>NC_143388.1:22938670-23246281 GCF_980474605.1 Leiobunum rupestre
TTTTCCTATAAATTCCTTAGGTTTTCTCGTGTAGTATATAACCCGAAAACATTCCGTCGTCGTGTACCCTTCTTCATCCTATGTTTAACTTTATTTTATCTACTGTTTTTTGATAAGTATCCTAATTTTTGCTTATGGTTTTTCCTATGTTTTCCTATAAATTCCTTAGGTTTTCTCGTGTAGTATATAACCCGAAAACATTCCGTCGTCGTGTACCCTTCTTCATCCTATGTTTAACTTTATTTTATCTACTGTTTTTTGATAAGTATCCTAATTTTTGCTTATGGTTTTTCCTATGTTTTCCTATAAATTCCTTAGGTTTTCTCGTGTAGTATATAACCCGAAAACATTCCGTCGTCGTGTACCCTTCTTCATCCTATGTTTAACTTTATTTTATCTACTGTTTTTTGATAAGTATCCTAATTTTTGCTTATGGTTTTTCCTATGTTTTCCTATAAATTCCTTAGGTTTTCTCGTGTAGTATATAACCCGAAAACATTCCGTCGTCGTGTACCCTTCTTCATCCTATGTTTAACTTTATTTTATCTACTGTTTTTTGATAAGTATCCTAATTTTTGCTTATGGTTTTTCCTATGTTTTCCTATAAATTCCTTAGGTTTTCTCGTGTAGTATATAACCCGAAAACATTCCGTCGTCGTGTACCCTTCTTCATCCTATGTTTAACTTTATTTTATCTACTGTTTTTTGATAAGTATCCTAATTTTTGCTTATGGTTTTTCCTATGTTTTCCTATAAATTCCTTAGGTTTTCTCGTGTAGTATATAACCCGAAAACATTAAGTCGTCGTGTACTCTTCTTCATCCTATGTTTAACTTTATTATATCTACTGTTTTTTTATAAGTATCCTTATTTTTGCTTATGGTTTTCCTATATTTTCTTTTAATTCGCTTGAAAATTTCCTATTTTTTCTATAACATTTTCAGAGACATTGTGCATGGTTTAATCTAGGCATATTTTTATTACTCATATTAATTTTTAGTTGATTGGTAATATGCATGCACGGTTAAACAAAAGCGAAAAGTAGATTAAAAGTAAAATAAAGCAGTGTTTAAAAAAACCTGGTGAAAACCAAAATAAAACAGTTTTTTTTTTGGGTTTTTCCCGACCCGGAACTTTGACTATATTGAAGTGATTGAATGTTTGTCCACTTTCGAGGGCTGATTACTCACTGTAATCCATGTACAAGATTGTAGATTTGACTGTAATAAAGTGATGACGTAACTGATTACAGATTTAACATTAACAAAGGCTCTACTAACAAGGAGAGTACCCGAGGTGTTTATTGCCGATTTTATTCAAAGTCGGGCGTAATGTAGACCTATATGAGATATGAATTTTCCCAAAAGCAGACGTTGCACTACCCTTTCGATTTGCCATGGCAACCGAAAATGTTTTGGACCACTGTAAAACAAAAATAAGATTTTTTCCTTATTTTACCCAAACATTGTTACAATTTTACCCCAAAAATGTTCCAATTTACCCAAATTTTAAGAAATTTACATAAATGCGGTCTAAATTACCCATTTCGTGATTTTCAATTTTTTTTCGAGAAAATCCCATGCTTTTATAAATGGGAAATTTTTTGTTTTAAGTGGTCAAAGACATTTTCGGTTACCATGGCAAATCGAATGGGTAGTGCATATCTCATATAGATCTACATTACGCCCGACTTTGAACAAAATCAACAATAAACAGCTCGGGTCTGTAATCGATGTGCAATTATTTAGGAAGTTGCTAACACCCTAGCTACTTTTAACAAGTAATACAAGTATTAACGATTTCACTTCAGTGGTGGTTGTCTGGCTGACACCATAACAATTAAATTATCAATAAAGAATTAGTAAAAATAAAGGAAAGATAACATAACTGTGTTAATAAATTATTATTATTACAATAAAGGGTTTTTATACTATGCATCAGTGGTATGGTTTTTTTATTTTTTAAATAGTTACAAGACTTAAAAGCCGTTGGTATTTGTAATAATATACATTTCCCAGCCAAAAAAAAATAGCAAAAGGGAATCAAAGTTATGGTAATTTTTGTAAAATATCGATTTAAAATCGAAAATAATTGAATTCTTGCCTTTACAAAACTGATTTGTTATTCTCGGGGTGTAACTGGTATACAAGGATGAAGCTTTAACCGCAATAAAGTGGCCACGCAACTGATTACAGATAACATTACTAACAAGGAGACTACCCGAGGTGTAACTCACCGATTTTCTTTAAATTCAGGGATTAAGTAGACCTTCACGTAACTTTAAAAACCCCAAAGGGAAAAAATGCGACGGGCTTTAGTTTTACCATGGCAACCGAAAACGTTTTTGACAACTAAAATATTATATGTAAATTAACATAGGAAAATTGAAGATTCCTAAATTATTCCATTTTTTTTAAACAAAGGTGGTTAATTGTGTGTAAATATCAAATTGTGGGTAGATATCAAATTTGATATTTACCCAAAATTAACCAAATTGGTTTAAAAAAAATTTGAATAATTTCATAACGGGGGACCCTTAGGAATCTTCGATTTTCCTATGTTAATTTATATAGAGAAATATAATACTTTAGTTGTCAAAAACGTTTTCGGTTGCCCTGGTAAAACTAAAGCCCATCGCATTTTTTCCCTTTGGGGTTTTTTTAAGTTACCTGAAGGTCTACTTAATTTAAACAATATCGGTGAGTTACACCTCGGGTCGTCTCCTTTGTAAGCCCCTTGGGTATTTTGGGGTTTGAATTCCTAAAAATCAACAGTTCAGTAGCTGTTTAGGGTAGACTCTATTGCACCAAATCTGGGTTATTAATTTTTTTATATCGTTTAATATACTTTAAAAAAAAATTATATGAAATATTTATTTTTATTATTTTTTGATTCTTTTGATTGTTAAACATTTTAAACCTCTTTTTTAAATGATAATTAATGCATTGGTATTGTTTACTAAAATTAAATTAATCTTCTAAATTACATTTAATTAGTATTTAGTAATTAGTAATTTAGTTTGGTCTAAATTTGTATTTCTACAGAAACTATTTTCGTAAATACGTAGAAGTACCAGAGGCGATTAAAATCAATGATTTCCAAAAATAAAATATTTGATTTAAATCAAATAACCCAGCACCAAAGTACCCTGTTAAGTGCAAGTACCTTTTGAACTCCAATGTTCAACTAGATAATTTAAATCATATCTTCTATAAAAAAAATCATTTCCTATCTTTCTTTTATTGAAATTTAATTTGAAATAAATTTGGCATCTGTAGTCAAAAGAACCGTTCCTTTACGCAAGAAATAAATCCCCCCCTCCTGGGTGGGTACCTGTTTGAATTCGTCGCTTCCTGTATAATGAAAAAATACCATTAACATTGAAAAAGCCGGGACGAGTTTTCCTCAACAAGAAATCTCTTATAGAAAATTGGAGGCGCACACGCTACGATCAACTGCATCTTAAGTCTGTCCTTAGTCGAAAAACGCTATTCAATATACATCGCGTGTACCTTAGAAAGGTCAGCCAAGCGAGACGCCTTTCTCCCAACAGCATTCTGTCATTATTTTTTTTCGTTGAACCAGACAAGGTGTGTTGACATTGAAACCGACGGCCTCTTAATAGACCCTCGCGGGAAGGTACTCCAGAGAAGCTAAGGTTCGGGGGAATGGTTTTTACTTAGCGTTTGTACGTAATACAATACACGTCAGGGAATTTAAAAATGGACTTAAAAAGTCAGTGATTTTCAAGAATTTGTAAAAAGTCAGAGAATTCAATTTAAATCTTGACACTTTTTTAAGGTAATTTTACTCTAGATCTATGTCAAATTCTGATATTATTATTTAGATCCTTGAAAGGTTTTTTAACGTTGAAATAACTTTTGTTCTGAAATATAAGTTGATTAAATTTATTAAATTTTTATAAATGTAAAAGTTAGTCTAGTTTTGGCCTTAAAATGTCAGGGAAAATAACTTAAAATGGTCAGGGAAAACAGGGAATTTGAATCTGAGAATATTGATGCAACCCTGTGGGGATTTCGAACCTAGTCTTATCATTAATCAAAATATTATCAGCTAGCATAAGTTACCTAATAAAAATAAGTTTGACATCAGTCAGTTAAGCAACGTAGCAAAGTAAGTATGACACTTGTGTATCAGATTGCATAAATAAGGTGATAAATATAAGTGGCATTTGTCCTGGCAGCTATTTTTAACTACCACCTTTCTTAACCACAAACAAATTAGTAGAAGAATTAGCAAGAATGTATTTATTTAAACTTGGGAAGAATGATATGCTGAGAGCAGTTTTAGCGTTGCTCCCAATCTCACTCGTTGCTCGAAGAGTTAGCTCCTTCTCCGTGAACAAAATCAACTGGATTTCAAGATTTCTTGTTGGAATTCACGCTGGATTTCAAGATTTATTGGATTTCCGGATTTATCGCAGGATTTCGGTATTTCTTGTCGGATTTCTCGATTTTCTAATTTTTCTATTTCCCGTCGGATATTCGGATTTCTCATCGGATTTCTGGATTTCTCATCGGATTTCTCGATTTTGCAATTTTTCTATTTCCCGTCGGATATTCGGATTTCTCATCGGATTTCTCGATTTTGAAATTTTCTATTTCCCGTCGGATTTCTAGATTTATCGTCGGATTTCTCGATTTGGCAATTTCTTTATTTCCCTCGGATATCCGGATTTCTCATCGGATTTCTCGATTTTGCAATTTTCTATTTCCCGTCGGATTTCTAGATTTATCGTCGGATTTCTCGATTTGGCAATTTCTTTATTTCCCTCGGATATCCGGATTTCTAGATTTATCGTCGGATTTCTCGATTTGGCCATTTTTCTATTTCCCGTCGGATATCCGGATTTCTCATCGGATTTCTGGATTTAACGTCGGATTTCTCGATTTTGCAATTTTTCTATTTCCCGTCGGATATCCGGATTTCTCATCGGATTTCTGGATTTAACGTCGGATTTCTCGATTTTGCAATTTTTCTATTTCCCGTCGGATATTCGGATTTCTCGATTTTGCAATTTTTCTATTTCCCGTCGGATATCCGGATTTCTCATCGGATTTCTGGATTTAACGTCGGATTTCTCGATTTTGCAATTTTTCTATTTCCCGTCGGATATTCGGATTTCTCGATTTTGCAATTTTTTATTTCCCGTCGGATTTCTCGATTTTGCAATTTTTCTATTTCCCGTCGGATATCCGAATTTCTCATCGGATTTCTGGATTTAACGTCGGATTTCTCGATTTTGCAATTTTTCTATTTCCCGTCGGATATCCGGATTTCTCATCGGATTTCTGGATTTAACGTCGGATTTCTCGATTTTGCAATTTTTCTATTTCCCGTCGGATATCCGGATTTCTCATCGGATTTCTGGATTTACCGTCGGATTTCTCGATTTTGCAATTTTTCTATTTCCCGTCGGATATTCGGATTTCTCAATTTTGCTATTTTTTATTTCCCGTCGGATTTCTAGATTTCTCATCGGATTTCTAGATTTATCGTCGGATTTCTCGATTTGGCAATTTCTTTATTTCCCTCGGATATCCGGATTTCTCATCGGATTTCTGGATTTAACGTCGGATTTCTTGATTTTGCAATTTTTCTATTTCCCGTCGGATATCCGGATTTCTCATCGGATTTCAAGATTTCATGTCGGATTTCGGGTTTAATCGTCGGATTTCTCGACGGATTCGGGATTAATCGTTGGGTTTCGAGGGGCTGACCACTATCCGTAATCGGTGAACAAGCCTGTAGCTTTGACTGTACTAAAGTTATTTAGTAATCGATTACAGATTTTGCACTACCAAAAGCTGTACTCGCTGTAATCGGTGTACAGAATTTGAGGAAGTGGTTAGCCCCTCGTCGAATTTCGCAATTTCTCGATTTCCCGTCGGATTTCTGGATTTCTTGCCGGGTTTGAGATTTTGAAATAATCTCCGGATTTTGAGGAATTCCACGATAGATTTCGGATTTCTAGGAATGTCTGACCCTTCGAGAAATTTGTTATTCTTGGTAAGTTTCTTTCTTCTAAATTCCTATTCAACCAATCCGAGAATAATCAGAAAAAGTAGGTTAATGTTGATAAAATCTACCGTGATTCCACAGAAAAAGCGGATACTTTTGGAAATTAGAAACATATTACCTCTAGAGACAAAGCGATTGTTTTTCATTATCAATTGTATGTTACGATTCAATAATTCATAATTGTTTTTTCCGAAGTAAGCGTTGGTCTTCATTTTCAAAGCGGTTTTTGTTTTTCCAATTTCGCTAAACCTTGGCCTCAAATCGTAACGAAGCAAGCACTTACTTTTACATTCCCGGAAGTAAAGTTTACGAAGCGGCTACTAGGGGGCGTTGTCTTGATATATTTTGGCGAAACTGTGAAGAAAGGATGCTGTAAAAAATTTACGAAATTGACATATTTGTTACAAGCTTTATTTTCTCTGGATGAAATCTCGAAACTATTCCTTCTGCTTTGAGTTTGCAAGCTCTCTCCCCACTGGTTAAAACGGGTTTTACCCCCGAGACCTTTGGTTTACCCTTTCCATAAAAACTGGTTGAGGTTAACGGTAATAGAAAGCATATAGTGCTTGTCTCCTTCAAGTCAATAAAAGTCGCTAGATGACTTGGGTATTAGCAGATAATTATTATTATGTATTTATTGAAAGTAAAATAATGGCGTTAAACAAGATGAACAATAGTTCGTTTTAACAATCCACGAAAATTGTTCAACGCCAAATTCGCAAACTGGCTTCGGGAAATGAACAATCTTTGTGCTTTTGTGTTTTGTTCTCCAAAAAGGTTGAAATTTCAACAAAAAATCAATTGATATACCTTTCGTTGCTGTAAGGCTTTCGGTGTAATTCGCTAACTTACTTTTTGAAAAGCTCAAGTAAAACCTTCATGCGTAAATGGGCTCCTATAAAATATTTTTGTTTTGTAAAATTAAATGACTTGGCATATTTTTTTAAAATTAATAATAAGCTTCTTCCGCCTTTGAACAAGATCAAAGTATAGTATATTTTAAACTTTCTAATATATCCGACGCGTTTGTAAATTCCGGGCCCTACTACAGAATTTAGGGACCCCGTATTACCCGGGGCCCCGCTCTTGAACCTTTAACCCCATGTACATAGTTATCCCTTGTAATTACGATTCTATCGGGGCCCGAAATTATTGTTTTTGCAGGGCCTGGGTTTTGGAACTTTTCCGCAAGATTCTATCCCTATATTTACATGGTTATCTCCTGCAATATCGACTCTCTCGGGGCCCGAAATTACTGTTTTATCAGGGCCCGGGTTTTGGACCTTTTCTCCACGGTTCTATATCTACATTTACATGTACATAGTTATCTCCTGCAATAATTATTCTCCCGGGGCCCGAAATTATTGTTTTAGCAGGGCCGGGGTTTTGGACCTTTCCGCATGATTCTACATAGATATCTCCTGCAATATCGGCTCTCTCGGGGCCCAAAATTATTGTCTTAGCAGGGCCCGGGTTTTGGACCTTTCCGCAAGATTCTACATAGTTATCTCCTGCAATATCGGCTCTCTCGGGGCCCGAAATTATTGTTTTAGCAGGGCCCGGGTTTTGGACCTTTTCCGCAAGATTCTATATCTATACCTATATGTACATGTACATAGATATACCTTGTAATAATGATTCTCCCGTGGCCCAAAATTATTGTTTTAGTGGGGCCGGGCCCGATGAAGATCTATGTAACAGAGCGTCAAGTTACGCGTGATTTGTGTATTTTTGTTCACTTTTTCGGCATTGTCATTCCCGTCTCTTAATTAAGTTAAAGAAGTAAAGTTTTTTTTTATTCGCGCGTATATTTGTAACAATGTTTACGCGTATGAAATATTTAATAATGATACAAAAACTGGCGGTGTGGAAATCGAGGTACGTTTGACCCTGAATTATGCGTCATGGAAATGAGTTTAAAATGATTAAAAGCTGCGGTTTTTTATACAGACGGTGCGAACGAGAAAATGCTTTATTTAAAAAGAAATTTTTATTTGAATAAATGTTCTTACAAGCGTTAAAGAAGCCTTTCTTTTTCAAATTATCCCCCGGAGTAAAACGTTTTCGTATTTTGTATTTCGCTGATCTAAAGGCAAACGACCTATTATAATGGCTTATTGATGATAATTTACCGCCTTTTTTGCATTACCTGATCTGTATTATACATATATAGACCTGAGATGGTAATTTTCAACTAATGTCTCTCTGATAAAAATAGTTCTATCAAGTTTTTGCAGGGTATTACAATTTTTCTCCATCACATAATTTTTTCTCTAAAACTGTAAAAAGGTAGAATTTCGAATTTTTTTTGGTGTCGTAATTTGGAAATAGGGCTAATAGGGACTAGGCAGCATGAAGTAGATAATACGTCAACAATGCTTTTTCGAATTGAAAAAAAAAAAACACACATACCAGCATGGCGGCCATAGCCAAAGGTATAAAAGTCACTATTGTTTCACCCTGACTTTGCAGTAAATATAACTTCTGTTTGCATACGTTTTTGCACAACTTACGGACTGTTAACTCAAGCTCGCGAAACAATTATTCATGTTTATTTATATAGAAAAAATCAACCGATTTCTGTCCAATTTAGTCCTTTTTTATGGTTTGAAGAATTAAGATTGCTAGTCCTGTTTCACAGTAATACCCTCTTTAAATACGTAACTAGTGATCAATTTTGATTAAAAAAAATTAAACGGTTTGTTTAAACTTTTTAAGTAGAGTAGTTTCAGGAACATGGTCAACCTGCTAGACATTTTGTTTACCTACTATTCAAATAAACTCAAAAATAGAATTTGAAAAATCCACATTTAAAAAACTATTTCAGTTTTTAAAAAAGATATAGTTTTTCGACACCCAAGCAAACTATCCATATTATCTAGCACCTAGAAACGTTGAAATGATTTTTATTTATATGTATTTATAATAATAATCTGCTAGGCTAGTACCCAAAGCACCACCTTATTTATGTTATTTTTAGTACCCAAGGCACCACCTTATTTATAATGTTGTTTCCAAAATTTTGGGGAAAATTTACAATTGAATTCCGGTTTTAATTAATATCTCAAAATCTACCTTTTCCAGTGTGTTGAGAAAAATATTGCGTATTGTGATTTATCTCAGGGCTACTGTAGAATTTATTTTTCTTATAGAAATGGCAGTTTTCAATATAATCATTTCTGCTTGTATAGTGTGTGTTATTGAATTCAACATTTAAAAACAAGTTCTTGGTTTACTCTCGATTCCAGTAGATTTTATCTCTCTCCCTAAACAGTCGCGATAAAATTCGAACAACAATTTATCAATTTAATTAATAATTTATCCCCAAACAATTGCTGAAGTAATAAATAGCGATTATTAGATATAACAAGAACACGGTGGACCCGCCGCCGTTACCAGGAGAGTCATTGCCGTATGGCTGCGAAAACTGACATTTGAAATCGTTTTTGAAAACTTCCAGTAATGGTCGGTCCCCCTTGTTGGCGCAAGTAGCCGATCTGAAGTCTTCCGTGATGTCCCTCAAATTGTCTCTTTTCCGCGGGTCTCCGGAATTGAAATCTCTGTGGTAAAGATTCTTGTACCATCGGTCCAACCACGCCAAGTGACAGTCGCAGTGCAATTGGTTCTCGGAAAGCAGTACTCGTTTCAAATGTTCCAACGGTTGAATCTGAAACGATACGTCGTATTAGAAGTTATTTAAATTTAAGTTCATCGCACCCACCGCACCAACTGTGATTCGTTATATGGAAGAACGTATTTAGGTTTAGTAAGAACTTACGAGTAGACCCGTTTGCATAACGGAAATTCTCAATTTTAATTGAAACAATAACGCAGTGTGACCACACTTCCAATATTTTATTATTTTCCCTATATTTCGATTGTCTTCCTATAACTTCCTATAATTGTACAATTTTCCTATATTTTCCTATTCGCGCCCAAAAACAGGAAGCCTTTTACTAAAGCACTAAATTCATTGGCTTTTACGGCTGACTGCGGTTTTAAAATTAACATCTAATATTACCTTATTACATTTATCTAGTCACACAGTCTGTGATGTTTTCATATTAAATGTAATATTATTATTAAAGTTGCTTTAAGAGCATTTGTTTTATCTTTATTAAAATTATTCCTATAATTTCCTACAAATTCACCGGAATTTTCATATAATTTGATTAATTTCCTATAAATACTTAAAGACTATTCGTATAATTTCCTATAAAATAACTATGAATTACTACCCTAACTTTCTTAGAACCATATTGGAAGAATACGAAAACATTTAAATCGTTACAGTCTGCTTTAAGTACAATTTAGCGAACTTAATTAAATTAATTCCTCAAGGTGGTCACACATATATTTTATAATCTTTCTTCTTCCTATAATTACACTTTTTATATTTTTTTTAATTTTGGTGAATTTATTGTACTTTATTTGTTGCAAATACATGTTCCGATATAAATGGCAATCGAAAACTACAAAGTTACAGAAAGCATTTCGAACAAAATAACGGCAGATATCGCGCAATCACAATTGTCAGTCAATTAGCTGTTTCAGCTAGAGCCCACGTACCGGCCAACGCGAGAAGCTCATTAACTGCACGATTTTCGTCTGCTAAGCAGATGATTCGTGGTCTGCTTAGCGGACGAAAATAGTTTGTTCTTTGTAAATTGAAAAGGCTAATTATTAAAACAAAAATTTCCTTTTAAAACCATAGATTTTAACTTCATAAGTGTTTTTTTTTGTTTATTTTTTCCTGTAACGTAAAAACCCTATAAATAGACTAGAAAATTTTTCCTATCAGATTTTTCAGCTTTCTGTGGTCACCCTGATTCCGTTAAATATTATAATGAGGGCAATTTTTAAGAGCAGCCACCGATTAGATGGCGCCACTAACAATTGTAAGTATTAGGGAAGGGAAGCTATTTCCACCATTGGGAAAGAGGGTGAAAGGTTAAGCTTTTTCATCGGGCAATAGTAACTTTTCACCGGCTTTTCCATTAGCGGAAATATAGTGGAAATAACTAGTACTTAGTGGCGCCATCTGTCCTTAAAAATTAGTCTAATTATACTCGTTTTCTCGACAAATCTATTACACCCACGTATAAATTAAAGTTTACATCCTAACGTTATACATACTATGAGAAAAATGTTTGGTTGTCGTTGGACATTAGGCGCTGTTTTGTAAACACTTACGTCATTCATGATGACTTCTCTGTGTATCGGAAATGACCTGATCATATTATTCCTGGCGTCTATCGTGAAGCTTCTCACAATGCCCAGTCTTCCGAATAATTCTCTCGGTATTTCGGTCACGTTGGTCTCTCGCATGTTGAGAGTCAGAGTACTTCCTTGGAAGCATTTGAAAACGTCGGGATTGAGATAAGTCAATCCGGGTCCTTCCAAGGTTATTTCGTCCACGTTCTTGTTCATAGTGCCCTGTAGCAAATTGCCAAGTTGGGAATCGACCATTCGGATATGAACGTGTCTCAACCCGAAATTGTCCATCAACATGCTAGGCAAGGCGAAGTTGCTTAGTTTGGCCGAGGCGTCGACTCGGATGTACCTCAAGGAAGACAATGGTCTGAAGACCCCTTTCTGCAAGAACTGCAAAGGGATGTCCGTCATCTCCAGGGATTCCAGATGGTTCAGACCGATGAAACTATCATTGGAGAATCCGGAGATCGGGTTCGAAGACAATCTCAACCAGCGAAGTTTTGGCAAAGAGTGCCAAGCGCTGTTGGGCGCCGACACTAAGTTATTTTCGGACAAGTCCAAGACTCTGACTTGGGGGACGTTGATTAGCGCTTGTGGCGTGATAAACGCGATGGAATTTCCGCTAAGATTTAACATTTTCAGTCGTGGTAAAGTGAGGGTCGGGAAGGAACTCAGATTGGTGGCGGCGAGACTCAACTCTTCCAGACAGTTCCCCAAATCGTTGAATAGCGAATCGTCCAAGTTCTGAAATGGATTGTTGGATAGATCCAGAAGTACCTATAATTTGAATAAACGAAATATTTTCTTTATATTAGAAAATAAATTTATAGTTTGTGAAACCAGTTATGGGCTCAACTCATAAGAGGTTTTTGGGATTTTTGCCTAAATTGAGCTCTAAATTATCGTATTTAAAGTGAACGTAAAAAGAGAGCGCCCCCTACTTTACATCTCAAAATAGCTCAAAAAGAGAGAAACGCTGATTTCGTCTCTCGAATGAGCGCGAAAAGAGAGGAGTGCCTAATTCGTCTCTTGAATGAGCGCGAAAAGAGAGGAGCGCCTAATTCGTCTCTAGAATGAGCACGAAAAGAGAGGAGCGCCTAGTTCGTCTCTCGAATGAGCGCGAAAAAAGAGGAGCGCCTAAATCGTCTCTCGAATGAGCGCGAAAGGAGGGAAACAATGATTTTGCCTTTAAAATGACCGAGAGCGTTAGCTGATATTGAGTGCGAATGGTGCATGAGCCGAGTGGCTATTTCAGTAAAATGTTCATCACTGTGCAAAACTATCTAACATATCCTTACCCTATAAATGTTAAACATGTACCCTCAACCGAGCAGAAGCCTACAGCGAATTTCGACTCAAAATTCACAACGTGTATTACTCCGCTTGATGGTGTAAAATGTACTTTGGAATATTTATTTATAAACCATATTTTCCTCCGTGTACTTTATCATAAAGGAATATCACTCTGTAGCTTTAGTCTAAATGGTTGATCAAATTTTGATCACAAATTGGGCCGATCGAAGTATGATCAAAGTTTGATCATGTTTTGATTGGTCTATTTTGTGATCATAATTTGCAATTAAGGGCATTCCGGGGGTCATTGACTCTCAAGATAAATGCTGGGACCCTGGAAATTAATCATTCAAAGAGGGTCGAGGGTCACCAGGACCCATAATTTAAATGAAAAACGTCTTAGAAAATTTCACTATGTATCATAAAATATTGACTTTTCCTGTCGTTTCTGTATATAGTTATTTAATTTTCACCCTCATGAAAAATACCACTATTTGCAAGTCTGGAAAAAAGGATTTGTGACATTGCATGACGTTGCACTGGTAAAATTCCCAACCAATTTTCAAAGAGTAGCTAAAACTTAAAGGGAGTATAACCCTGCGTGTTTGGTAGGGTGCACTAAGCTTACTAAAAAATCCACACGAGGCGCTACGGTGAAATAGAAGGATGATTTCCAGATAAAACCTCTATAGCACGCTGTTTATGACCTATAATTTATACTAGAAATCAACTTGTATATTTGGGTTTAAGGTGATAAACCTACTGATTTCCCCGTTATATTTTTAAACAAAAGCATCGTAAGTAGTGAATTAACTATATCTCAATGATTACGTAAATAGTTAAGTCATAAACGTGCTATATTTTGAAATATATTTTCTTCTTGTAGTTTTCCCTAACTATCTATTAAATATCGACTTGATCCGCATTCAGTAAGAAAATTCTTGGTAAAAAATTCTTATTTATTATCCCAAAAACACTCCCGTTTTTTTATCTTAGGCGCCTGGGAGGAATGGAAAACTTTTTCCCCTAAATTCCGATAAAGGTTATACTCCCTTTAAGAAGGTACTTCTTCCACGCAAATAATGTGTTTTTTTGTTATATATTACGCTTCATCGCTCCGAAAGTAAACATATTTTCGATTTTGAATGTAAATTGAGTTTTCCGATGCGCGCCTATGCGGCTATTGTAACTATTTAAGCAATCTTTGAACAATTGGAGTAATGATTAGGCGGAAGCTATATTGTTGATAGATCTAGGAAGAGTTAACGTTTTTGGGGATGGACTCTGGAAGAGGGATTTGGAAGTGGCTATTTTTGAAGGTCTCGCTTCCGAGGAAATAATCAGCTATAATTTCCCCGTCCAATACGCGATTCTGGGTGACCCCTGTTGAAAGCTAGCCTACCGACGCCAATTATTCACGCCTCAATTAAGTATAGGCAGCCGTGAGGTAACGGCCTTCGCGCAACGTTGACCACAGAATCTTTAATTTTACGTATATCTTTTTATCTACTCGCCTTTTCGTAGACCTTGCTACGATTAGTTTCGGTGGCTTATACAGATAAGCGGGACATTTGTTGGCCATGTTTTGAAAGTGTACAGTTATTATGGGAAACCAAGGTGGTAGTCATTTAAGACATGTTTTGAAAGTGTTCAGTTATTATGGGTAACTAAGGGAGCAGTTACTTAAGCCATGTTTTGAAAGTACTTATTCAGCTATTATGGGTAACCAAGGGAGCAGTCACTTAAGCCATGTTTTGAAAGTACTTATTCAGTTATTATGGTTAACTAAGGGAGCAATTACTTAAGCCATGTTTGAAAGTGTACAGTTATTATGGGAAACAAAGAGGGTAGTCACTTAAGATATGTTTGGAAAGTGTTCCGCTATTATGGGTAAACAAGGGAGCAGTCACTTAAGCCATGTTTTGAAAGTACTTATTCAGTTATTATGGCTAACCAAGTGAGCAGTTACTTAAGCCATGTTTTGAAAGTACTTATTCAGTTATTATGGCTAACCAAGTGAGCAGTCACTTAAGCCATGTTTTGAAAGTACTTATTAAGTTATTATGGCTAACCAAGTGAGCAGTCACTTAAGCCATGTTTTGAAAGTACTTATTAAGTTATTATGGCTAACCAAGTGAGCAGTCACTTAAGCCATGTTTTGAAAGTACTTATTAAGTTATTATGGCTAACCAAGTGAGCAGTCACTTAAGCCATGTTTTGAAAGTACTTATTAAGTTATTATGGCTAACCAAGTGAGCAGTCACTTAAGCCATGTTTTGAAAGTACTTATTAAGTTATTATGGCTAACCAAGTGAGCAGTCACTTAAGCCATGTTTTGAAAGTACTTATTAAGTTATTATGGCTAACCAAGTGAGCAGTCACTTAAGCCATGTTTTGAAAGTACTTATTAAGTTATTATGGCTAACCAAGTGAGCAGTCACTTAAGCCATGTTTTGAAAGTACTTATTAAGTTATTATGGCTAACCAAGTGAGCAGTCACTTAAGCCATGTTTTGAAAGTACTTATTCAGTTATTATGGCTAACCAAGTGAGCAGTCACTTAAGCCATGTTTTGAAAGTACTTATTCAGTTATTATGGGTAACCAAGTGAGCAGTCACTTAAGCCATGTTTTGAAAGTACTTATTAAGTTATTATGGCTAACCAAGTGAGCAGTCACTTAAGCCATGTTTTGAAAGTACTTATTCAGTTATTATGGGTAACCAAGTGAGCAGTCACTTAAGCCATGTTTTGAAAGTACTTATTAAGTTATTATGGCTAACCAAGTGAGCAGTCACTTAAGCCATGTTTTGAAAGTACTTATTAAGTTATTATGGCTAACCAAGTGAGCAGTCACTTAAGCCATGTTTTGAAAGTACTTATTCAGTTATTATGGCTAACCAAGTGAGCAGTCACTTAAGCCATGTTTTGAAAGTACTTATTCAGTTATTATGGGTAACCAAGTGAGCAGTCACTTAAGCCATGTTTTGAAAGTACTTATTAAGTTATTATGGCTAACCAAGTGAGCAGTCACTTAAGCCATGTTTTGAAAGTACTTATTAAGTTATTATGGCTAACCAAGTGAGCAGTCACTTAAGCCATGTTTTGAAAGTACTTATTAAGTTATTATGGCTAACCAAGTGAGCAGTCACTTAAGCCATGTTTTGAAAGTACTTATTAAGTTATTATGGCTAACCAAGTGAGCAGTCACTTAAGCCATGTTTTGAAAGTACTTATTAAGTTATTATGGGTAACCAAGGGAGCAGTCACTTAAGCCATGTTTTGAAAGTACTTGTTTTGGGAAACCAAGGAGTATTCACTTAAGTTACGAAAATGGTGGATCAAATTTTATTCCCATATTATATCCAAAATGTGTTATATTTGATCCAACTACACTGCAAATCACAATGTTTTTCGTGAATCAGTAATCAGGTGTACTAAATGTTTAAAAATGACTACACCCTCTTGACAATCGAAACCAACTTACTAGATTCTGCAACGGGCTTAACGTTTGACTTTGCAACATTTTGATGTTGTTGTACGAGATGTCGAAGTGAAGTAGCTGATCCAACTTCTCCACGTCTTGGGTGCTGAGAGATCTGATCTTGTTATTGGATAGGTTTAATATTTTCAAGGTTTTTCGGATATTTAGCAGGGCCATGTCGGGGAATCGAAGTATCTCGTTGTCCGACGCTTCCAATCGTTCCAATTTGGTGTTTCTGAAACAGTCATCTGGCAGAACTTCCAATAGATTTCCGGTGACGTCGAACACGCTTAGATTTTCGTTTTCCGACAGGGTTCTCGGGGCCAGATCCGTCAATTCGTTGTAGGAAATGTTGAGCACTTTTAGTTTAGTGAGACCTCCTAACACGCTTTCCGACAAGTACTGCAAGCCGTTCCTCGACAAGGACAAACTTTGCAAGTACTCCAAGTGATAGAAGACGGAATTATTTAGGGAAGATATGTTGTTTCCGTTCAAATTAAGAGTTAAAAGGGACGTTTTGAAGGCCACGAAGTAGGTTGCGTTGATGAAATTGACGCGGTTGTAACTCATGTCCATCTCTTCGACGCTGAGGTAGGAGTGCGAATTGGTTGTGTTAGAGTCGAGTCGAGTGATGTGGTTATGTTTCAGATCGACGGTTAGCGTGTTCAGGGTTCCGACATGTTCTAAAGCGTGAAATGGGAAACTTCGAAGATGGTTGTAAGCGAGCTTGAGCGACTGAAGTCGTGGTAGGTTGTGGAACGTTTCGTTCTCCATTTCTTCCAAGTAATTGCCTTCCAAATCTAGTTCCGTTAAAGACTCCAGATTGGAAAACGCTTCTCGCTCCAAAGTGAGGATGTTGTTATCGTTCAGTTTGAGCACGCTCAATTTCTTTAAGCCTTCGAATGTGTCGGTTTTAATAGAGGATATTTTGTTGAAAGATAGGCTGAGATGTTCCAGATTGGGTAGATTGCCACTCCGGAACAGAGCCCCATCGATGTTGCCCAACGCGTTGAAGTTCAGATTGAGAAATTCCAATTTGTCCAAGCTCGAAAAGGAATCCGGATGGATTTGCGAAAGGTAGTTTTCGCTCAAATCCAAATCCGTCAATTCCTCGAGTTTGCACAACGCTTCGTGAGGTACGGCGAAGGTGCCCAAGGATCTATGCAAGTTCAAGGCTTGCAAAGACTGACTGACTGGTTTGAAAGCGTTGGCGTGGAATATTTCTATTCTGTTCATGGCTAAATCGAGGAATTTGAGTCTAGGTTTGTCGTCGAAAAAGGTTTCCGGTATCTCGGAGACGTAGGCGTTGACCAGGCTCAGAGATTCCAGTTGAGGTCCGAAATCGTCCGAGACGTTGTCCACCCAGCTTCCGCGGTCCGTCCCCGTCATTTGGAAGCTCTTCAGCTCTTGCAATTTGGTGATGCCGTCGATGGGAAAGACCGAAGCGCCGATTCTTTCCACGTTCATATCTTGAAGGATGAATCGAGCGTCCTTGAAGGAATCGTTCTCGATGACCAGGTTTCGATTTCCGTCCAAAATTAACGTCTTCAGATCCGTCAAGTTAGCCAATGCGATCTGCGGGAATCGCGTCAAATTGTTTCTACCGAGATCGATCAACTCGATGGATTCCTCTTGACCTTTGAAGGCGTGCGGGTGGATGGCGTATATAAGACAGTCTCTCAGATACAATTCCAACAAGGAAACGTCCTTGAACGCGTTGTTCTTGATTTCCCCGATCAAATTACCATTCAAATAGACTTTCTCGACTTCCCTGAAGTTCTTAAAAGAATTGATGCTCAATATGGCCAAGTAGTTTCGTTCCAGGTGCAACTCCTTCAACGACAATTTCCCGCTAAAGTTGGAATCGTAAGACGAGAAAATGCGATTCTCTTTTAAGTCGACGAAGTCCAATTGTTTCTTGTTGACCAAGATCTCGAATGGTATTTTACTCAACTGGTTATCCCCGAGGAAAATTCTTCTCAGATTTACCGGTCCCGGATCAGCCATTAAGTCGTGGATCAAATTAGAACTCAAGTCCAGATCTTCGAGGCCTACTAGTTCCTTGAAACACCCTTCGCTGAGCCTATTTATGGAGTTACGCGCGAGGTTCATTCGTTTCAGAGTTTTCGCGTACTTTCCCGTTAACGGTCCATCTTGGATGTCGGATATGAAATTATCGGACAAATCCATCGACTCCAACTTCTCCAGATTCCTGATGGCCCGCGTCGGTAAGTCAGTCAGCCTATTGGAGGCCAAATCCAATTGCCTCAACCGTTGTTCCAAACCCGACAAGGCATTATCCTTCAAGTGGGTCAGAAGATTGTCGTTGACCTCCAACCTCCAGAGACGCGTCGTGGTCAAATTGTACTCGGACAACTCTCTCAATCCGTTCCTCTTCAACGACAAACTGTGCATGATGGAGCCACTGAGGCTCGTGGGCAGGGTTGAGAACGGGACGTCGTAACAAGTCACTTCTCCCAGTTCCCGCCACGCCTGCGAACACGAACATAAAGGATACGCGAAACAGGCTTGGTGGTTCACATCCTCGGCCCCCGTTAAAGTTTTCGCGCAAACGGCCACCACTAGCGTCCATAATGACCACATTCTGTCGCGGTTAGATAAATTGAATCGCGTCTGGAGTTATCGTGAACCCCGTCTTTTTGCGATCGAAGCGTTACAAGGACTGTCCTCTGTCCATAGCGAAAGACCATCCCCGACGGTTTTTCGCCGGCTGTAATCCACTTAGTTTCAGCCGGGCAGATCAAATCCCCTATACTCACTCCGCGATAATGCCTGGTCTCCCAAATTTGCGGGCGACTACGGGATGAAGCCGTATTTTTAGCTCTGTACTTGGACATTCGTAGCAAAACGGACTGCAAGTAGGTGAAAAAGAAGCCCAACAATCGTAAACTCCGAGAATTTATATTTCATATTGTAAGCTCTCCATTTATTACGCGGTAAAAGAGTCGATATTTCATTTCGATTCTACGTAATTAAAGCAGAGTGCGAACAAATAATGGCACAATAAAATGACCTTTTGACCCCGCTCTATAAAAATATTGAACGTGAAGATGGTACGGTATCAAACGCGATGTCAAAGTCGCTAGATGACTTGGGCCTAGCGTGGTGCCTTAGTATTAGCTGATTAGTTTATTACTAGGATTTAGTTGAATGTATGTATCTTATAGATTTATCCAAGTTCAATAGTTGGCGTGGTGAGATGTTTGACAGCTGATGTTAAAAATACTACTTCTAATATTGTCCCCTCCATTATATGACTTCAGATATTTCTGGCGCTATTTAGTGAATTCTTGCTCAAATTTTGACGGAGTTTTCCATAAAGAATGCGTTGAGGATATATATCCTTTAAAGGGAGTATACACTTCCATATTTATAGTGGATCAACGAATTTCACACCAAGCTTAACAGAAGCTATACATGATTGTTCATAGTGCGAGTTAGAACACGATATTTTGATTTAGTTCCTACTCCTTTAAATTAAAAAAATATTTTTATTTATTTATTTATTTATTTATTTATACCAAGAATGTATTTATTTATATTTAGGAAGAATGATTATGTTGCGACAAACTAAAAAAAATATTTATTTATTTATTTATTTATACCAAGAATGTATTTATTTATATTTAGGAAGAATGATTATGTTGCGACAATCGCCGGGCACGTTGAACGCCTTTCCCCCGTCTCGCGCGGGGGGAAAGACAAAACGTCACCGGCGTTTGATTTCCATCGCGTTAGGTGACGTAAATTTTAAGCAGCCAATGAAATACCGGGACTATTCGTTTTATTTTAAGCGGAGGAGCGTACTGGGGGGACCAACGGGTGGATTGAGAGAAAGGCTAAAAACCGTCTCGACATAGACATTCTCCCTAGGTATAAATAAATACATTCTTGTTTATACAATAATTATTATCTACATTTTTATTTTTTTCAAAAAGTATGTAACAGAATTACACCAAAACCTATACTGCAAACAGTTGATGTGTTGCTAAAATTTGAACATTAAAACTGTTATAGCATAATAATTTTGATTCACCAGATAAACACAGTGGTGTTCTTGACCTCCGCCAAGAACTTTGAAAGATACGCCCCAACTGGTGTAAATGAAGATTTTTTGAAAAAATACCGCAGATTTGTCAATCCAAATTTGCTGTTTGTATACGTCGATTTAACTGGACAGAAAAGGCAAATATATTATTAAACAATATAATAAGTTTATAATAACAACCATAAGTGTGTCAGTTAGTCCAAATAATTAGTGATCGCTGCGTGTGCAGTGATATTAATTTGACGTTATACCTCCTAGCGATAATAATCCGTAACGTAAAGGTTAAGAATAATCCATGCAAATACATTCTTTCAAAGTTCGTTAAAAGCTAAAATTTAATTTTCCCTCTAAATTGCTCTCGTTGCGTGATAAATATCATATATTAGACCACAGCTTAACTATTCGTGACTGACACCTAACGGTACGCCCCCTTTGGTTCACCGTTGAAACCTAGAGGAGGTTTTCACCGATTTTGTTGAAACTCGAGACCTTATGGTAGTATGAAAATTTCCAAAGGGAAATGTTGCAATGGGTTTTAGTTTTCCTATGGCAACCGAAATTTTTTTTACCTCTCCATTTAAAAAAGCATGGGATTTTCTCGGTTACCCAAATATTGTTAAAATTTAACTAGGGTTGGCCGATATCGTAATTTAACCGATTCCGATACCGATACCGATTTCATGTTTCAACCGATACCGATACCGATACCGATTTTTTTACCGATATGGCAAATCGGTACCGATACCGATTTTCCCGATTTTTTACCGATTTTCACCGATACCGATTTTTTGCCGAAGTCCACTAATACCGATTTTTCACCGATACCGATTTTACAATTCATTATCAATGGTCCAATACTAATGTTACCGATTTTAAAAAATCTCGATCTACGAAAACGGCGTCTCTTCCTCTCTACCGCCATTTCTCCATGCCGCAACTGAAGTTTGAACTTCAAATGGTCAAGGTTAGTGGCGCCATCTACCAGGACTTTAAAAAAAATTGGTTTTAAAAAATCGGGTAAAATCGGTATCGGAAGTTTTTTTTTTATAATCGGGTAAAATCGGTATTTTAGACGCGAACCGATTAATCGGGAAAATCGCGATATCGGTGACCGATACCGATTTCATATCGGTTTGGGCCCAACACTAAATTTAACCAAAATTGATCAATTTTACCCAAAATAGGTCAAATTCATCTTTTTGGGTAAGTTTTGAAACTTTAATTTTTTAAAAAATTTTAAGTAAGTAAGTACTAAGTACCCTGTAAAACAGAGAAAATCCCATGCTTTTTTAAATGGAGATTTTTTTGTTTGAGAGGTCAAAAACATTTTCGGTTGCCATGGGAAAACTAAAGCCCATTGCAACTTTTCCCTTTGGAACTTTTCATACTAATATAGGGTCTACCTAACCCCCGAGTTTCAACAAAATCGGTGATAACCACCACGGGTAGTCTCCTTGTTAGTTTGACTTCGTAAATAATGATACTTGCATTATAATATAATTTTTGCATCGTTTGCTTATATTTTGATGAGATTATTTAAGAAAAAACGTTTTTTTTACTTTGTCTGTAGCAGACGCTAGATCAAAGGCGCTACCTCGGAGAAGCTAGCGCAGTTACGCCACCTAGACTCGGTTCGGTCACGAATGGTGTCAAATCCATCTAAATCGTGTTATGATTCTCTAAATAGCTCTCGTTAAAAATTTTCATTCGAAAGATGCGGAATTGATACTCTTATGGAATATTATTATCGATTTATACTAAAATGTTATTTATTTGGCTTTTTTCTCTAAAATGTGTTTACTTTTTGTATACAGTCCGCGCCTTGAAAGCGATCCACTGAATGTAAAGCTATGCGGCACCAGTGATCAACTTTTAAAGTAAAGTATTTTGTCTTCTACAATACGAATTAGAAATAGAATTGCATGTAAATTTACAAGATTTGTTTTGTTAGAACTCACCGAGAGTGTAAAAGAAAAACCCCTACAAAAATATTCTATAGAAATGTATTCAGAATCTTATAGAATAATTGGTCAAATTGCTATACAATCCATACAATCTACATAAATATATTTGGAATCCTACAGAAATGTATTCAGAATTCTATAGACAAATTGGTCAAATTGCTATACAATCCATACAATCTACATAAATATATTCGGAATCCTACGGAAATGTATTCAGAATCCTATAGAATAATTGGTCAAATTGCTTTACAATCCATACAATCTACATAAATATATTCGGAATCCTACGGAAATGTATTCAGAATCCTATAGAAAAATTGGTCAAATTGCTATACAATCCATACAATCTAAATAAATATCTTCGGAATCCTACAGAAATGTATTCAGAATCCTATAGAAAAATTTGTCAAATTGCTATACAATCAACAGAAATGTATTAGGAATCCTAATGAAATTTATTCAGAATCCTATAGAATAATTGGTCAAATTGCTATACAATCCATACAATCTACATAAATATATTTGGGATCCTACAGAAATGTATTCAGAATTCTATAGAAAAATTGGTCAAATTGCTATACAATCCATACAATCTACATAAATATATTCGGAATCCTACGGAAATGTATTCAGAATCCTATAGAATAATTGGTCAAATTGCTTTACAATCCATACAATCTACATAAATATATTCGGAATCCTACGGAAATGTATTCAGAATCCTATAGAAAAATTGGTCAAATTGCTATACAATCCATACAATCTACATAAATATCTTCGGAATCCTACAGAAATGTATTCAGAATCCTATAGAAAAATTTGTCAAATTGCTATACAATCAACAGAAATGTATTAGGAATCCTAATGAAATTTATTCAGAATCCTATAGAATAATTGGTCAAATTGCTATACAATCCATACAATCTACATAAATATATTCGGAATCCTACGGAAATGTATTCAGAATCCTATAGAATAATTGGTCAAATTGCTTTACAATCCATACAATCTACATAAATATATTCGGAATCCTACGGAAATGTATTCAGAATCCTATAGAAAAATTGGTCAAATTGCTATACAATCCATACAATCTACATAAATATCTTCGGAATCCTACAGAAATGTATTCAGAATCCTATAGAAAAATTTGTCAAATTGCTATACAATCAACAGAAATGTATTAGGAATCCTAATGAAATTTATTCAGAATCCTATAGAAAAATTGGTCAAATTGCTATACAATCCATACAATCTACATAAATGTATTTGGAATCCTACAGAAAAATTTGTCAAAATGCTATACAATCTACAGAAATTTGTTTAGAATCCTATAGAAAAATTAGTTAAGTTGTTTTATCTTACAGATAAAATGAGTAAAATTTGTATAGTCTATAAAAATCTATTCTGAATCCTTCAGAAAAACCACTTAAATTTCTATATATTGTATGTGGAATACTATAGAAAACTACTCGAATTCCTATAGAATATATGGAAATTTGGGCCATTTTTCTGTAGACTTTGAAAACTAAAGGAAAATTACGAATATTTACAGAAATGTTTTGTGATTAATTAATTTGCATATTTTCTCATTGGTTGTGTCTTACGCAGGTTTCTGGCATCTAGAGGCACTGCTTCTCAACTGGCTGAAGTCGAACAAATAGACCAAATTTACAATTTGAAGCCATTACCGAAAGGTTTAATTGGTGATATTTCGAAACAGTCATCGGCGACCGAAGATCATTCGGAGCTGGCTAAAATAAGACCTCCTTTAAAGTGAATATCTATTATCTGTAGCAGGAATCCATACTTCTACTTGGAATGCTTATCGTGGCAGATTTTCGTCTCGATTTGGCTGACGGTTTTTTTGACGTCACTATGTTAACTTAACAAACAACCACGTGAGAGGGGAGAGCATGCAGAGATGATTTTTTTGTCGTAGGCGGCGCCAAAGCCGTCAGAGTGAACTTACCATACGCGATACGCCAGGATAAGCATTCCAAGTAGAGGTATGGATTCCTGTCAAAAGTAAATAAGGACAGAAAGTCTTGGACGTATTCTAGCTTCCACCTAGGAGCAACAAACACAAGGAGAACGCAGCTAGCCTTTAAACACGCTAACGAAGGGTTGTGTACGAATTTCATTGGACGAGCGTCACGAGCCTTTACGCTGAACGTTTTACGGGCGGGGGGAAGACAATTTCCGAATTTTCCCCTTCCGACGGCCGCAGGCGCTAAAGCGTCTAGCCAATGAAAAACGTACACAAGAAAATCCACGACTTTTGACGGGTTGCGTTTTCCTTGTGTGGGGGGTTGTGTTTGTTGCTCCTAGCTTCCACTGTAGGGTTCTGTGAACAATTTGAGGTCTGTTTTTATAATGCCAAATTACCTAATTACAGTGGCGTAGCGTGGGAGGGGCAAAGGGGGCCATGGACCCGGGCGGCTTAGATGTAGGGGGCGGCCAGCGGCCTGGAAAATTGAAACGAACGCGGCTGTCCGAGATCTTGGATCGAAAAAGTGATAAGAAATTATTTAAGGTCTACAATGTGCACGTTGAGATTAACAAATCTGGGTATATTGTAGTGGCTGACGAAGGACTACGGTCCGAAAGCTCCCAATCATTTTATTTTAATAAAATCATTCTTTAAATTCCATGAAGTAGCAGTACTTTTTATTATAAATCATCATAACAATTGTAAATAGAACCATGGAACAAAATTTTAAAATTCAAGAAAAATCTGGGTATCTTGGGAATCGAACAAGAGGTACAAATTAATATTGACCATTGCATTAAAGAGTTCGCTTTGCAAAAAACACGCGGAATAAAATTTTAATTTTTAAACGACTTGAATCCTTTTACAATCAACAGAGCAACAGAGTACCACAGAATTTTCACCGATTTTTTGCTTAGTTGCGAAAATAGGGGGGGGGGGGGCGGCAAATTTATGGTTTGCCCCGGGCGGAAGAAATACACACTACGCTACTGCCTAATTATTGCAGTTTGAACAGTTTTTGTTAAAGCAAGTGACGGCTTCCAAGAAAATCTCCTAAATGCTTTTCCATATTACACCAAAATGAACCCCTAAACTATAACCCCCTTTCGTCGTTGACGCAAAATATTTCAATTCTATCACCCGACAAGTAGCTTCGGCGATTTCTCAGTCTAACGCCGCATGCCCCGTTGTAAGCTTTGAAAAGTTTAGTTTTGCATTGTAAAAATCTCAAAAAGAAGCTAACTACTTTTTACTGCTGCAGAGTACAAGTTTGGATAAAAATCCTGTAAACAGGAATGTGGGGGGGGGGGATGAATTGAAATCCTAAAAACGTTTACCCCTCTAATATCTTGTCTCGCCTACCCAAGTCCAACACTTTACATCCTATTTACTATTACACTAACTAACATAATAATTATGACACCAAAATTTGTCCGTTAATGACCTGCAAGTTAGTGTTTGTTGAAATTAAGGAAACTTTTCACCTGCACGGTATGCAACAAGTGTTTCCTTTTAACCAGGTAGCTTTTTTGACGTATTAAGGCTTAACAAAACACGACGTTCTATTTACAGGTGAAAAGTTACCATTATTTCAACAAGTACTATATAAACAGAGACTTGCCGATCCTGGTTCTCGGAAATATTACTTATTGGCAATTTCCTTGAAGATGTTTTATTGAAGCGCCTATTAAGCATTATTTTTAAATTAAAAAGCTTTTCAATTTTAATTAAGCCTTGTTTGATCCGTTGGAAAGGCTAGCTGAGGCAACTTTTCCGCCGCTGTTACCTGATAGTTCCAAAGATTAGTATTGACTAGCGGAGAATAGTCAGTCAGTAGTGGCGCTAAGGTTTTTTCACAGGTGGGCTAATTATTCAGCCCACCCTTAGCGCCGCTACTGTTGTCAGTCCTTAGCCTCATTATGATTTATGTTGACATTGGCGAAAACAATTCGGGCGAGAATAGTGTCATACTTTTTGGTGTCATAAGCAAAGGTCTACCACTCAAAACGCGTCTAAATCTCACATTTGAAAAATAAATACGTTCAGAAACCAGTTCTCTTATTTCTAAAAGCCAGCTTTAACTTCTGATGAATCATTTTGTAACGATCAGTGTTAATTTTAAGTTTGAAAGTGATAAAATTGTGAATAAGCCTTGGCTACGGTACTAAGGGTTGACGGCGGAGATTTCTCCCGCCCGGTTCCAAGTTTGAAAACGTTCGCGCACACCTTCTGCGCATTCATCATGCAACGCGCCAAATTCATTTGGGGAAATGTAGTTGAGAACATAACCACTAGGAGGTGCATATTTTGAATACCTACCTCTTAATAACGGGTACGTACTACGTGATCGTCAAATATTTGGCCTAGACCATTGAGCTGAGAATAAATAGAGGTACAACTAAATCTGGCTGGCGCGGGACCAATTTCGTTCAATAAGGAGACTTAATCAACTATATCGTTCTACCGTGGCGGCATCTGTCTCTAGTGGTGGCAACTATATTGCAATTGAATTTTTTCGCGAATCTGATGCGAAATTAAAATGTATGATTACTCGTAACAAACAAACCTTTCAAGTTGTTTAAAAATAATTTTATTCTGTCAACACGATCCTTTTTAACTCAAGTTACGGTGAGTTAGCTAATAATTATTTATTTTTAGCCATATAACTTTACAAAATATAGATGGCGCTACCGCCTAATTATAAAGATGAATTTCGTACAGTCTTATCAGAACAGGTCCCGCGTAACCATGGCAACCGAAATCGTAATTGTAATTCTAGCAGTATTATTCCCAATTCAATGGTACGTACTACGTGATCGTCAAATATTTGGCCTAGACCTTTGCATTTGGGGACCTTATGATAGGCTTACTGTGTCACGTTACGCAATTATTTTGAATCGTTATCAATAATACATTGATTTTAGATGGAAAACGATCAGAGTGTTCATATCGTCAACGTTCAAAGACACGCACGGCGAACGCGACTTGTTGGTTCGTTACGTTTTCCCCGAACTGCGGGCCAGAGCTCGAAGTCTTCTGGTCAACGTGCACGAAGTTGATCTCAGATGGGGCATCACTGAAGAAGAATCTAATCAAGACAAAGCTCTGGAACTATGCTTGTCGGAAGTCACTCGTTGCCATTACTTCTTGGGGATTTTGGGCGAACGATACGGCACCATTCCGTCCATATCGGCCCTACCCGACGAGCCTCAATTCGACTGGGTCCGAGAGTACCCGGCTGGCGCTTCCGTCACTGAACTAGAGATTCACAGCGCAGCCCTTAGCCACTCCGAATCTGCCAGATCCAAAGCTTTCTTCTATTTTAGAAATAACCACTTCGAAAGGTTTATTGCAGAAGGAAGAACAGCCTATCAGAGGGGTAACGTCATTATAGAGTAATGGCAGTGTGACGTTACGGCACGACACCCATGCTTTTTCCTATAGATAAAAAATCGCGACCAAAATGGCGACCATGGTCAAAGTTACGGAGTGCCATTATTCTATAGGCAGATTTTTAAATACCCAAATTATTGCGAGATGGCGCCATCAGTCTGAAACGAAGATATTGTAAATTATATAAAAACCGCGAACAATAGCTCTTTATATAAAATCATTGAGTTGGGAATATTAATCTAGAGGTCCAATCAAAACGTCGGATTTCAGTATTTCGCGAAACAAGTTTTTAAAAATAAGAATACTGTCGTCTGCTCCCATCGGCGTCCCAAATGACGAGAAAACGTTATCATTCTACCCGTGGCGCCGTCTATCTCTCAATGGTTCGTTCAAATAAGACGCGTTTTCAAGCAAAAATATTTTTTTTCTTCAAAATAATGGATTGCGCCACGGGTCATATGATAACGTTTGCTCGTCATTTTAGAGCAGACGGCACATTCGTATTTTTCAAAAACTTGTTTCGCGGGGAGCAGATTTGATTGGATCTCTAGATTAATATTCCCAACTCAATGTATAAAATACCAGAGGTCACGTGATTACGTTCGATTCATCGTGCAGTTAAAGTTAGAGAGCGCGCGCATATTTTTGTTTTTGTTGAGCTCGCGCGAAAACGCACGAGACCCTCTACGCGGAAATATTAGGAAGCGCGCGCTCCAAAAAATAACACTTTTTATACATGTATACGTATATATTATTTTATAGAAAGAGCTATAGAAAGGTTAAGCCACCGCCCGAAAATGTGTATAGGGAACTTATTGGATTGTAGACGTACATTTGTGTGTACAGCCTCTACCTTCTTGAGTTGAACTTTTTACATAAAGCATAAGTGAAAACTAGGCTTAATATTGTAAGAAGTTGTTTTTTTTGTGATAAATCAGCGTTTTCCCCATGATTACCTCCCAAAAAGTGTAAATTAGCGCCATCTAGTGTTAACTAAAAACTTAAAATTTATTATCTAAATTCTAAGGGCTCCGCTTTATATGTTGGTTTCCCTGTAAGCATATTTTGAATAGGCTTCGAGCTTATGAAATCTAGCGCCATCTGCCTTAATATCCGTCAACTAAATAAATGAAGAAATAGCAGACGACTTTTGAATTTCTATTTTTTCGGTTGAATCTTTGAGCGGTTACGCAGAGATTATTTTGATCGAGCAGACAACTTTCATATATTCAATTTAAAACTCGGTCGGTAGGCGGCGATACTTATGACCAGCGCTGTTAGACGTACCATAATTATGGTACAAATCAATAATTTTAGGTAGAAATTTGGATTGTACCATAATTTTAGCGATGTACCATATGGTACGCTTATTTACAATAATTTTGATAGGCTGTACTATAATTCCAATATTTTTTTAAATAGTATCATATTCTCGAAAAATTTCGATTTCAATAACAAAGTCATTGCACGCTTTCACTTTATGGTGTTCTGAACACCGTGTTCAGCCCCGCTTTCTGGCAACGGCTGCGGTAGCACCGCGCCAGGCAGGTTTGCAACTTAGTCCTCTCTTGAGCCTTCTCTTTCAACCTACAGCAGTCTCAGACTTGGTCGTAGAATAAAACACTGATCTGGCAGCCAGCACAGAGGAGCATTCAAGCCAATTATATGAACCTTGCGTTCAAGCGTCCGTAGCGTCGCGTGGTCTGTCACTGTTGCCGGCAGTTATTTATAAAAGTTATTTACTATGGTCGAATGACAGGTCAAGTATTTCAAGAACATGTAAATCTTTGAGGAAAACACTTAAAACGACTACAGCCTTACTTTTAGATTTGAAATTCCCGCCAAACTAGCTAAATACGTCATAAATGGGAGGTGCAATAATTTTGCGAAGAATTCAATAATTTTTTATCGTCGATACCATAATTTCCGTTTTAAAATCTGACAGCGCTGCTTATGACCAAAATTTAAACTACGCACGAAGCCTCTGGAGTCTAGAGGGAATCGAATATAGACCAAAATTTAATGCTTACAAGCAGAGGCGCCCGCAGAAAGTTTTCAAAGGGGGGATTTTCATTTATTAGGGCATTTATAGCACAAGGAAACAAACTTTAGAGGGAAGCCCATAGACAGCCGACTTTGAGGCTTTATTTATACTAGATGCTGCAAATTTAAAATTTCTGGTGAGCCGGTAATAAATACTTGTCGATTTATTACAAGAACTACTTCTAACAATATTTTAGAAGAAAAAATATTCAACATAATAAGAAACGCCATAAGTGGTATACCACTGTCACTTATGGAAACACAAAAAAGGAATAATTTTCTCCTTTTTTTGGACAATTTAATATTTTTACGGTTCAGACTGCTGGCGCCATCTATTTAGACTTCAAGATTTTAAAAACAAGCCTCTAATGACGTTACCCTGTGAAGGCATCTTCACCCTTATGATATTTGTATCATTTTATTATGCGTTTCCTGGTACGATAACGTATTCAAAATTAGTGTTAAATGTTTCAGTGATTTACCACCCAAATGGCATCCAGATTTTGTTTGCGAAAATGATGATAGTCAAAGAAAGCTGGTGTTTCTTAAAAATCGTATCAAGCAAGGTGGATTCGAAGTATTTGAAAAGTAATTACTTCAAATTCTTCTAGAATTATTTTCTAGTATTTATTTGTTTTGCGAAAAAATGTGGCCTCACCTCACCTCGTTTTGTCTTTTTTTTTGCAAGATTTTAAATATACAGGGTGTTAACTAAAAAATGATACAGAGCCAATTACTCAAAATGTATTTTATGTAAGAATTTGAAATTTGCAGGTTACATAGAGGGTGCAGGGGGACAAATGACAATGAAAATTTCAATAACCTTTAACCAGGTCTTCAAGGTCATTCAAATTTTACCTCGAGAGCCGTTAGGATTAGAAGAATGGTTCCAACTAAAAATGTGTTCTATGTTTAATTTTAAGTCTAAAAAGCTTTGACCCTGTCTAATTTCACCATTGGAAGCCGATAAATGTTAGACCAAAAACCATAAGGTCTTGTGTGGTATTCTAATCAAGACACGAGATTTAAAGGCTTATAAATCGAAACTACCAGATCTAAGGGATCAAAATTGTTCTGACACTCTAAGCTGAGTGTGGGAGTTTGAAATTTGTAACTTATGATGACCTTGAATTATTAGTTCAAGGTCATTCAAAACTTATCTCGAGAACCATTAGGATTAGGAGAATGGTTCCAATTAGAAAAATGCCCGCTAAGGTTTTATAAGTCAAATTACCTTTTACCCGAACAAAATTGATCAACTTTTGATCAATTTGAACAAAATGGATGAAAATTAACCAAAATGGCTAAATTAGTACAAACATTGAAAAAAATATTTCGAAATTGTTTGAAATAATTATTTTTTGAAAATTTTAAAAAATCATAAATTTTAAAAAATTTGATCAAAAGCAGTAAATTTGATCATAAACGATTATAATTGATTGAAATAGATTATTTGTGAAATATCGGAATAATATATAAATAAATTATATATTATATTATATATTATATTAATTATAAATTATATATTATTCCGATATTTCACAAATAATCTATTTCAATCAATTACTACCAATTACAACCGTTTTTGATCAAATTTACTGCTTTTGGTAAAAAATAAATAAATTATTTTTTCAAAATTGAAAAAATAATTTATTTCAAACAGTTTATTAATTTTTTTCAATTTTGAAAAAATAATTTATTTCAAACAATTTTGAAATATTTTTTCAATGTTTGTACTTCTTTAAATTTTCTCTCACATTTTTCCGATTTTAGCCGATTTGGTTCATTTTCACCCATTTTGTTCAAATTGATCAAAAGTTGATCAATTTTAATTTTTTTCGTCATTTTTATATCTATTTTTTGCATTTTTAAAATTTTGAAATTGGTGCAAAATTTTCATATGGGGGCGCTAGGAATCGGTCAGAATCCCATGTTATTTTCAATAGGAAAACATTTTTCGTTGCCATGCCCTTTAGGATTTTCAAGTTACATAAAGGTCTATCAATCCCCCGAGTTTGAACAAAATCGGTGGGTTACACTTCGGTATGTCTCGTTGTTAGTAAAGCTTTTGCTTGTGAAGAATAGGAAGTGTCACACCTACGTACAATATTGCACACTTATGATATAACTAAGTTAAAAACGTTTTCACCTTGTGTATATTGATAAATAATTAAAAATTAGAAATTGACTTTAACACAATAAAATATTTTATTTAAAACGCACTACATATGTTTCGACGTGAAAGTCGATTTTTAATTATATATATAATATAATTATTTGCAGTTATCCCTGCCATTGGGGAAAGGAAATCAACAATGTTCCAGTTTTACTGGGCTTGGAGGAGTTTGGGCAAAGAGTTTTGGATAACATGTGGAATGCAATTCAATCCCAATTTGATGTTGATGTTAATACTTCGATTATTTTGCTTATAATTTCGGCATTATGCATCTTAATAATTACTTAAATATTTCTGATTGAAGGACGAACATGACGAAAATGATTCCATGGTAGACCATAAATTAATAGGAGTCGACTCTATGCTGGACAAATCAATTTCCAGTCTTAAAAAGACTGAAAATGTAATTGTCGTCCATGGGAAATCTGGTTGTGGGAAAACAGCCTTCTTGGTAATATTGTCTACATAACTCTTAATTAATCTTACTATAAGTGTCTCAGTTAGTCAGAATAATTACTGATAGCTATTTGTGGAGTAACAAGATATGCATGGGTCATTCTACAAATGACTCAGTAAAAATTTAAACCACGAAAGCTAGGAAAATGAACCACAGTTATGTGGTTGTTCAAATCAATTCAAACGGTTTTATTTTCTGATGAACAACGTACACTTTTTACAGTAAACTTGTGGTTTTTCTTTTTTGTTTCATTTAGATTTATTTTTCTTTATTGAACTCTAGCGCCATTTGGTAAACATTATGTCGCCAAAAAGGATCATTCTGAGCTGTTTTACAAGTCCTGATAAGCGGTCCTCTAGCATATTTGATGTCATGATGTCCTTATGTCATTTGGCCTGTTCTAAATTATCTCTGACCGTTCCAATACCAAATGATAAAATGTAATTCCTATTGAAAACAAGGAGAAGCTAATATAAAATTAAAGAGCTTTGTATTTTAAATCTTTAAAAATATATCACTAGGAAAATAGAATCAATTTTTTGGGATGTGATGGGTGAAGCGTCTAAGAAAGCTAATGATCAGCTTATCATTGTTCTTGATGGATTTGAAAATTTAAAAGACGTTGAAAATCAAACTCTTTCTTGGTTGCCTCAAAATATCAATGAAGTATGACAAAACTATTATCCAGGTTCTTTTTATGGAGAGGTCAGAATCCAGCGCCGGCCCTAGGGTGGTGCGAACGGTGCAACCCCACTGGGTGCCGTCATAGGGGGCATTGAAAATGCAACGATAGATCTGGACCAATAACTTGTGACCACAAGACTGAAACACCTGACCTTGCGCTGCCATAAATAAGAGATTGCATATACAATGAGATCGCGAACCACCTGAAAAACTTGCTAGGGCAGCTACTGTCAGCACCCAGGCCTATCTCTTAAGTATAAAGAATTGCAACCCGTTCATAACAATCAATAGGCCCAAGTCATAGGAGAATATATGATATACATAAATATTTACTGGTCTCTATGATTTTTAGCTCGAAAATTATACTATTCTGTTGACTACTATGACCTTGCCATTGTTAAATTTTAAGTCTTAATATTTTGTTATATTGCATAATTTCTAGTTAAATATTTATGAAATTATTAGACATAATTAAGAAAGCAATATTGATACAATAAAATAATTTATTGTACGTAATTTTGAGTACCAGTATATGTGACACTGAAACTTATGAACATGTTGCATAAAAAACTGGTAGTGTGTTGACCTCTCCTTAAAAAGCAATTGTTGAAACTATCTTAAGAGGAAAGTTAACAAAGTATTTTGACTATTTATAGTCAATCTCTATCATATTGAGCGTGACCTCTGGTAGCATCAGCCACAAAACCCTACAAGTTCGTCAAAAACATGGACAGTCCATCAATTTCCTAAGCATGGACCCAATGGCTGTAGCACAAAGAAAACTACTGGTGACTGAGACACTTTGGTCTCATCGTAAATCGCTATCAAATGATGCTTTCAACAATCAAATGCTGCTGTTGATAACCAAAAGAGATGCTATCCTGCCTTTATACTTAAAATTGGCTTGCGAGCAACTAAGAATGTTTGGAAATTTCAATGAAGTAAGGGTCTATCCATGGAGTCTTGTTGTAAAACAATTTTAAAAGGTCACCATGGTGGCAGGGGGTGGGAATGGAGCAAACAAATAAGGGGGTAAAGTGAAACAGAGTGATGACATCAAAGACACTTTCAACTCCTAAAAAATTCCAAGGTTGACCCCTTTTTTGTCAGCACCCATTATTCCTCTGACATCGTGGCAAAGATAATTTAAACTATTTTAGAGTTCTATACTATCTTTAATCGCTGTGACACATTAAAATGAGAGAGTTTTGAATAATCGCAGTGCCATTTATTAGCAATAAAAGTTAGGTTTGAACTTTTACCAATAAAGGGAAGCCTAAACTGATGTCATAAGCGTAGGTTACAGATGTCATGCTAAGGCATGTGCGTCGCGCATTATTAAAATTTGCTCATTGTCTTACAAAAGCACTCCTTACTTATTCTCCGTGGTTTATCATTTACTCAAGAATAAAATTTAATACACCTTTGAATTGTAGCTAACCCCAATGATCAAATCTCTACCTCAGTCAGTTTCCCAGTTAATACAAGATATTTTGCAAAAATTGGAGAATTGGCATGGCAAGCATTTGGTTGAACCCGCAATGATTTTGTTGGCTTTGTCACAAGAAGGTTTGGAAGATCATGAATTGCAAATAGTTCTTAGTCTCTATTGCAGTTTCCAAAATGAGGAACTTGAGTTTTCTGCGTTGGCGAAAGCTATACCAAATGCGAATTTAACTCAAGCTATTACGCCTATGGAACTCTCCTCACTTTGTCGAAGTATTCGATCGATTTTACATCTCAATAATTTACCAAGGTAAAGTTTGGATTTAGTAATCACAGAACTCTAGAAGCTTGAACGACAACATTTGGAGTACTTAGAAAAGTTCTTTATATTTTCTGCATGCTAGTGTCAGGTCTGTCTTATCCATAAGGCAGACTAGGCTGAGTGCCTAGGGCTTACAAAATTTTTAAGAGAAATTAGGACCTACAATTCCATATAATAGGGCTTACAAAGGTCCGAAAAGATGGTATATGAGATTTTTGCTTAAGGCCTACGTAAGGGTTAAAACGGCCCTGCTGCCCATCCATTCATGGTACAAATACAAAAAGAAAACTGTTGAAAATGATGATGTGACTCTCAACGTTGTTGTTCAAAATTCTAGAATTTAACCTCTACTATGTCAGCTGTGGCTATATCCAAAGTATTCTAATTTTTAGCTCCAAACTTTCGCTTTGCGAAAGTGAAATGATTCATGCAGTAAAAACAAAATATTTGGGTGCCATTGCTTCGAAGAAAATGGCTTATGCTCACCAAATACTTGCAGGTATGTTCAAACTTTTGTTTAAAAGAGCCTCACTGGCCTTTGAATTTCAGTAGTGTCCGGCTCGAACCTTGTAAATAGGACAGGAAATATCCATGAATTTAATAGGTGACATTTACTCTCACAAGATTCAATTTTCAAATAGATTTTTCAAACGCCGGTGACCTTTTAGAAAATTGTGTATTTTTAACTACTGACTCATTTTAAACCATGTATTTAGGTTATTTTATAACTGTTTTGGATCCCAAGTCTGATGGTTCATGGACAAGTCATTCCAGCGAAGCACTGAGAAGAGTTCTACATCACCTCTTAGAAGCAGATTGTCGTCAAGAATTTGCTAATATTATCCCAACGATAGCTTTCCTAAGTGCAGCTTTCCGTCTAAATGAAGTCGTCAGTGTTCTAAATAATATTCAAGCATTTATGGAAAAAGAGACTATTCGCCCACAATATAAGATTATGAAAACAAAGAAAGTCAGTGTTGATCTCGGCCCTTTGAATGCTGTTTATGACTTCTGTACTTCCAATCAACATTTACACTTTGCGTAAGATCTTTTTAAGTTTACTGGGTTTTGTCCATAGACGAATATTTGATAGGGCAATAGTATAGGTTGTGGAACAAAGTCTGGGTATATTTTTATGACATTTTTGTGTAGTCTTCAAAATTAGAACAACCTTATTTAATTGGATCTTTATTATGATAGCCAATTTGTGCACATGAATATAGATGGTTTGAAAGTATCCCTATAAATATTTTGAAGGAAGTGTTAATAATCTTATTGTATAATCGCGACTCCACGAGGGGCCTTATAGAGTAATGCTGTCATAATCAAGCGCAATTGTTGTTAGAAATAATAAATAATGTGTAGTATTATAGAAATAATGTGGTGTAAAATTCCACATGGTCTCATAGAATTAATTTGGTATAATCGCATGGTGTTCTAAAGTAATGCGTTATAACTGCGCAGTCTTATAGAAATAATGCAGCATAATGGCGCGTATTTTAATTATTTATTTCCACAGGAACTGTCTCAATTTACTTCAGCAAGCAATTTGTGAGCCTGAAACATCTATTGTGTTTAAAAATGCTATAGAAAAACTGTCCAAAACTGACAACTATGTATTCGAATGGCTCTCAAAACCTAATGAGAGATCACCTTGGAAAATGATGTCCAGTGACTTTCCAACAGTTAATATTTTATTAATTTCTAAAATATACTTGCTATAATGCCATTTTTTTTTAGGATATTATCTGTTGTTGTCCCAACTTGGATGGAAACAGTTTAGCACTAGGGGGAAGTGACGGAGTTATCAGATTGGTTGACGCTGTATCTGGAAAAGTGCGTTTATAGTTAAATTTGAATTCCAGATATTGTTAATAAAACATTTTCGCATTAGGTGATTCGTTCCTTAATTGGACATGGTCAAGGCATTTCATATCTGACTTTTCTAACCAGCAACACTTTGTGTAGTGGCTCTTACGATAAGTTGCTTAGCATTTGGGATATTGACGGCGGCTTTAGGTATATTTCTACCAAAAATTAATTCGGGTAAACAGATAATATTTGTCAGCACTCTGTTCTAATTTCTTGAAATAAGAGGCTATTAGCTGCAGCAAATATTATCTGTTAAAGGGCAATGCGAGTGGCTGGCAAAATGTCCGTGGGACCAAAATCAGTTCCTCCCTCTGCCATGCTTCCCACATCTGATTGAAAATCAGACTTATAAATAATGGCAGTCCAGCAGTTGAAAACTCCTTGAAAAAATTGCTGATAAAAATTATCCAAAAGAAGCTGGACCCCCCCAAAATCATACTGTAAATACCGTAAAAAAGTTGATATTAGTTGAATTAAAAACGAGGGGAATTGCGAACTAAGGAAAACTAAATTTAGGAATGAAGAAGATGGGGTTATTTGTTAAATCAGAGATGAGGGAGTCCTGGACTCCTAAAGAAAATCATCCAATAGATGGGTCTGTGTTCAGCGGACCTTTGTGATAATAGTCACTATTTTCAAGTCTGCTGAAAATACCCCTAAAATGTTTTATTTATCTTCATCTTTCCCTTACCGTAGGAAAAGGTGCAGGCTTTGTGTCTTGGAAAATCATGCACCACCTACCAAATTTTATCCCACCTACAAAGTTTCACACCTCCCTGTGACCAGCCACTTCTTTGCTATTCAAATTATTATGAGCTATGTTTGTATTAAAACTATTAATTTATTTTTATTTAGGCGTTGTCTGTTAAATGGACATACTAAGAGAGTGACGTCTTGTTGTTCTAATCCAACTGGTAAAACAATTATATCTGTAAGTTGGGACGCAACAATTCGAGTATGGGACAGTCATGATGGTATACAATTATCTTGTTTGGAAAATAAGTAAAAAGATGTCACTTAATATGATATATACAATATGTTACAAATGGCAACATATTTTTAGGAAACCTCTAACAACGGTGGCTTTTCACCCAACTAAAGATATAATAGCGACTGGTGATTTTGATAAAACTGTTAAACTTTGGAATTTGGAAGTGTTGAAGCGGATAGGGGTTAGTATAGTCAGAAGTATATAAAATGTATCTTAGAATAAATCTTCCTATGCCATACTACTAATGTTATTCGCTTGAAAGATGTAGCTTCAGAGACTCCCTTCAATAATAAAATTACTTAGCAAAGTTGATGTATAAGTAAAAATCCCAGGCAAAATAATTTTTACATTTTAAATTGGTAAATTTTGAACCACGATGCTTTGCATGGTTTTTTGGGAAATTACCCCAATTGAAAACTGCCTTGAGCCTTCTGTTTAATTTTATGTCCTAAATAGCTATTTTTCTTGTAAGATATAGACTTCTGGTGTAGTTAAATAATTTTTAAATTTTAATGAACATTCTGACGTCATTGGTGTGGGTTTAGGTTCTTAGAGGCCATATAGGATCAGTTCAATGTGTCGCTTTCTCATCAAATGGTCTCAACATAGTTTCTGGGTCTTTATTAGGAGAGATCATTATTTGGGCAACTTATACTGGAAATATGGTATATTCATATTGAAGTATTATTCATTTATATTAAATAATTAATTTGAAAACTATAATATAGTTGACCAAATCAAATATCCAAGACTCTGCGATATCTCGGGTTCTGTATGACAAAAATGGATCACTAGTGTCTTCAGGATCGAATGGATCGATAAAAGTGACCAAAAACTTTTTTATCATTGATTTTTATTCACAAACTAAATAAGTAGCAATTTTTTACTCTAATTAAATATTTAGGTGTGGAATGCCTTAGATCAAACCCCCGTTTGGACTAAACTGATTGACAAACCTGAAATGCTGACCACTCTTAACTTTTTATCACGTGAAGAAATTGCTTTAGGTTTTTCAACTGGTTCTTTTATAGTTTATCATATACCTAAAGGTTAGCGAGTATTATTTTTTACTAAATTCTTGAAACTTATGCCTTTTTAACAATAATAGACTTGCAAATTTGTAAGGCAGATGTGAAGGATCACATAACACAGATAACACATTACAAATTTGACAGCCACAGATGCATTATAATTGGAACAAAAAAGGGACAGATAAAAGTAATGTTTTCATTTAAAGGGCAACAAAACTTATGTTTTGGAAATGACTGTGGGGAAGGTTGTGTTGCAAGTTGCTTTCTTGCCCCCTAGGGGTTGATGGACCAATGCCTTGGGGCCAAAATTTATTTTGCATCCTCCCCAGTCATTTCAAGCTCAAGTTTATTGTTTATCATTTTATGTGATCATTTTAGTGTTGAAAACACCATTATCCAACAACCAAGTTTATTTGCCCTTTAACTGATAATAATATTTGGTCAATATGACAAACCGATACTGTTTTGACCCCAATTTTTTACCTTTTATTAAGCGAGCTCTGGCAAAAAACCTTGACATAGCAGCAATACAAAAGAGCCCTCTTTGGAAAAATCTATTTTTAAATAATTGGAAATAATTAAGTTAAATCAGTATTAGTGGTTTTAGTAATTAAATAGTAAATCATTAGTATTAATATTAAATATTTTGGTTTTATAACAATACAGTTTTGCAGTAGAAAATACAAATTTTTGTCAATACATGTGATGGACTCAAAAATTACTAGTATAGTATCAAATTCTGTTATAATATTGGTTGGTTCAGCCAGTGGTGATATTTGTGCAATTGATTGTGAAAAACTGTGAGTATCAGCTTAAAATTTACCTAAAAAGAACAAATAATTTTTTTAATTATTAACCTTAGGAAAGTTATCAATGAAATTCGAGCTCACAATGGACCAGTTCTGTCACTAGATATGGATAATGGTGGCCGATTTTTGTCAGGAAGCAGCGACAAGGTTGGAAATAATTAACTAAATATTACAACAAAACTATTGGGTTAACGTATATTTTTTGCCTAGAAATTGATCTGTGGAAAAGTATGGAAAGGAGAATTTAGGCTTGCCAAAACGTTGCAAGAGGCACATGCTGACTGGATTAGCAAAGTGGCATTCGGAAATAAAGTAATTGTAAGTGATATCTGATAATATTATCATTTATTATTAAACACATTTAACATCAAATGTTTATTATAGGCTACTGGTTCTCAAGATACAACTGTTAAATTGTGGCATAATTATACTTTGGAACTTCAAAAAACTCTTGAAGGGCTTGGAGAACCAGTTTCCTCTCTTCATTTAACTGTGAGTTTTTACTTCAATTTTGAGTAGATACGTCATGGCTTATACGCTGATAAATATTTTAAAATTGTGTGTGAAATTTTGTGGTCGACTTTATTGTTACTGTGAAGAAACTTACATGTGTCATCTATCGAGGAAAGGTACCTACATTATCCGACGATAGGCGATCCCATTTTCAATATGTCCTTGCCTGGAAAAAATACGAGATTCTTTTTTCCACGTGTCCTTGTCTGGAAAACATACTTATGGATTCTTTTTTCCACATGTCCTTGTCTGGAAAACATGTCAATGTACATTCGCGACTTATGTCCCTTGCCTACAAGGTCTCCCCAAGGACACTGGGGAGGGCCTAGGCCCAGTAAATCATATATTCTGGGTGACAAAGCGGCACACTAGCCCTGGCAATTGGTATCGGCTTCACCACTCTCCCAGGGTCTAGATCTTCCCAATTACCATGTTTTGTCAAAAGACCATAGGGACTTTTGTTTTTATGCTTTAATCAAGTTTAGTTTCCTCTAATGTTCATACAAATGTTTATTTGCCTGTACCCGAATCAAAGGATGATTTTGTACTTGCTTGTGGAATAAAAGGCAATCTTGCACTATGGAATTTGAACGGACAGTTAATGTATATTGAAAGTGTTGGAGAGATTGAAAAAAGGAGCTTTGTATTTCAAATTGAAAAAGGTTAGGTTTGAATTTTGTTTATGCCAGAGAGATCCTGTATAATAAAGGAAGTGGTTTTTTAGATGACTTAGGACTATTTGGTGGATTAATAGCATTTATAGGACATGACAACACTTTAGAAGTTAAAAAGTTACTTAATGTGAGTGTGCTTATGTCCAAATTAGAAAATAGAGGACTAAATCTTTTATAATACAATTTTTAGCTATCTGTGAACTACGAATTGAATGGACATACAGGACCTGTTACTGGACTGGCGCATTTAAATGGGAACATTTTAGTGTCAACCTCTTTTGATAAATCTATACGTTGGTGGAATTCTTTTCCAAACACAAAAAAATATCACAAGGGCAAAATAATTGATGTTGGGATTAGCAAGAGGGGCGGTTATGCATTTGGTATTGATCCATATTGCCTCACTGTCTGGAAATTAGTTCATAATGAGAAAACTTATTTGGAGTTGCTTGACTCTCAAGTGAAAGTAAGTTCACAGTTTTTCAATTTAATGTTTGTTTAGTAATGAGGTCTTTAATTTTCAGTATGAAAATGCATGTATAACTGCCGCAGCATTCACTAATGATGAAGGAACCAGTTTATGCATTGCAATGCATACATATTCCGAAGAAACTATGCATACGTATAAAGTTGATTCATATACAATCGCTGATTTCAAACTAAAGTACATTTGCTAAATACTAGAATTACGCATATTTGAAGTTACAAAGTAATTCTTTTTATTTAAAGGAAAAGTTACGATTACTCCTCTTTGAAATCAGAAGTGACAAGTATTCACTGGTGTTCTCAATACAATATAGTCACTCTAGCTTTGAAGAAGGGCGATATCATTATCACTAACCCTAAATTCAGTGGCTCTTCTTTGTATAAAATGTAAGATGGTATATACTTTTGTTCTGTTTACCGAGAAAAATAATTTCTTAACTTTAGGGATTACAATTGGGTGCTTTCTGGGAGAACTGTGCCAAGTGGGAATACCTATCAACAAATGTTTCTTGAATGTGATGGGACCATCTCATTGTTTAAAGACAATGTAAGAACAAGTTCATTAATAGATATTACTATGAGATCACTATCTGTTACCAACATGGTGATTTCTGTGATTTGCATTTTGCAGACAGCTGCTTATCTCTTTTTCGAGCTTCCTATCCCCTCAGGCACTGGCTCATTTAATTTCGGGTTTATATTCTAAACAAAACACTAAAACAGGCGATTCTATTTTTTTGCCTTCATTTCAGTTTCCCCGCTTTTTCTAATGATATTTTATTACACAATTTACCCAAATTTATTACACTTAAATGAAAACTAAATATTTATTGCGCTCATTTCAAATCCATATTGGGTACTACTATCTTTTCCCACTATGCAATGTGAAATGGTCATAACCTTTTTCTTTTTAGATTTTTCTAAAAACTATAATTTACCATTCAATTTTTGCCCAAAATGACAAAAATCTGAGCTGAGCTCATAACTACTTGATTTGATCAGTTAATTAACAAAAGTGTTTAAAATATAACTTACGAAAGAAGTATTCATCTACCTATTCTGCTAATGTTATTCACTTGAAACAAATACCTTCACAGGCTCCCGCTGATTTTCTAAATGCTTTATGGACGAAAAACATTGGGGGGTGAAAATAATTGTATAGCCAGTTTTTGGGAAAATTATTTATTAATAAGTACATGTAGTACAAGTTTAACATTTATATGCTAAAAAAAAGTGTTGTGAATTGTGGGCCGTGATGTAGTGTACACGGGGGAGCCTGCGAAAATACAAGTTTCATATTTATAATCTAGGTCGATACTTCTATCATAAGAGATACATTATACACTTTGGAGATTACCAATAAATCCCTAAAAACTATGGATACCAATTTATTTTAGGAATTTAAAATAGATTTTTTTCAAAGAGGTGGCAAATTTGTCATAAAACTTATGTGCATTGTTATTCCAGAGTTTTCATTAAATATCTGTTAATAATTGGCTAATAATTAGTTGTGTTGACTTTGGATATTTTGGCTACCTTTAGGACAAACAGGTTGTTCTTTCTTCTCCCAATGGTGCAACAATCACAGCATATGATTTGTCTGGCAACAAAATAGTTGCTGGAGATTGTTTAGGGTATTTGCACACTCATATATTACCTGGCCATGATCAGGAAATGGTAAGTGAAAAGTAATCTATGAAACTTTTCTCAATTTAATTTAATCAATCCTTTGAAAATCAGGATAAATCTGAATCATCTATGGAAGTGTCTTCGGAAAATGAAGATATTAAAGTAATTATTCATATCATAACTAAGTGTTTCGCTGAGAACTAGTCTTATAGTGTGACATCATTTAAAAAGAAAGTTGTCCTCTATTGAGGCACTGTCAACAATTATGAGACAACTAAAGATGTATGGACGCAATCTATAGAATATTAAAGCCGGTTTAAAAATTAAAATTTCTCATATGCTTTGCTTGCTCGTGTGCTAATTTTTTTTGAAATGACATGAGTGCTTGCTCTAAATTCGCTTGCGAGCTTTATGAGTGCATCTGGCTTATATCATGACGAGTTCTCAGAAAACATTTTGCTTGTAAAAGTGTCAATATCATTTTAGAGACACTTTGATGCATAATTGCATATCTTACTTTTAATTATCTACTACAGCTGCATTCTGGACAAATAACTGGTCTGTGTTTATATGGAAACCTTATTTTCACTTGTTCTACTGACAGAACTGTAAAGGTGTGGAAATTTGATACCCTTGAACAAGTAAGTCTTAGTTTCCCACATTTTCAAATTCCCATCTAATAAAACTAATGTCATTATAACTTAAGATCGGCCAATATAATCACGGTTCGCCAATTACTACTCTTCGGATTTCAAGTATCGAGAAATTGGGTGAAGTTTTGCTGTTATTTGGAACTGATTCTGGAGAAATTCACTTACTACGATGGACTAATCATTTTGAAATGAAACAAGACGTATAAAAATTGTGATATTTTAAACAGATTTCCAATAAAAAGCCTGTTAAGTTTATTTTAAATACATTTTAATTGTTAAATTTATTAAATAACTTACACTTTTTCGTAAATATTCAAACTTTAAAATTGGTTGTTAGTAGAAAAGAGAATAAAATCATATATTTAAATAAATTAAATATTTTTATATATTGCAGATCCTATATTAAGCCCGCACTAAGTGCTAATACTTCCTATTTCTTTTGACACAATAGTTAAAACATTTTTCACTTCTAAGGCAACATAGGTTCTAGATATGGTATCTTAACACCATAAGTTTATAATTAGGTTAACCATAAGCGTCAAGTTATTTGAAACAATTATTGTGTGGAGTGACATAAAACCTTAGAAGATTAGTGACTCTTGAGAAAAATACGCAACAAAAAAATATTACTTCAATTCTATGATTATTCAATATGACAAACAGACCGAGAGGACGCATTACTTATTCTGAAGTCCTCCAAAATGAGTGGTCATTCTATAAATAGCTCTCAGTAAAAATTTACCATGCAGAAGATAGGGAATTGACACAATTATGCAAAACATTATTATAAACTTATGTTAACACTTTTCCCACTTTATTTTCTAGGCCTATATTTCATTTTCATCATACATTTTTTCTAATAGTACATAATAAAATAGATTTTGTCTTTTTAACTTAAGTATATATTTTTATTTTTAAAAATGATCACAGCATTGTATTGCGGCCTTCGTTTTTTAAAACCAAAAAATTATTTGTCAGTTGAATTTGGTTTTCCAAAGAAATAAACTGCTGTCAAACTTAAATTTTCGTAGCATTTAGGTTCCAATAATTTAAGTAATAAAACATAACAACATAACACGCTTAATAGAGTTTTAAAGCAAAATTGAAACGAAAAACCTAATCGTGTGGCCAACAACATTTCCAGCTCTTATAAATACACTGGAGTAGTAGAAATAGATCTAAAGTTTCTATATAATTATTATGTATTAAGATGTTCGAAGGTGGGCTTTTCCTTTACTAGTCATTCACTTTTCCTATAAAATTAAAAAAAATGTAAGTAACATTTAAAATTCGTATTAACAGCCAATAATAATAATAAAAAGCAGCAAATAAAAAATGCAAATTTGGGATTTACCTTGACTTGAGTAAAAGAGGAAGCTCTGTGGGGAAAGATATTTTTGGTTTTTATTCTATCGTAAGCATTCTACAAATAAAAATAAAAAAGGCAGTGAAGGATTAAGCTGTTTAAGAAAGCAAAATAATTGTGCAAAAGGTGATTAAAAACTTAAAAATGTAGGTAACATATTTTAATACCAATACAATATTCCCAAGAGTTTCAACAAGCTTTATTTAAAAGTTATAAAATTATGAAATAGAAAATCAACAAGCATGCTTTTAATAATAGGTGAACTGATCTACCTCCGGAACCCGTAGCGACCAGTCCTCCAGACCTTCCCACTAGGTCCAGCCATCATGTTTGTGTAAACATTTATTATTACAAACATGAAACAAAGAAGTAAGGGCCCGAATAAAGCCCCTTCAAAGCCAGAGTAAAACACCTGAAAATAATTACAAATGAATTAAAACTACAAATGAATTATTAAATTATTCAATTTAATTAGAATCAGAAGTTTTTAACAGCTCTTAAAGAAAGGTATCCATATTCCTATACTGCTAATGTTATTTGCTCGGAAATAGAGCAAAACTTAATATTTCTAAAACTATTAAATCTGGAAACTGATGTACATAAATAAGTAAATATCCCAAGGTAGTTTATTTTTACATTTTTTATCATAAGGTAGAGTGTATACTTTCCCAAATTAGCAGGAAATTTACACTCAATAATTACTGCCTCAAGAATGCAAAGGTATGCGATAAATTTTCATGGTATAGATAAGAAGTATATTATAAACTTCTGCCAAAACTAATAATTGTAATTATTAATTAGAATTTGGTTATTGAACACTCATGTTACCATGGTTCTACCAATCACACTCAGTTTTCACAGTATAATTATACGAGGAACAAATCAGAAATTTTAGCCCAAATATTAAAGGACCTCAGAATAATTTAAAAAAATAGGTAAAATTTCAGCCAGATCGTCCCACCTGCACCTTTTGATAGCAAATACAATCATTCAAATGTTTTAGTTTTTCAAGCCATATTTGCAAAAATTCAAATGATTCTGTTGCCCTTTAGGCGGTTCCAAAATTAGGGAAATGTTTGTAAGTAGATAATGATTAATGACTCTAAAAATGGAATTTTGTTTCTCCAGAAATTAAAATCTGTTAAAGACATTTTAGGATTTTCTAGTAAATCACATATTATTAAGGGGTCAAGGTCATTTTTATGATTTTTCAATGTTATTAATACAAAAGTAGTTTTACCACCTTTATGGGTCTTAAAACAAAAATATTACAAATACCGCTTATCAAAGAAAGGTCATCGATAGAGCCATCTGAAAAGGGAATAGATTTAAAAATTAAAGGTATTCCTTTTTCAGTGTTTGGCTTCAAAATTAAAACCCACCTTCCCCAATGTTTGTTCAAAAATTTAAAAACCACCTGTATTTTAAAAAATCACCAACAGCATTAAGGTTTTGTTACAATTGTTGAAATTTGACCTAGCCTTGGAGACGAGTCAAGGTGATTTTAACTGATTTTGTTTAAATTCGGGGGATAAGTTACTTGAAATTTCCCAAAACGGAAAAGATTTTGATAACTTAAAACCTTCTTTTCCCTATTTAATTTAAGATGAAGAAATCGCAGATTTAAATGTTTCCCTCTTTGAAAAATTTTAAAATATTAAAAAAATAAATTATATTAAAAACATTTTACATTGAGTAATTTCCGGTTAATGCGTGCATATTTGGGGGAAAATAAGCAATATGGCTAAATACAAGTAAATTTGGGTTATATTATTTAAAATTTTGACAATTTAATGGCATTAACCTAAGTTTAGCCATTTTACTTCCAAATTTATCCAATTTCTTGGCATTTACCAATTAAAACTTACATAACCAAAATTTAGTCCATTTTATTTGCATTTACCTAATTTACACATTTTACTAATATTTACCAAAATGTACATGCGTTTTATCCATGTTAATATCCATAGGGTAAAGAAGATTTTAAGTAATCAAAAACATTTTTGGTTGCCATGGCAAAACTTTTCCTTTAGGGAAATTTCAAGTTACATGAAGGTATACTTATCCACCGAATTTTAACAAAATCGGGTCGTCTCCTTATTAGTGGTACAAATAAGTTCAAAGTTTCGTCACTGTAAAATATTTTGGGGTACAATTTCAGATTTCTTCCCTATATCGATACAATTTAGTATGTTTAGAGCTGAAAAAGTGCCAGTTAAAATTTTATGGCCCATATCAAATGTCCACCAGCATAGAATGACTCAATGAATTAATGGATGGATAAAATTTTATTAATTTGCTTACGCCGCCTGCGATGGCAAGACCTGTTAAATATGGATGTCCAGCACTGAAATACAAAAAAAAAAATTATTTAACATTTGGTAGGTCCTCAGCAAGTCTTCTATACTCTTACCCTTTGATTTCACTATATATTTGACTATCAACAAAAAAGGCTGGAAGGAATTGGCAACCCAGCATAAGTAAGGCTTTAAGACCTTGTCCGTGTTCCAGCCATAGTTCTAGTACAGCTGGCAAGCAAGCCCAATAAGCACCGAGAAATGGTACAGCTCCGAACAAAGCTGCTAAAACTGTAAATAGGATTTCTATCTTATACCATTCCGACTCATCAGAAGTAAATGAACCAAAGTTATTGGAATTGACCTGAAAACTGGGAGGCATTTTCCTTATGGAAGCTGATGTACAGCCCCATCTACTCCCACGATAAATTGCACTAGAGAATTATGGGCACTATATTCCCTATGTAAACGTGGTATATAATTCTATGATTTAAGCGGGCACTCTCAAAATTACGTGAAAAATAGTGAGCGCAGACATTATGTAAAGACAGGCATCATTTCAATATCACGTGTTATTTTATCCATTGAAATGTAACTTAATTCTAATAATGGGTAACATCAGTACGGTGCTTAGCTGTTTTCTCCGAGAGATGGTAGGTGGCAATAGTAAAACTTTGGCTTGATAGCCACTTAGTGCGTGAAATTTTAAACGATGCATTAAAACTATGGTTCCATAAGGAAAACGTCTCCAACATGGCCAAGATAGAGGTCTGATAACTTCAGTTCATTTACTTCGGAACACATAGATATCTAATATCAATTTCTTATTTATTTTTTTACCAGAAGGAATATAGATAATCCTAACTTCAAATAAAGTATGAATAAACCAAGTGTAGAGGCCATAAAAAATTGCCATTTTTATGCTTGCTGAAAAAACTCCATTAACAGCTTCTTCAACTGCGTCAGCAAATTTTGTGCCAGCATCAGATTGGGGAACTGTAGTTTGAATTAAGTTTACTTATTTGATAGACAATTGTAAAAGTAGAAATATAATATTACCTAGTTTGCTAACGAGCTCAGAAGGTTTATATTCCGAACCACTTGAGCATAGTAAGTAAAACAGGGCAGTAGAAAATATCACAAAGCTGAGGACAAAGTTGAGAACCGCCGTCCCTCCACCAAACACTAATGATAGCGAAGAAGTCAGAATGTGTAGAGCTAGGGTTATATTTCCTTTCAACACGGCCCACAGAGATTCAAGTACCTACGTAAAAATATGGCATAAGAATGGGAATGGTAATATTATCAATCTTTCTAACTCTTACAGACATAAATGTTCCAATATTTTCCTTAACGAAATTGACTAGTAAATCCATATCCAAGTGTTTAACAGCGTCTATAAGATTCTTCCAAGAGGGCATTTGATGGGTGTGTTTCTCCAGAACAGTTTCGTTTATATTTCTGGATATCCACAGCCTATAGGCTTCGTCCCATAATGCCAGTAATTGTTTTTCAACAAGAGCAGCTCTATTTTCATTCTTTTCATCTATCAAATGCTGAACCTATTCCAAATAAGAATTGAGTTGGCTAAGGAAGAAAATTCATAATTTATAGGCATGTGCAAGCCTTCATTTTTGGGTTTTGAGCCGAGCTTTGAGAATAAAAAATTTCACTTTTCGAGTATCGAGCCAAGCTTTAAAATTTTATTGAGCTTTCGAGCTTTTAGGCTTAGGTTAAAAAGTGGTTTAGAGTGCTCGAAAGTCAAGCTTAGGTATAGATTTGAGGCTCAAAGCATTTTCGAGCTTTTCAAGCTTCAAGCCGAGTACCTCACACATGCCTAATAATTTTATGTTCATTACAGATCTAGAAATCCACTGTCTCCCATAAAGATAGGCGTCTCCAACCATTGAATCGAGCATTGAATCAATGTTTTGGAAATTTTCTGGTAGAATTAATGTGCGGTTGATTACGCTTCCAGTTACTTCAACTGACAAATGCAAATATGGTTTGTACAGAGAATTTCAGCAATTGCTTGGAGAAAAATTAAAAAAAGTATACCTAAATGGACACTTTCACCATAAATTTGAATGGACATGAAAATGGTCCCTAAAACTGTACTCATCAAGAGCAAAGAGATAACACCGATACTTGTGAAGGTATCGACTGATTTTTCAATAGTATTAAGCACCTATAGAGAGAATGACAGCGTTAAAAGTCTGGCAAATTTTCTTTAACCATTATTTCATTTAACCTTTGAATCAGTGTAACATAAAAGTTTCCAAGTTCCTCGAAGGGGTGCAGGAAATAAGACATCTTTTCTGCTTGAAAACCAAGCTCCAATGTTATTGGAAGCCCATTTAGTAAGAGCGTTCCAAATACCAAAATGGTATCCTACATAATTATTTTTACTATAGACACAAGTTAATATAATAGTTAACTGCGTTGTACTAACCTATTCGTTTACTAATTATGTAAATGGTTGGTATCAGAAATAGATGCAATAACCACAAATGGTGATAAAGCTCTGCCAGAATGCAAGCCCAAACAACGCCGGAGAGATATAGTGTACTTAAACGGTGGGGCCTAAGCATTTTTTTGCGAGTGCGACTTCTGAGGGGCACTGATGTGGGTTTCTTGGGAGTTTTAGTTTTCTCTGGGGTTGGTGGGTCAACCTGCAGTTTTTCATTATCATCATCCTGTTCGTGACTCGAGGAATCCTCTTTGAGAACTTCCTTGACACCACAGCCTCCCTCATCCTTAAAATTAAAAAATATTTGCACCTCTAAACTTCAAAAAGAATATCAGAAGAAAGTACTTCTTGTTTTGGTGAAGATTCTATAAAGAAATTTTCAATTCCGTGTTTGAGAGATTCAAAGAAGCCTCCTTGTTCTTCTACTTTGCTTGGATCAGGATCTTCTGAGCTTACTAAGACACAGAAATTAGATAACTGTAAGATATTTGGTATAGTTCGTAAAAATAAAAATCTTTATCTTTACAGTTTAGGAGTTCTTTAATATTTATCTCAATGAAAAATCCCAATATCATCATGACAGAAAACACCATCAAAATTGGTAAAGCTAAAGGTCCTGTAGCTGAAACAATTGTGCACACAACACTAACCCAGAGAACTGTCGAAAGACAAGCTAATGGAATTTTTGACTGTGGTGTTGACCAAAAGCCCACCAGTACCAAAAATCCAATTAGGAGACTCCAGATCTAAGAAAAGGGATTTTCAGATACAATGATTTCTGGCTGTTAATTTAATAAGTTTTACGTACCAAATATTGGGTTGTTCCCGCCAATGAGATAATATTGTTCAGAATGTATATAGTAACATCCAAAAGTTTATAGAGCCAACCAAAGAAAGATACTGGGATAAAATGATAGCCACCAAAAACTACAAGTATGCAGGCCATAATGATGGCAATATTCTTCAGATAGTGTATCACAAACGAGGCGAATAGTTCAGAGGTGCTGTCAAAAATGCTCAGAGGTAGCATTACAGTTCCAACGAGTAATGGTGTTCCTTTGGAGCTTAGATTGTTTAGCCATCCACGTAGAATTTGGGTTAACTGTCTTTTGAAGGGGTAAATAACGGAACCGCAGAGCAGCGCCCATAATAAAGGCCTCAGGAACGGTTGCATGACATAATAAACGGCAATGCCCATAAACGAAACCACCAGGACAAATATTATAGCAACGGTATTGTAGAAAGCTTGCTTTAACGCTTTTTCATGACCCTCTGGTAATAGTTGTAGGACATCGAATGGTGACTTCAAAGAGTATGTTGCCATTTTGCTTCAGATTTGTTATTAAACTCAAATGTATGAAAACTATGGCACTAGGGTTGTTCACAGAACTAGGTTAAATAGGGCACTACAATAAACTTCCAGATGTTAATCTAATAGAAAATCTTGTCTACTTTTAACACGAGTTAGTAATTATAGAGGTAGAAGTAATAATTAATCTGGTAAAATTAAATTATAAATTTCGTTGACCTCACCTGGTGTGAGGTAGTACCCAGTTGTTTACATTTGGAGAAAGTCACCGATAGTGACGGCAAAATGCTTCATCAATGACGCAATAGCGCCTAGTTAGCACTTTTCAGGAACAGCATCATAAGTAACTTACACCATTAGTATGACTATAAATTTATTTTTCTTCCTTCATAACTGACAAAATAGGCACTTTAGCAAGGACTTGACTTTAGTAACATAATAAAAATTTTATGGTATTAGCAAGATCTTTAAAAATATTTTGATATTACTGCTATAGACGATCAATTTTAAGTTCCGATTGAAAAATTAATTCATCATTATTTGGCCAACATAAGCGTTAATTTAAACATGGAATTTAGATTTTACGCTTGGGCGCGTGATGATTATGTTTTGGAAATATAGTTCAGGATACCAGATGGCACTATTTCTCATGGCGTAGGAACGGGGGTACAGGGGTACAATGTACCCCCCTTGAAATTGGAAAGGGGCGCCAAATTGTTTTAGAAGGGGCGCAAAAAGGATGCTGATGAAGGGGCGCCAAATTTAGCAATCAAGCTGTACCCCCTTTAATCCAAAAAGTTCCTACGTGCTTGCTATTTCTATATATTTTTTTTATTCAGTATAAAGCAAACCGTTATTTTATTTATAATTAAATAAGTAAAGTATGTTCCATGCAAGGAGAGTACCCGAGGTGTTTATTGCCGATTTTGTTCAAAGTCGGGCGTAATGTAGGCCTTTATGAGATATGAAATTTCCCAAAATGAGACTTTGCACTACTCATTCTATTTGCCATGGCAACCGAAAATGTTTTTGACCACTTAAAACAAAAAAAATCTCCATTTATAAAAGCATGGGATTCAACTATGAAAATTTTTTTAAATCACGAAATGGGTAATTTGGACTAAATTTCATCAAGTTTGGGAAAATTGGAACATTTTTGGGGTAAAATTGTAAAAAAGTTTGGCTAAAATACGGAAAAAAAAATCTTATTTTTGATTAAGTGGTCCAAAACATTTTCGGTTGCCATGGCAAATTGCATGGGTAGTACAACGTCTCCTTTAGGGAAATTTCATATCTCATCAACAAAATCTTCAATAAACACCTCGGGACTCCGGTACTCTCCTTGTAAGTGGTCGAACTGAATTGTTATGTTACTTATGAAGATGGCTACAGATTTTGTAACTAGGCGGTGCCTTTTGACATTTAGGGCGGGGAAAGAAGCAATTTTTAAACGTCATTGATTTTTGGTGGTAAAAATGTGAACTGTTAGTTTGTTGAATTTTTAATATTTTAATAAAAAAAGAGACCTTTACATTACAAAGATTCACCTTAGTTTCACATACCCACGATTAATGGAAAGAACAACGCTTCAATTAAGCATTATTCTGGTCTAGGAATTAAAGCAATTTTGTTTACTTCAATTGAAGCGATTTTCTCTACTTTTTTCGTCCATTTCTGGTCTACGAATTGAACACTTAATTTTATTTAAACACGCATGGATTAACCAGCAACGAATACAAAATGATAGGAGTGAAGATTGAGATTTCTTTTTTAAAGTGAAAGTAACAAGTGGTTTTTTGTACAAACTAAGGTTATTTATTCAAGTTCACAAAAAACTAAAAACAAATGGTAGACAAAAAATGATGAAAAGTTGGGAGAGAAAGAATGATGGTATGTTTTTGTTTTACTGTAATAAGGCTAACTACCAAAACGTTTAAGCCCCTTTAAGATTATATACAAAATGTTCTTCATTTTAAACGTTTTTTTTAAAGATTTTTTCCCGAGTCTTGTCTGAAAACTTTAAAAGTTGAATGTTTATAGCCACATTGTTACGCATTGTCCGGGTTATCTTCTTCATCATGATTGGACGACGTATGCCAAGTCAAACGCTCTTCATAAAACTGAATAACGATTTGTGGGCATTTAACATTCGCTATTCTTGATGGGACTAAATCTGCTTCATCGCTGCCTTTCCTGGAGTTATAATGAAGGTATAAATTTAATCATAAAGAGAGTAAAGTAAGAAATAAGCAAGTAAGATGCGTACCATTTGATCAGGAACATTAGCTCTCCACTGGAATCTGTGGCACCAATAATCCGTTCTGGCTCTAATCCACGATCAAAGCCTCTTGGTCGATTTTCATCCTGAAAAGTAAGATGCGTTAAGAGAGTCAAAAATTATATTTTGAATTTGATACGTACCTCTGCCTTTTTCTTCTTCTTGGTACCATCTCCACCAGCTTCAGCGCCATTCACCTTTCGTTTCTTGGTCTCTGTAGTTTCCTTCTCCTTCTTATCTTCAGTTTTCTTAGAAGTCTTGTTTTTTCTATCATCTTCATAAGCTGAAATAAGGTCTGGACATTCTAGGTTTTCATGAGGTTCCCAGGTGTTGTCAGAGCTATGTTACCAACGGAACATTAATTAGCAGGGCTTTCAATTGGTAGTCAATAAAAAACTTCAAAAAGAACTTACTCAGGATATCCCTTCCATTTCAAAAGATATTCCACCTTTCCACTTCTAATACGTTTATCTAAAACTTTTTCTACAATATACTGCTCAACTTCTTCGGATCCACTTTCATCATCATCATTAGCTTCGGCCTTTTTTTTGCTTTTTTCTGATGATGGGGAAGGTAATGAGGATACTAGATTTGTACCGGTTTGGAAAATAAAACCATGAGACTTATGCCTGGCTCTAAAATTAGTTAATAACCTAGGACTTGAACTTTTAAGTTATTTTTTTCTTGTATTTCAGGTTTCGCCAAAAAGAGTGCAATTTAAATTTCCAAGTTAGTCCAGATTTTACAATTATCTTATTTCTTACCTGTCTTCGATTCTTGCGAACTCGTTTTCGAATCTGAATGTAACAAAAACTGAACTTAACCACCAACATCTACTGCTCAATTTCAACCTAGCAGCTCATTGAGAAGGATCTCAATAACACTGCTACCAAAGATAATTTAAACTCGTACCCTAGATTCGAAATCACTCTCTCGCATGTTGCCGATAGCGTTTACCCACTTCCCGCTAGATCTAAGAAAAAATTCGCTCCATGTTTTGCGCCTTACCACTGCAACTGATGGAGCCCGATTTATCTGAGGTCACGTGCGGGAAAAGGGTAAACGCTTCGTAACAAAATCGTCAATGGGAAAGCTCTCAGTATTCGAATCTAGGGTACAAGTTTAAATTATCTTTGCTGCTACTAAGTGAGATAAATACCTACTTTCAACTTCCATTGTTCAACTTCCTGGGCAATGCAAGAAAATTCACAAAAAAAAAAGAATAAAATATATTATTAAGTAAATTTATTTTGATGGAAAAGCACTAGTTTAAAATTAATGATCCATATCAGTTGACAGAATAATATAGAGATGTCATATTACAAATCCAAATGAAAATCTTAAGAGAAGTGAAGCCTATGTCAATGGCGTGCGCGCGAAGGGAGGTTGCAGGCGGCACCAAAAACGACAAGCACACGGCGGCGAAAGAGCAAAAATCGAGAAAATGGCAGGGCCTTGGCTTCGATTATGAATGTTGCCTAAACTTTAATCGTTTCAACGACAGTTTATAATATCATCCGAAAATAGATCGCTAATACCGATATTACTTAAAAAACTATACGTAAAGCATATTTAAATTCATACCTCTGATTTAGTAATTCTTCAAAAAGAGTCTAATGACGAGTCCGCCGACTTTACTGCGGGACCAAGCTAATGAAAAATTGCCGAACAACGGGGTATAAAAGCGGGCTTTCGGTCTAGTACCAGAGAGAATGTACGGGCTGTTTTTCTCGTCTCCCTTTGAAAATTGCCTAAAGGCGCATGCGTAGCTATCAACACAAAGAAGAGGTATGTCCCGCGTTTTCCGAGGCGGCGGGAAAATGGTTGATCAATCTTTAAAAATCCTTTTTTCCCAATAAAACGGAATTACGCTCAAATATATTTAATTTGATTTTAATTTTTATAGAAACTATTAGTACGGTACATTTAATAAATTATTTTTAGTAATATTTTATAAAAAAACAACTGCTCCAACCTAATTTTAATGGCACGTGACTATGTCGTCCAATCGGAGTGGATTTCGTGCTTAGGCCGTTATCTGCTACGTTGCTGTTCGCTTAAAAATTTCTTTTTGAGCGTGACGTTTCTATTCCAACGGTCTATTAACTAAAGTTCCAAGCTTCTTTTAATAAACATGGGCGCAACAGATGTAAGTGTTAAAACTTTTTTACCCTTTATTTATTTAATATATTTTTTTAATTAAATCAGTTTAGTTTATTTACATCTTTGACGTTGTTACATTTAGATCTAAAAGTTCGCACGAGCTAGTGTAGATTTTCTCGAATTCAGGGACGCATAGCCTAAACCATCGCCATTTTAATCTTGTCGGCATCCTCAATTTTATCGAATTTTGTAAGGATCATTTTGTAGCTGCCGTTAAATCATGGCGATGAAAGGGAAAACAGAACCAGATTTCCAGGTTAGATTAGAATGTTTAAAAGTGAAATATAATATAATTTTAGCTAATTACCATGAATAATATGGCGATGCGATTCGATTGCCGGCTCTTTGTCTGAAATCCTCCATTTTTTCCTCCAGCAATCTAATCCCGATGACGAAGGAGATTACGGCAACCATTGTTCGGATTTTAGAGTAGGGATATCTAGATATAAGATATTTATGTTTTTAGAAATTTAATTAGGCCTGTTTTTAGTTACATACTCTTAAATTAAGCTTATTCTTTTAATTTCTTAACAAATCTTTAAATAAACATACAAAATTTTGTTTGAGTATCAAAAATCGTTATGCCTTGGATGTTATTGATTGGGGTCACAATTCTTTCAGAATGAACAAGAACCAGAGCAATTTAGAAAGCTTTTCATTGGTGGGCTTGATTACAAAACAACGGAAGATTCTCTAAAAGACCACTTTGAACAATGGGGAGAAATTGTAGATTGTGTGGTAATGAGGGACCCAAACACAAAGAAATCCAGAGGTTTTGGATTTATAACATACAAAAAAGCGCACATGGTTGATGATGCCCAAAATGCCCGACCACACAAAGTTGATGGCAGAGAAGTTGAACCGAAAAGGGCTGTCCCTCGCGAGGCAAGTCATAAATTGCTAATTTGAGTTTGAAATTTTACCTCTACATTCATTCATTTCCAAATTTAGGATGCTGGTAAACCTGAATCGCAAGCTACTGTAAAAAAAGTATTTGTGGGTGGTCTCAAAGAAGATGTTGAGGAGGGTGATCTTAGAGAGTATTTTGGTGATTTTGGCAACATTGTCAGTGTAAACATTGTAACTGAAAAAGAAACTGGCAAGAAAAGAGGTTTCGCGTTCATTGAATACGATGACTACGATCCAGTTGACAAAATTGTCTGTAAGTAGTATAAATAATTTGGTGAAAATGCAGTTCTTATTGAAATTTGGTACTCTTTCAGTGAAAAGACACCATTTAGTGAAAGGCAAACGAACTGAAGTGAAAAAAGCCCTTTCAAAGCAAGAAATGGAGACAATTAAGAGGAACAAAGACATGAAATCTAACTACGGACGTGGAGGTGGCTCTGGTCGTAAGAGTAAATTTCAGCTTTCTAAACTATCTGTGGTGTCTTGAATGTGATAGATTACCCCTTATGAAAGGGGTTGAAATACACTTTTTAATGTTTTTGATATATAGTTTGACTATGTCAATGATCCATGTGGTAGGTTTCTTTTTTGACCCTGAAATCTAACCAAATGTTTTTTATAAACTGCTTAGGTTCTGGAAACTTTGGCAACAACTATGGTGGTGGTAGTGGAGGAGGAAACTTTGGCGGAGGTAAGTCTAAATATATGATACTTAGGCGATTGTTCAGTTACTACAAAACAACTCATGATCTTTCTCAATGACGTTGTATAGTAAAATGGTGTTGTATGCCATAATGTTCTCAATATTAACCATTCTCAAGGTGATATAGGAAGTGGTTTGGTTTTACCCACTTTCTTTCATTGAGCTTTTTGAGTTTCTGAACACCATCCTGGTCTGCGTTCAGTAACGATAAAGGGGTCGGCCTTGAATGCTCATTCGCTACTGTACAACTTCTCACATTTCCAGTTTTGCCATAATGTTTGCAAACTGAGAGTCAACAAAGGACGGTTTTTTCGTTGATCAACAGTTTATTGACGTTGCAGCTTTTGAGAAGGCTAGCTGCGGACGACGTGGCAGACTATATTTTACTAAATTCATAGCAATCTTAAAACGTCCCACAAGACGTTAAGCAACGATCTCAATGGAAATATTTTTAGAAAATTATTTCCTCTTCGTTGAGTCTTACTGAACACAGCCCTGGCTTACCAAAAATTGGAATTTCCAAATCCAGTTTTAAAACTTAGGATTTCATAAGATCAACTTATAGATTTTTTTAATTTCATTTTGTTAGGATACAGCGGTAATGCCTGGAGTAGCGGAGGTGGAAATTATGGAGGAAATGATTACAATTCAGGCTTTGGTAATGGCGGCGGTGGTGGCTGGGGAGGAGGAGATTTTGGATCCAACTATGGCAACTTCTCAGGTGCGGGAGGCCCAATGCGCGGAGGTAACTTTGGCAATAACAACAGAGGACCGAATGGACCATATGGGGGCTCCCAAGGTAACCAAGGTTACGGTGGCGGCTTCCGAAGATAAAAAATGAAGGAATAATGATTTTTGGGGTAAGCTTTAGATTAGCGCCCGTCATCTTTATTGGGGGGCATACTTTATGGTTGTTATTTACTACCCTTTTTTAATTTTTTTTTCTTATTTAATTGGGATTCTATTTAGTTTTTAACCGTTTTACTTTGTTACATTCTTGAGATTATTTTTAGCTTTTTCTTTAGCATATTTATACGATAGATTTATAAATGATGTGGTAGGTTTTAGGTAAAAGGGGCTTTTTCCATCCCTCCAAATATGAGTTTTTCTCATGGACTTTGTTAGATATTCAAGCATAGCTAACATCTTATTGATATTTTTAATCTAGGGAATGTATTTTAGTCAACTGAACGCAAAACAATCGCAGGGTTATTGTCCAGCCAGTGTACCAACTCGAAAGAGGTCAGATATTTATGTGAAAAACGTCAGGCAGGAAAGAAAGTGCAGTAGATGATCTAGCTGTTATTTGGAAGACTTAATAGTGGAAGACAGGAAGACTATTATTAATCTCGGTGAAGTTATCATTTTAGCGACGGCAGATTTCAGCTAGGCGGTCTAGTGCGGACACTTTCCTCCCCTAACGCGGATTCTATAATCTTCTCTTCTCAATCATGACCAAAATTTTAAAAAGTTAATTAGTTGAAATTGTAGATATTTCCCCCCAAAAAACGTTTGATATCCCTGTCGAGACACGGTGAAGATGTACCAATTTTTAGCGTTTGTTTTAAGAAAACGCAGTAATGTTTGTGAACGTGAAAATTTATCTACCTTTACCCCCTTTTGTGGCACTCATTTTGACTCATCTCCATTTACCCCACCATCTCTTTTTAACGGAAAAAAAAAATTGTAGCATCGTTTCAAAGAACCTTAGTTTATTCATCGAATCATTGCGGTAATACAAACCAAACCCCATCATCCCGAAAAAAAAGCTAAATATTTCTTTTATCAAAGACATTTTTGCAAAGGAACTTGCCTTGTAAAACACCAATTTTGAGCTGTAATAAATTTCTTCCTTTATCTAAATAACGAAAACGTTTGTAAGGCATATTTATAAGTGTCAGTATTAAAGGAACAACAGTGTTTAACAAAAAAGGAAGACAACCAGTGTTAAAATTTTGAGAAGACTGCCCAAAAGTCATTAGAGAGATTTAGTGCCTTTTAGACGTGAAACAGTGATATTTGTAATGACCAGTTGTCAGCGACAGGAACCAAATTAAGCATCAGCCAGGAAATATGCTATCGAGATGAAATAATTATGTAGTTTTCATTGCCCATCTTTATAGAGGTTTATGGTAAAGTTTATATGAGGTAAGGTTTAATCTTTTAGGGGGTTGAGAAAGATTTGTCTAGGTGTTACGTTTAGTGCTAATTTGTTTCAGGATCCAGTTTTTTTATAGGTACCTTTTAGACGTTTCCTTTAGAACATTCTTAATTTATTATAACCAAAGTAAGGATTTGGTTTAATCAGGGGTAAATTTGCTTATTTAATTGGTAGAGAGGTGAGATGTCTTCCATTGTTTTATATAATATTGCTATTTTTGCATGAGTACGAAATTTCTTCCAGTATCAACATTAAAGAGTTTTCTCTATTCTCTAGGAAACTGGTTCTGAGGGCTAATTCCAACTTTGGCACTTGTGATATTAATAAAAACGCACAAAGGTATAGGAAAACACCGAGCCCTTGTGTATGTGGAACTGTCCTAAAGATTTAAGTTATTTCTTTTCAGGAAGAAATGATACCCAATTGGTTATTGGGACGATCAACTGTGATATTTTACCAGAAAATAAATTATTCATTTTATAGTACAATGACCTTATTTAAAACCTAAATGGGCTGGCACTTAGCATTTAGGTGTCTCCATAATGAAGAAATTATAGGTGAATTGTGATTCCATCAGGTTCATTCTATTAATCATGATTTAATTTTTAAATCATTACATAATAATTTTAGTAATTAAAGGTTTCAATCGCGTTTAACCCAATTACTTTTTATGAAACATTTACATTTTTAAATTACCCTATCACTTAAAATCAATTTTTAAAAAAATTATTTTGTTTATAATCTGCTCCTGTGCTGATGGTGCTGAGTTTCAAGCCTATTTTATTGTCAACGTGGTTTCGAAATGGTGTACTATGTGGACGAGTTAAAAAAGGGCATTGAATTTTTATTTTGGTAACGCCTTTTAATCAAGGCCATGTTTATCATATATCATGAACATCAAGGGTCTCTTTAAAATACTCTGGTGGGAATTTTCAATAGACATTCTACTTAAGTATTTGGGTCTGTTTTATGCTTGGGGTACCCTCCCAGATTTCAGGTGGGAGTATGTAAGTCCAACAATTTGTCGAATTTAACATGTATCCTGTTTTGCCATGCTATTACTATATCTTTATGAATGAGAAATGGCAAATGGATAATAATTATTTTGATTAACAATGTAAGCTACTTGAAACAGTTTGAACCTCACCAAATATTTCCCTTCCATCACCATTTCGAAAAATTTTCGCGGACTTTAAGCCAAAATTTTATATTTTACTTTTATCAGAAGTTTCAAAATTAATGGATTTAATTTCCAGACTTATTAGGCCAATTTTTAAAAACTCTTACATGTGACAACCCTTAATTAGTAATTTTACCTTTGTAGTGAGGAAAATTGTGGCATAGTATAATTATAGTAATGTTTATTACTCCAAGAAAATAACAAACAGTTAAAAGGAATTTTAAACAAAATTAGATTAGTAGCTTATTTAATGATTTGCAAATTACATTACAAAACAGGAATAGTGAGGTGTCAAATATAAATTAATAAGCGTAAGATTCTTCAGGACAACGGATATCATCTATCTTCAGAATCATTTTAACCAGTTGAGTAGCTAAACTAATTTGTTGTTTCTTGCTTGTCAAGGTTTCAATTACATTTTGCTCTTTCATATCTAAAAATAAGTAAATTTTATCAGACTTCCAAATAAATCAAAGATAATTAGACAAAAAAATATTTTACCATTGGTATTCTTGGATAAGCAATCAATACCCAACCATGAATTTTTCTCTGATATTTGCCGGGCTTTAACATCAGTAAGGGTTTGAATAGGTGGGTGACCACTGTTTTCAGCTAATGCCAGTGGAATGCTCTCGAGGGCATCAGCATATGCTCTAAATGCATACTGCTCTAAAGTAGAAATTTTATCTGCTTCGGCGCTAACAGCCAATGCACAAGCAATTTCAGCAGCTCCACCACCATAGACAATACGGGTGTCTTTAACCAAGTTTCTTATCACGCATAATGCATCATGTAAACTTCGTTTAGCTTCTTCGACAATCTGAAAATGGTCACTCTTAGGTTAAAGAACAGTGTGCATTGTAATGGTAAAATAAGCAAATATTACCATTTTATTGCCACCACGAATTAGAATTGTGACAGCTCTAGAATTATGACATTCTTCAATAACTAACATCCTTTCTTTGGTCGTGCCAAAAGACAATTCTTTCACCCTGCCACATTTTCCCAACTTATCAGGGGTTAACTCGCTGAAACGGGGTACAATCCTTCCTCCAGTTGCAATAGCAATGAGCTGAATAAAATTTAAAAGGTAAGCTTTAACTCTTCAAACTTTTTTAAGTTCAAGTTTACTTCAATTTCAGGTCCTCCAACCCATCTAACAGCAGGTAACTCCCTTTGTAACAGTAAATGATTAGCTTCGTCATCAAAACCCCATTGACAGATGACTAAGTTAGCTCCAGTATCCTTAATTTGTTGAATCATCTCTTCAAACTTTTCCGCCTCATATTTCCTCAACTCCCTGTAATCTTCAACTGAGGTCACATCGAGCTTATGCTTAGTTTTGGGCTTGGGTGGTTCAAATGGGCAAGTCAGAATGGCCAATTTGACATCCTTTAACTCTTTCGGCATTTGAGGATGGCTGAAGTCCTTATCAACTATCACACCTTGTACCAACTGGGTGTCCTCAAGTTTTCCTCCCTCTTTCCCTTCAATCTTAATCAGTTCAAAATCTACATCTTTCCGGTCAAAGTCAGCGACTGACAGAACAGCTTTCACAGCTATTTCTGCAAATTGCCTCAAACAGCGGTTTACTCTGAAAAATTATTATGTTTAAATAAATCTATGTCCCAATAACTGAGAGTATTTTTAAGTACATTTTGGAATTTAGAGTGGTCATTGCCGTTTTGATCAATGGTTCTAAGTTATTGGCATCAACCAAGAAGCTATCACTAATTTTCTCTAAATGGTCCATGGCAAAACGGGCTGCCATTTCAAATCCATCGGCTATACGAATAGGATGAATACCACGATCCAATAGTTGTTCAGCTTGTTCAAGCAATGCACCAGCAAATACTAAAAAGATAGTTTAAGGTAGGTACTTTTTTTTGTTATAATCTATCATTTCTTTTGTTCCTATTTACCAACAACCCCAGTTGTACCATCCCCAATTTCATCATCTTGAGATTGAGATAACTGAACCATAAGTTTTGCAATTTGATGTTCAACATCCATCATTTTAAGTATTGTCGCCCCATCATTTGTAACTGTGACATCTCCATCACAAGAGACCATCAATTTGTCAAGTCCCCGAGGTCCCAGTGATGTCTTCAAAGTGTTTGCGACTGTTTTAGCAGCTAAAATATGACTCTGCAAAGCAAAAAATACAAACGCATTTTTTCAGAAATCCAATTTGAAATAATCGCGCAGTGTAGAGGGTGAGTCATAATTTTATCCATATAAGGTAAAAAGTTCCACCATCGACCGCGTGGGTTAAAAGTACCAAGTGCCGGCCAAGGCACAATAGTTTAGGGTCACGCCTTACCTTCAAAGCATTAATTCCCGTAACTCTTTTCTTTTTCTCTTGATCCCTCAGAATCAAAAACGGTCTACCGAATTCGTCGAAAGCCAAAGTTCCGACCGAAGTCATCTTGTCGAAACTTAATAATTTAAATACCAATTTTCGAAACTTGAACAAAGAGACTGCCTCCTAATTGTCAGTTCTCGGACTCAGTAAAATTCTCTCGTTCGGTTTTTCGATACATAAGATTTTGTAACTGATACCGCGCCACTAGTGGTCGCTTTTCATACTGCCCGAAGATGTTTACTTTATTATAGAGTCCGTGGGAACATTAAGTTGGGAATATACTACTTCTAGAGCCATAATTTGAATTTGATGGCTGGGCAAACTTTCTTGAAGTAATGTAAGAACCGAAACAGTTATCATTAGTCGGTGGCGTCATCTACTGCAAGCCAGCGGTGATAAGAATTTAAGATAGTAGTGCTATCTACCAATTGCATTACGATATTTAAAAATATATATATTTTCTTTGAAAGATAGGTGACGCCACAGATGTGAAAGTTGATAGATTTCACAGATGTTCCTCGAGACATCAGCCACAGCAGATACAAATTGTGGCTCTAGAAGTACTATATTTTTTTTTATTTATTTATTATCACATGTTGTGACCACAAAGCCGTAATAGGCTTATATGCAGGCTTCCAATCTTTTACAGTTGAAATGGTACAAAACACAATTTAATACAATACAAAATGGGGCAAGGACAGTAACAATTACAAAATCAGAATATTCCCCACTCAATTTATTCGTAACTACAGCATTACCAAATTTTACCTTATCAGCTTTGTATAATTTAGTTGGCTATGCTTCGAGTTACACCTTTGCTAAAACTACTACAAACTATTTAGCTTTTCGATTAACGGTTTTGCAACGAAGTTATTATCTTTTTCCGGGACGTGACCTCCGAAAAATGGACCTCGATCGGTCGCTGTAAGCATCGTCCATGCTGTAAGGTGTTATCTATAGTTGGTAACTATGGAGCGAATCATGGACTGTAAATTTTAGAGGACGAGTAAAGCGTAGCCTTCTCCTGTAGAATTTTGGTTTCCCCGAGCATCAATCACTTCGAACTAGAGAGAGAGAGTCCGCCAAGGTCATTTGTACCACGCATAGAGATAGACCCCCCCTCGCATGTTATCTGGAAATCTGGCCGACCGAAAGACACGCGCTTTAGTTTTTTTTATGACCTTGAGCGACTCCCGTCAGCCTGATCGGTATTTTACGCCCCGTAAAATACCTCGGGAATACCGGTCCTCTAAAATTTACAGTCCGTGAGCGAATGTAAGTTTTCGGAGTTCCGAGTCTTGCGACAGGAAGTGGGTAAACGCTATTAACTAGACGAAAGCTTCGAGGGTGGCGAAAGGCAGTGATTATGAATCTAGTAGGGTACGAAGATTATCTTTGACTTATGGCAGGCAGAACGTTTTGCGTAGCGTAGTATTCAGCAACAATCAACGAACTCCACGTTGATACGTTTTCTCTACTGTACGATTTTTCGCGTACCCGGTTTTGACGTCAGGTTAAAAACGTTTAGTCACTGACAAAATAATAGGCAACGAAGTCATCGGCTGAAGGAGCAGATTATTTCGTTAATCAACGGCGTCACAGCACGGAGGAACGCCAGCTGCAGACGCCGCGACCAAAAGTAAATGAACGGTAGTTATCAGACTGCTATACTCCCCATGTTGGAGGCATCTTCCTTACGACGTTACATTTTGAATTTAAAATTTTGCGCGCTCCTAGGCCGAAAAAAAAAACGTTTTTGATATTATGAAACAATTTTTTTACATAGAAATAGCTATACCCACAATTCCCAATTTCAATTTATAGCGTCAAAGACGGGGATGGAAATTAGCTTTTATTTGACTAGATTTTCTCATCATTTTCATAAGGAAACACCCTCCGATTCTGATCGCTATTTCGATAATTTTGGTTCATTTACTTCTGCCGCGACGGGCGATATTTTACAAAATTTACAACAAGAACGCACCCTTCAAATGCCCTTCATTGAAAAATTTTGGAATACTGGCGTCTGCTAAAGTTGTTGTAAAAACATGAACGCTGTTGTTTAGATTTCGATAATATTCATCATATTTAAAATAATTATTTTGTTTTAAAAGATTGCCATATCGTTATAGACATTTAATTAGTTCTAATTAACTTGTGTATTTCCGTGAAACTTTTTAAAAATGGAGGCAAGTTGAGGATTTTTGGTGTTGCGATTAAGCCTTGGCCTTTAACTAAGGTCCTAATAACTTCAATTACAGGAGGTCCAGAAGCATTCTGTACATACTTTAGTCTTTCGATCACTGAAAAGAACCCATGACATGTTTCTGTCTGACCAAGCCAATCCACCCCCAGTAAATGAGGCCAGTGAAAAGCTGAAATTGAAAGTGAAAGCAAAAGACGAGTATGGCTTAGTAATGCACTTAGTGAAGAAAGATCAACACGCAAGGAATGAACCGAAAGATATCCCTGATGATGACCATCTGAGTAATACAGGTATGCATATTGAAAAATTAGTGCTGTAGCACTGGTAATACTTGTGTATAAGATTATAGAGTAATGGCAGTGCTACGTCACCCATGCTTTTTCCTATTCATAAAAAATTCGCGCCCACATTGGCGGCCATGGCCAAAGCTACGGAGTGCTACTACTCTATGGTTCATTGCAGGCCAGGAACGTATGAGAATAGAATGGAATCCAGAATCAAATTTGAATCAATCAGAGAGAAGCTTGGCAGTTGCAACTTATGAGAATGAAATGCCACAGCCAAGCATTGAGGATAATATTAATGTAAACACAACACCATCTAAACCAAGTCATCCATCTCAAAATTTGGCAGTAGCATCAATACCTACAGCTATCATTCCAAGGAAGCCTACGAGTATACCTAAACCAATATGGCATCCACCTTGGAGACTCTTTAGAGTATGAATGTTCTCTTAAATCTTATTTACACTTCGCTTCATATTCTTTATAATTTTCATTATTTATAGGTAATAAGTGGTCATTTAGGCTGGGTGCGATGCTTAGCAGTTGAACCTGGAAATCAATGGTTTGCTTCAGGATCAAATGATAGAATTATTAAAGTGAATATTCTAACATTATGACAATAAGTTTAATAATGCTTTTCCAAAATTAAGTTTTTTTTTGGGAATTTCAGATTTGGGATTTAGCTAGTGGCAAATTGAAACTATCCTTAACGGGTCACATTAGTGGAGTTAGAGGTCTGGCTGTGAGTCCCCGACAGCCTTATCTATTTTCTTGTGGTGAAGACAAACAAGTCAAATGCTGGGATTTGGAGTACAACAAAGTAATCAGACACTACCACGGACATTTAAGCGGTGTTTACACTTTGGCTCTTCACCCAACTATTGATGTCCTAATCACTGGTGGTCGAGATTCTTCTGCCAGGGTAAAAAAATGAGAAATATCCGATTTATTCTTGGTGCATAATAGCTTTCATTTTAGGTTTGGGACATGAGAACCAAAGCAAATATTCACACATTGAGCGGCCATACTAATACGGTTGCTAATGTGCAGTCCCAAGCTGTTGAACCACAAGTATTAACTGGTAGTCATGACTGTACCATTCGTTTGTGGGATTTGGTAGCTGGAAAAACTAGAGCGACGTTAACGCATCACAAGAAAAGTGTTCGGGCGTTACTAGTTCACCCAAAACTGTACATGTTTGCATCAGGTGCTCCTGATAATATTAAACAGTGGAAATGCCCTGAGGGAAACTTCATTCAAAATTTAACAGGACATAGTGCCATTGTTAATTGTTTAGGAATAAATGAAGACAATGTTCTAGTATCTGGAGGTAAGATCTAAACTTAGTATGATGTTAGAAGTAGATGAATATGATAAAAAAAAGATTTCAAAAGTAGATGAATGATATCACCTTTTCATAGGTGACAATGGCACTTTATTCTTTTGGGATTGGAGAACTGGCTACAATTTCCAAAGATTGCAAGCTCCAGTTCAACCAGGCTCGATTGACAGCGAAGCTGGAATATTTGCTTGTCTATTTGACCAAAGTGGCAGCCGACTTATTACAGCCGAAGCGGATAAGACAGTGAAGATATTCAAAGAAGATGAAACTGCGGTAAATATTAATTGCATTGTTTTGGGGTAGGCATGTGCGAGTACTTGATGGAGCTTCGAGCCGAGTAGTTCGAAAAGCCTTAATTGAAAAGCTTGAAAATGGTTCAAGCCTCAAATCGAGGCCTAGGCTTAACTTTCGATTACTTGAAACTATGGGTACATTCAGCAGCGCTCATCGGACTCACCGATTAGTAATCGCTGACATCGGTTTCCTACTGTATGCTTTTTCACGTTTCCGGTTTTGACATCACGATGGTCATCGGTTACTCACTGAAGTCATCGGCTGGAAGAGCCGGTTTTTCCAATGACTGACATCATTACTTTATTATTATGCTTACCAAGGCACTACTCCCAAGCTTTTATAAATGGTGGGAAAAGCTACTAAAAAATTCCTTTTGGTCCAGCCTTAAGATCTTTTATTGGGAGAGGTACAAGTCCTAGTGGTTTCTGATTGGTCACTGATTTTAAATGCATACCAAACCCTCCCCCTTTTTAAGCTAACCTATTATTCCAGTACTAGAAACTTCCTTTTTAAGCTAAGAGTAATTATTCCAGTACTCTAAACCAATTTTTAAGCTAAGCTCGGCTTCATGCAAAAAAAGTAAAATTTTTCATACTCAAAGCATAACTTGAAACTCATTAATCAAAGCTCGCGCATGCCTGTTTTAAATTTAAATACTAACGTATTTCTTTGGTTCCTTAGACTGAAGAAACTCATCCAGTGGTGTGGAAACCAGACATTTTAAAACGCAGGAGGTTTTAAAAATGTTTCATTTTTATTATTCACAAAAATAAAGATACTTTTTACATTTTGCCCATGTAGTACAATGCTTTTATTCTACTGAATTGAACAATTTTTGTAATACTTGATTCTTCCTATCAATTTGCGTTTGAAGAGTTTCAACCTATCAAAATAACCACAATATTAAGATTTTGGTTTAAATTAAAATTCCCTGTGGGTAGGGCTCTGCGAGTACTCGAACAACCAACTTCAAGGTAATTGGAAAATACTTGTCAATTATATCAAATTTCGTACACAATTGCCTAAAACCACTACTCGCACAGCCCTACCTGTCGTGCCTTACTTTGTCACTTTGGCATTTAATCAATTTGTTAACTATGAAGTTGAGGTACAATTTCCAGCCTTTTTCTGGCGCATTCTCTTGATCACAAATTCCATCTAAGTTCCATTTACACCAATTTCGGTGTTCATGCAGTGGACATAATACTGGTGAAATCTAGAATTGATATAAATTTGGTAACACAGCTAGTTAACCATCTTATTCGCAAAATTACTTTAGCTTTTTTTGCGGCTGGTTCAGATTCTTGGTCTTTCGGAGGACTGTTCTCTTCAGCCGAATGCAGGATGTAAAAATTTAAATAAAGGTTCCTAAAGCAATGTTTGCATTCAAGACTAGTATCAGGTTGACTCTCCGATCTGAAATGTCAACTTTCTTCAGAGGAATCTTTAACTTGGGTTTCCCACCATTTACCTTGACCATCCAGTAATGGCGAGTAAAATTGCACTGTTTACCCAACAGTTATTGATTTCCATCTTTTGAGATTTAGCTAATTCAGAGTAATATTCGTCCTTCCATTCCTTTTTGATAATAAAATTTTGGTTAATGGTTTGAATTAAACCTAATTGTAGGGTACTGCAAAAGAAGCGAGAGAAGCTTTCTTTTTTAAACTAAAAACAGCTTGTTTCACTTCAGCGCAGGGTCAGTAGAGATAGCTTCGTTACAAGTTCTAAATCGTTGGGGTCTGGTTTCACAACAACTGGAAAGAGTTTCATAATTTCAGCGAGGCTTGTCAACCTGTCGCTGAATTCTTGCAACATGTATTTTGTTTCACTAATTTCCATACGAAAAAACCTGTCTGAATGTTCAAAATTACTCAAATAATTATTATGAGACTGATCCAAGTATTGAATTATACCAGGAACTGGAGATGTTGGCCATGGACATCGCGTGCTATGCTCTGTTTTCAATTTGTCCTCTATTTTTTCAACGCACTGGTTATCTGTAATTGTGTATTAAAAAAATTTATTTCCTTACAAAAAACGAGAAGCAAAAAACAAAGAATACGGACAAACAGAGTTTTCAGTTTCCCATAGTTTAGGCAAGCCACCATGTACGATGGTTTTACAAGCGACACATTCGAGAAAATCTTTTTCAATGCAAACCCAACCATATTTAGCACATATTGGAGCAGATATTTGGTGCGGTTTTAAAATCCATTTGTTCTGAAATTTTATTTAAAAACTTTTAAGCGAGTTATTCTATTCAAATACTTTCAAGCTAATTTTTAAAATGTTTCAAAAATACCGTTGTTGTTGAGTCTCCTATAAGAGCAACAAAAGTCTTTAAACGCGTTAAAAAGTCTTGATAATCTTTTATTTGACTTTCCAATTGAAACTTTTCCGTATCAATTATTTCAAAATTAATCTTATTCATGTTCCTTATTTTCAAAAGGACATGGTATTGAATGACAGATTACATGTGCTCTGAAACTCGAGCCGGTAGCAGACAATTTCTTTTTTTGATTACACTCTCCACTGTCGTCAGATGGCGCCTGAATAGCGACCCCGGAATTTTAAATAAAATCCTGAGCGGAGCGACGCCTAACGGCCGGAAGAAAGCGCATTTTTCGAAATCCTGAACAGCGGATTTCAGACGCAAAAATATATCTACGCGTTTCGTCTCGGAAATTGTTATCTTGAGTGTTTGCAAAATTATGTAATAGTTCTAAAGAAAAGCCAAGGATCTCCTTATTTAAGTTTCCAAAAGAGAAAGAACGGTGGGAAAAATGAATTAATCGCTTTTGTTAGGCTTATGTGGTTTTTCAATAAACTTACCTCTGGGAAATGGCTGATTAATATCGGAAGAAGCGATCTTTATTTGAAAGATGCTCAGTGGTGTAGTCCTAAAAAAAAAGAACCAGGGCGCTACCTGGGCACGGCCAACTTCGATTTCGCACGTAATCGAAGTTGGCTGAACCGGACCCTATAAATGTACGTCCAACTTCGATTTTTAGCGTGATAGAAGCTGGCCGTACCTAGGTTACGATTTGAAATTGTTATGGTACTTTCCTGCGGGCAAAATTTATAATAAATTCACAAACCCTTGATTCTATTTCGTAAATAAGTTTTCTCGAATATATTCGGGAAAACTTATTTACGAAATAGAAGCAAGGCGTGCACTGGCAAGTTGAAAAAAGAGGCCGGGCGCGCCCTGGAAAAATGGAAAAACCAAGGCGGGGCGGCGCCCTGCCTTTGAAAAAGGCACCGGGGCGACGCCCTGGCCCGACTACACCACTGAAGATGCTATACAATTAAATCATAATAAAATATGCGCCCTACATTTTCAGGATTCTTGTTTTATGAATAGTAAAACAAAAATAAGACTGACACGAAACGCTATTCCAACAATATTTTCAAATCAATTTAGGCCAAAAGGTAAAAATTGAGTTTTAAGTATTGTTTTTTATTAGTTAATTTAAGTGAAACTTATTTCCAAAGGGAATGATAATTTAGCTAGTTGCTCAAACGTAAAGGTTTGTAGAACTTAGTAGAAAATAATATCAAAGACTGTCATAAAACAACTGGTACGATGAAATGTATATATTAGTAAAGGCAGGAGCTGGTAACGGGGTCATGAGTTCAAACTTAAATTTCAAATAGAATCTAGTAAACGGTTTGTAGAAATGGTGGAAGAGCGCAACAATAGACCTACAAAAAGGAGCTGTGTGTCAGTTGGAGCAAGTTCCAGCGAAAATATATCTACATAACTTGATTGTAAACAGTTTCATTTGAAACCACTCTATTAAATTTTAACATGATTTTCTTAGTCGATAGCTACGCCGCAAAATTTTCGTTTTGAAAACGAAAACATTTGAGAGAGTTGGCCGTTTTTGGTCTATCGAAATCTGGCAACCTTGCCTGCCTTCCGGCCTGCATCTCCATACCGATTTTTTTTTTTTTTTTAGAAGCTCGTTATGAGCGATTGTAACGGGTGGGACAATTCAGTCCGCTCGTCCATTTGATTAATCAGGTGCGAGATATGTGTTACGGCCACGCCAACGGGGGGATACTTAGGGATAGGGTTGGAACACCCGTGGCGGAAGTATGACAACCACCCGTTGGGGGATTAGTGGTCGTCCTCACACGGCCATCCACAAACTCTGCCTCCCGGACGCCTGGGATTACAGGAGTGAGCCACTACTCCCGGCCCCTACCGAAAATGGCCGACGATTACGCCGCCGAAAATATTTTACTAAACTCATCGGCGGCGTTTTTGACCATTATTTTGAATTATCGATTAGTGGAAATTCCTACAATTGAAATTCAAATGCAAATAAAAATATTCAAACAGAAGATAGCAAAACATACGAAAACAAAAAGGTTCAAGCCGTTGGATTTAAGACCAAAAAGGAAACATCATATTTAAGAACTATAAGCAAACAGAAATCTTAAATAAAAAGGTTGCAATTGAAAATAAATAAACTAAATGAAAAGTTGGCAAGTAACGTACACAAAGGTATGAGGATTACTAGAATTATTTCAAGAAGAATTGATCAATCTTGGTTTATTTCAAAAGATGATATGCATCAGCATCTTTCATGTGTTGATTACTTGAAAGAAATAATAATTTTTTTGTACAACTTTCCATTCGTAGTACATTGGAAAAACCTATAGAGAGGCTGATTTTTGGAAAAACATAATTTAAACCACAAGTATGACAAAGCCCAGAAACGTCTAGATCGCAAATTACTTAAGGTTCAAAACCGTTCAACATTAACAAATACTTATCAAACATTTCAGTCGTTAACCATTTGGTTAACATATACTTGGATTAATAATATTCAAATTATTTATCCAAGAAATATCCTTGGATTAATGATCATTAATTTAACCTCTGGCCCTCATTCAAATAACAAAGGCCAAAAATAACAAAAAAATAGTTAATATATAAACTTTACTAAAATAAATCGTTTAATATAATTAGATAATAACTTACTTTTTATCATTATCTTAATAAATTATATTTAAAATCCTCTAAACAATCATATTTCTTTATTAAAGCTGCACATCTGATTCTTTGGATTTCATTCAAAATGTAAACCAACTAGTCGAGAAATAAACCCGTGAAGAAAAACAGCTTTCTTCCGGCCGATAGAAGACGCCGGCAAAACAGGGGGAAGCAGCGATGTATATGGAGTTTCATATCTCTATATTGTCAGTGTCTCTGGTAGCATATCTATCACAAAACTGTGTAGGCTGGGCTCCTCTCATGTTAAATTTAGTGAAATTGTGGAATGGAATTCTTAACCGCTCAAAAAAAGAGCGAAAATTTAACTGCTTTAAATTAATACATTCATGCTGTTATACATCAAGATAATATGGTAAAACATTCTATAGTACACAAAGAATAATGCCCATAGCATTATTAAAATTATTATTATTTTAAAATTTCCAATGATGAATGATTTCCAATATTGTCCTATATAGCTTTGAACATTTGCAGCTCTGCATTTGTGGTTTGTTTGCAGAGGTAATATCAAGAATGTATTGAAGTTACTAAGAATATTGGACTACAGGATTCTGATTCCCATCCTCGCAGCCTTTGGAGCTTAAATTCGTCTGCTTTCCCATTCAAGTTTGCTATATGATATATGGTATAACCATATGTAACATAATTACTCATAAGTATGCCACTGTACCTTTATTCCATTCAAAAATCTTCACTAACGGTTTGTTTCACCACGAACCAGTAAAAAGGTGGACTACGTTAGGTTTTAACCTTTTTATTCATCCTAGTAATTTTGGGAGTCACACTATTGGCTAGTAACATATTTATTTAAGCCAATGGAAAACCTCTAAATTGAGAAGGAATTTTTTGCGTCGGAATTTTAGTCAGCCCAATGTAGCTTTATTTATAAACTCGCTCGGTTTGTGCGGATGAAGTTAAATTATGATTAATTTAGAAAAATAAAAGGTTAGGGAAAATGACCAATAAGTGATCGCTTTCCGAAAATGGAACAAGTCGTCGAAGTGGGATATTCCAGCGTTATTAAAACCCATATCAAGCCTAGAAGAGTTAGGCCAAGACTGCAACCCATAGAGATAGAAAAGAAATAGAGGGAAGATTACCGCGTTAAGGCACCCCTGTTTTTGACCGGCAAAATTCATCCTTCCCCCCACCTACGCATGTTAGCAAGCGGAGATGGGCAGAATTTGCAACGCCATCTATCCTTCTTTTGTTTACAGCAAATGACAGTTGATTTTCCAAAAGGCATAATGTATTTCATTTCACCGCGCGTCGATGGCGCCACTTAATCTGTCCGTCTCGTGGTTTCCTACATGGGCGAAAAGGGGGTCGGCACTCGCGCTCAACTTCGCCAGATACAATAGTGCCTCTATTTCTTTTCTATCTCTATGCTCCAACCTTGTAGATGTGCCAGAAAAGCTCAACCTGAATTTCAACTATTTTTCCAATAAACCTGCTTCTTTTATTTGACAATGCAAATTTATTTTAGAACGTGAGTCTCCGAGAACTTCATTAATTTTCAAATTAATTACATTAACAGAACTTGACACTATATTGTAGTTCATTTTAGCTCCTAAGCCTTGGTTGTTCAAACCGGTTTGTTTATTAAAATAATGGGCGTCGGTTTATCAGACGTAGAGCTAATTATACGACGGCATTATCGGCATTTGAGATTCGATGACGTCAAATATGACATCAATATTACGTAGGGTACGGATGACGCAATATCTGTGAAACAAACCGTTAGTGAAGAAATAGAGCTAGTGGAATACTTATGAGAAATTATGTTACATATGGTCAAAGATAATTTAAACTTCGTACCCTAGATTCGAAATCACTCTCTCGCGCGTTGCCGATAGCGTTTACCCACTTCCCGCCGGAACTCAGAAAAAATTCGCTCCTATGGTGGCGCACTACTGCCATCTAGGGATAGAAACTAATTTTTTTTTGGAAGTTGCGGTGCGTAATTTGATGCGTTTTGCGTTCAACTCGAAGTTTTAAAACATGATGGACCACAATTATAGCACTAAAAAAGTTTCAAATCGAAAGAAAAAACCTAGACTTACTAAAGGTGAGTAATATAATCTTACAAGCGATTCAAGCATAATTTGACTAAACTTAATAGTTCATTCAATTTCATTTACCATTTTAATAGGGTTCGTGTTTAACATCGACATTCTTAAGGAATATTTGCCTGAAAGTTTTTATTGGAAATATATGATTTACAATTAAGCGTGTTTCTATAAATACTCTTGTTTTAAATAAAACAAATCTAGGCCTAAATATGGCGCCTTACCGCAACCGATGGAGCCGATTTTTCTGAGGTCACGTGCCGGAAGAGGGTAAACGCTTCGTAACAAAACCGTGAATGGGTCCATGGGAAAGCTCTCAGAATTCGAATCTAGGGTACGAAGTTTAAATTATCTTTGATATGGTATAACCATTGAGTTGGGAATATTAATCTAGAGGTCCAATCAAAACGTCGGATTTCAGTATTTCGCGAAACAAGTTTTTAAAAATAAGAATACTGTCGTCTGCTCCCATCGGCGTCCCAAATGACGAGAAAACGTTATCATTCTACCCGTGGCGCCGTCTATCTCTCAATGGTTCGTTCAAATAAGACGCGTTTTCAAGCAAAAAGATTTTTTTTCTTCAAAATAATGGATGGCGCCACGGGTCATATGATAACGTTTGCTCGTCATTTTAGAGCAGACGGCACATTCGTATTTTTCAAAAACTTGTTTCGCGGGGAGCAGATTTGATTGGATCTCTAGATTAATATTCCCAACTCAATGGGTATAACCTGGAATGCTCCATAAATGCAGACGAACTTTCTCCATAAAAGCTGTGAGGATGGTACCAGGGGTTAATGCTATGCTCAAATATTCTTAGTAACTTCAATACATTCTTGGTAATATCTAAATATGATAGGGCTTTTACGGTACCCTGAGTCCAAGGTTCGTAATAAAGGGAACTATAAGTTTGCCTCGATCGCATGGTATTTTTTATCAAAATATTACGGCTTTTGCGTTGCTAGGTAAAATCGTGACGTCAGTCAGATGAGATCGTATTGAAAATCAACGGAGGCTCATCTGGGTGACGTCATCAAATTTATCTCGTACAGAAATTTTTTCAAACATCTTCTTGATCGAGACCCCTTGCCCTGACTCCTGAGTCTACTATCGTCAAGTGCCACACCGTCATTTGAATTTTATTAATTTCCCGAGCGAGCTCTAGAAATACGGGAGAAGAAATCCCAGAATAAGATTGGCAAAATCTGTTATCACGAGGTTAGGAAGAGGAGGAGCTACGTAAATTTCAGTAAAAATTTTCATTAATACTGTTCAGTAACTCATTTTTAAAACAAGCGCTAAATTACCGATGGTTTTCGAAATTTCAGAAGTTGTTGAACGGCCTCGGTTAACCGCGATTTTTGTTTCATTTTAAAATGGCGGGAGAAATGGAAGAAATAAACAAAGGCTTAACTTAGCCTAACTATTAATAGGAAAAGCAATTGATAAATAATCATAAATTAAACATTTTTCGTAATCAGTCATTAATGAATAAACTATTCCCATGGCTGTCAGTTAATTATGCTGTAACAACATCATTTTTCTCTGAAGACGCCATCCACCAAAATCCTGATAATTTAAAAAATTAAGGAAAACAGGGCACTACGGGATTCATCGGGCTTCTGAGCTTATAGAAATCGGATAACAAACTAGAACGCTTAATCGAATGGCTGGCAGCCCACCGATTAGATTCTTGGCTAAAACGACAGTAACACCATCTACGCCGAAGCTTGGTCTACTTTGTGAATAACGTAGGCACTGATGCAAATAACAATTTACAGGTGTTATTGATTCATTAGTGGTCTTTTCCACTTTCTTTAGCTGTAAGTATATAGCGAGAGAAGGCTGCAACTATCCAGAATGTGGTTTTCGGATTCAAATTTTTCGAAAGGTAAATACAGCATTTCTTTGTTATTTTACCAGATGATAGATTATCTTTTGAATCAGCGCTGAGCTCAACGGTCAGCGGTTTTTTGCTGAACGGGTTTTTTGACTTCCGGTTTTGACGTCACGTTGATCATTGGAGACTCAGCGGAAACATCGGCTGAGCGAGATGGTTTTTCCCATAGAAATCGCATAGGTAACTAGAATTCTGCTGCCTACGGCCCAGCTTGACGCCAGTTCGCCTTGAACCTTCAGCCAATGAGAGGCCGTAGAGTGGTTCCGCCAAGGAGGATAATAATCCTCCTTGGATCCGCTACTAAGGCGGGAGATAGTTGACGTCATTCTCTCTGGTGACATTAAATTCTTGGCAGAACCACTCTTTGAGCTCTGATTGGCTGAGATCTGGCTATCGTCTGCCACGGCGTTTGGCCCATTTGCCAGTTACACGGCAGCATTCTAGTTACCTATGAGATTTCTATGGTTTTTCCGTTGCTCATCGGTGTCGTGACGTCATTCGACAAAGTTAAAGTGCTGACAATCGTGACGTCACAACCGGAAATTCGAAAAGTCGTTCTGTTCCAAGGTTCTTTCAACCACTTTTATCGGCTCAGCGCGGGCTCCGATGACTACTTACTGAACGTAACCCGTAATAGGCGTTTCCATAAAATAAAACCATAAAAAATTGAAGTACATATTTTTTTTCTCTGCGTCACGATCCTATGCTTTTTAGTAATTTATTGGCACGGGCGTTTCACACGTGAAATTTAAATTCCAAAATCCTTAGGTGGTTTCTTTTCATCTGTTCTCGGACTAAAAGTGTATTCTTTTACCTTAAACCTGTTTCGCCTGTTCCGAGCATGAGAATTTACTCCGCCCCATAAACTATTCGCTTGTTCCCGAGTATTGGGCTATTCTTTCTACTCCTTCTGTAAAGGAGTAAATCGGATTTTGTCAGCTGCTATCCAGATTCTTCCAGAATTTATCCGCTAAAAAGGCCACAGGCAGTCATGTTGGAAAGACGTTTTTACTCTGACTCACACTATTCGCCACCACAGAATCGGAGTAAAATGACTTCAAAGCCTTAATCTTCTTACTTTACTCTGAAATCCCGGAATAGGCGAAAAGAAACCAACTAGTATCGACTCGAGCGCTCTCTCTCTATAAACACATTTACACGACCTCCTGTATTTTATCGAAGCACCTATTCAAAGCTTAATAGAAATAATTAAACTTATTGTCAATGAAAATAGGGTTTAATATATTTATCGTCCATATATAATTGACCAATACATAAAATTTTAATATAACTACTCATAAAATTCTAATTAAAACAATCGAATATTTTCGTCTCCTTGGACAAGTAAAATAAATGCCTAAAATTTTTTATGGAACATTATTTGGTATGCTCTGTAGAAAGATTGCGAATTTTTTTTACAAACATGGGGTAAATATGTATAATAACACGGGTATAAATGTTTATTTAGGGCTACAAGTTAATAAATTAAATTGGGAATTGTAAATGTTGTAAATAGTTGCTTAGATGAGTTCAAAGGCTCGCTGCTTCTTGTGTATCTAAGCATGGCAATTGCAGTCCTGAACAGGACAACACCTAGCGGGAAAGAGTTCGTTTCTTACCGTTTCTAATTCCTTGCCAATGTCTTTAAGGAAAACCTACTCAAGAAAGTTTAAATTAGCTTTAAAATTGAACTATTCAGAATACCGTTAGCAGTTGCGTACCGCTCTAGCACATCTGTGAGTTGGTCCTGTGTTAGGTTGTAAGAGAGAATTCAAGGCAGAAAGTTGTTCTTGAGATAAGCGTTTTGGAAAATTCACTCGGTACTCTAAGACTAGTTTTCCGTGTTTTTCAGGGTTAAAAATATCGGGCATTCCTTCTTTTTCAACAATATTTCTGGTCCCTGATGTTATGATTTTACCTACAATACAAATATGTTTGAAACTAATTGCAGTTAGCTTTTGTTTAGGCATGTGCGAGTGCTCGATCAAGCTTCAAGCCGAGTACTCAGCCCAAAGCTTGAAAATAGTTAGGGCCTCAAATCGAGGCCTATGCTTAACTTTTGAGTACTCGAAACTATTATTCAAACAAAGGCACTACTCAAGAGCTTTAAAAAATGGCGGGAAACGGTCAGTGGTGTAGCTGGTGGTCCTCAGGGCCCGCGGTGTGGGGGGGGGGGGGCTCAAGCTTCGGAGGGGGGGCCCCCTAACCATAAAAAAATTAAAAAGGGGGGCCTGATAGAGATTTTTGCGGGGGGGGGCCTCTGAGTTCTCAGCTACGCCACTGGAAACGCTACTAAAAAAATTCCCTTTGGTCCCGCGCCTAAAGATTTCTTATTGGGTGAGGTACAAGTACTAGCGGTTTCTGATTGGTCACTCAATTTAAATGTAGAAAACGAAACCAAAACCACAAGTTACATGAAGTAGGGTGCCCTAGCTGTTTATTGTCAGTTGTTTGGCGGTTCATCAGTTCACTATTTTCTTATTGTAATCCCTTGTATGGCCAGTTATTAATTTAGACTTTACAAATATGGCTTCAAAAAAACATAAAAGCTCTGGCAGTAAATATTCTTTTAATGAAGAAATAGTAGATCCTAGTGATTGAGCTGTAACCCTAATTATTCGAGTACTAGAAACCCCCTGTTTAAGCTAAGCCTAATTATTCGAGTACTAGAAACCCCCTTTTTAAGCTAAGGCTAATTATTCAAGTACTCAACCAACTTTTAAAGCTTAGCCTAAAAGTTCGAGAGCTCGATAAAATTTTAAAGCTCAGCTCGATACACTAAAAGATAAACTTTTCATACGCTAAACTTGGCTGGAAACCCAAAAACCAAGGCTCGCACATGCCTACAAGTTTTGTTGAAATATTTACCATTTGGATTAAGCGTTATGACTAGTTTCCTCCCGTCTAAACTCAATATTTGTTTTCTACACCCTAATATTGACTCCCGTAAAGAAATGTCCACCGTTCTGACAAGTTTGATAATATTTTCTCTTCGGTAATGGGGATGCTCCGAGTATTTTATTTTGAATATTCTATCTCCAGGTCCAAATCCAGGTAGTTCATCACCTTCTGATGTGAATGAGACTTCTTGCCCTTCTAGCATGCCTAAAATATTTTTTTTTATTAACAAGTTGTTTAATTATTACTTATATGAAATAGTTGGTAGTTACCTTTTTTTAATTGAATGACATATTTTTTATTCTTAACATAAAATTTTACACCTTCGCAAGCGCTGCAAAGTACAGACTGTAAACATTTCCCCTGACAAGTTAAACACGTCGTATTTTCTGCGCTTTTCCCCATTCCACCACAATCAAGACACCTCTCAGAGCCCAGAGTCACTCCTAGACCTTTAATGAGAAAACTTATATTTCACGCAAAATCTACTAGCCAAATTTACAGACCTCGACAATTAGTGCAATTTGTAATTTTTTCTACTGTTGCTTCTACCGTACTCCCGACATAGATATCTTCCAAAGATACGTATTTTTCGTGTATTGAGTTTGGGCTTTTGGCAACTTTTACATTTTGGATATTGCCGTTGTATTTTTTGAGCAATAGATCCAGGTCTCCCCATGAAAAATTGAAAGCGGCAAACATTTTAGAAATGCCATTTTTCATAGCATCTTCACCACCTAAGTCATATGTGCGTCGATTACTGGGATCAGATAGAACTTTATATGCCCTCGTTATGTCTTTAAACTGAAAAAAAAAATAATTTAATAAGCAAAATTGGTTTTGGATTTTATGTAAAAATTATCTTACTATTTCACTTCCTTCCGGGTTTTTATCTGGGTGAAATTGTATGGCTAATTTGCGATATGCTTTGGTTAACTCTACTTGAGAGCAGTTATAAGGAACGCCCAATAAATTGTAATACGAACGGGTGGTCATTTTGTTTTCTGAATTTACCTTAAGAAATTCATGCAAAAATTATTTTTAGTAAAATAGAAAACTTCAATAAACCATTAAACTAAACAAATAGTGAGTTAAATTTAAACGTATTCCCTTTATTTGATTTTTCTGTTTCCCCCCTGTATCCATCATTACTGTCCTTGAATGGTAATCGCATGCATCTATTCAGTTAACCCTAATGTCAAAATTAATTTGATATTCATTTTTTACTATCTTACCTAGTTTAATATTGAAGAAATTCTTGTAAAAACTCTATTTATTCGCCATAATTAAAATAATTTAAAACTAATGGTCCTAATGTTTTTTAACTTTTTTATATTTATTTTATTTATCACAAACATTGGAATTTTCAACCAAAACGAACTTGGCTTCTCCGCAGACGGCGCCGCAAAGGCTGTCTGCTAATGAATGACTCACGACCGATCTATACGACTACGAATTCTTATTTTTACCGCTCTTGGAGCGTTCCTAGATTGCTCTAGAGTCTCGTAATGCAATTTTTATGGGTGGTAACATGGAGGAAAGATAAGGAGAGCCAAGTCACTACTTTAGAACAACGTTGATTTCAGTACATTTCTTGAACAGTGGATGGTAGCTATTCTAAAATTATTAAATTATTTAATCCGTAAGATAACAAGATGGCGCTCTCCTAATTTTCAAAGTTACAATGCTGGCCGCCATCATTAAAATAATATTTTAATAGCTTACTGACGGAAGTTTATACGCAAGATGGGCGATAGCATCACATTTAAAAAAGTGACACGGTTTCTCAATAACCTTTAGTTCCTATACGAACCTTCCTCAATTCGAGATATAAAAATCAAACCATTAAACTATACCTGGTTTGACCAGCATTCAATTAATTGGAAACCCTTAAACAGAATTTGAACTCGACAGCTAGTTCGTTATAACCTAGGGAAATGGGTGATTCGGTGCGTAAGGGATATTGTAAAGCCATCACCGAAGCGGAACGCTGGAATATAGATTTGCATAGGTTTAATTTTATGTATCATAATTTTACAATGACAGGTAAGTGTGTCAAAATATAACTTGGCGTAAATCGTGACTAATACAATGAACTAAAGTGAAAATAAATTTCCATATTGATGGTAGATCACCTAGTTTCTCTTTTCATTCACCAAGTTTAATACAAAATAGGGATTAGGATGTATAATTGAATCAGCGACGGAGCTATATAGGGAACTTTGTAGCTTTGGCTGTGGGTTTAATTTTTTTCAATGGGAAAACGTAGAACTGTATAAGGCAAGAACATATCTACTAATTATTTTCCTGGCATCACCTACTAAATATTTAGTGGTGCCCTCGGTGGTATGAAATGGGATTAAATAATGTGAAACCTAAATTTTAAATAATAATTACTGGTAATGTGTTAAATGTAAAGATATACATATATACTATTTAGATATTAAATAGTGAAAATGATAAATTTAAATGATATAATTCTTATAATTTTTATTATTCGCGACCGAAACGATCGAGTCTAGGAGGCGTAACGGCGCTAACTTCTATTTACGAAGCACGTTTTTTCCTAAATAAGCTTCGTGCGTAGTTTAAATTTTGGTCTCAAGTATCGCCGTCTACCGAACGAGTTTTAATTGAATATATGAAAGCTGTCTTCTCGTTCAAAATTATCTCTGCATAACAGCTGAAAGTTTCAACCGAAAAACATGGAAATTCAAAAGTCGTCTGCTATTTCTTCACATATTAAGGCATGCAGCGCTATATTTCCTAAGCTCGAAGTCTATAAACTTATCAAATTTATATTAAAATGCAATTATCATTATTTAAAATGTAAAATTTACCAATAACGATGAGGAAAAACTAATAGCGTCTGCTTTAGCCGCTACCTATCAAACCCAATAGGGCGCAGCGATAGTTTTCGGTCGCGAAAATAATAAAATTAAAAATGGTTAAAAATTAGTTAATTTTTAGTACAGCCAAAGTTTTGACAAGGAAACCCTCCCCTTGTCTAACGCGTGTGGGCTCTCTTTCAAATATTTTAATCAATATTTTTTCAAAATGTCCGTCAAAGAGTTACGTGGTAATTGCATTGTAATTGGCTATCAGGTGACGAAATTAGGCTCTTTCGATACACAACGAACCACGGCCAACTTTGATTTCTCGCGCATCTCTCGCGCTACAGCGGCCATCTCATTCGTTGACGTTTCTGTGTTAACCTATGAGCAAAAGATGTGTATGACGTCAGCGCCCCTAGCGGATTATTATTTTTAGTATAGTTTTTACATTGAAGACAATATAACCACCGAGCGTGGCGCTGAACTCCTACACATTATAGTACAGTTTATAGGGGGAAAATCCTTGCTCGCGGAATGGACGCTTCAATAAAAGATACTCGGTTTCTACTCCCCTCTCCAAATTCATCTGGGAAGAAGCTATTTCCGGTCGGTCGGTTAAACGGTTAGAATGGCTAGCCAAAAAGTCATATTTTAGCCACTTAGAGACGCGTTTTTGCCCTCATGAGAATTTTGCGTCAGATAAGAAACGCGTCGGCTCACGTGTATAAGGAACATACTAATGTTAATTTTCGATAATTTATTTTAAGGTAAAATATATAATGTTACTAAAACTAAGTATAAGAAGGTATTATTATTATTATTATCATCCTCTTATGGTATAAATAATTAAAATTATATGTATTATTTTTATAATACCGGGCAATTTTAAAGCTTCTCATGGAGGCAGAGTTAATTCATTTCGTATAAAATTATCTTTTGGAGATGAAAACTCATTCCTTTAGAAATAAACATATTACTTTTGCAGTACGGTATGCAACAAGTGTTTCCTTTTAACCAGGTAACTTTTTTGGCATGTTAAGGCTTAGCATAAACCGATGTTACGTTCGAGAAAGTTTCCAGCTTTCTAATATTTCAACAAGCACTATATAAATAATAACTTACGAGTCCTGGCTGTCGGAAATATTACTTCTTGGCAATTTCTGGGAAGATGTTTTATTTAAGAGCCTAATCGACGAATGTGTTGGCCGTTGTAGCGAGAACAGCGCGTGATCAAAGTTGGCCGTGAACGAACTAACGTAGCGTATTTAGCCTGGGCCAACTTGTTTCCTTCAATACACTGAGTTGTAAGCACTCAGAACTTCGTGTTGCAGTTTCAGGGCAATGGGAAAGTGCTCTTATTACGAATAAATCCAAGGTTGGTAAAATCGTGCTTTTAAAGGAAGGTAGGGCAACAAGACTAACTAGGTAAATTAGCTTGTATAAATAATATGATAATATATTCAAAATATTTGGTACCATTTTTTTGATGCAGCTGGTGCTACATTCGGAATTCCTAAAATGACAGAAGCCGAAACCTCTGTGATTGACGACTTGAATGCTGAACCAGAAGAAGTTGTTGAGGAATTTATAATCAAAACATATGAATTGTCTTTGGAGGAGTTATACACAGGGAAGGAAATTAATTGGCCTTCGGAAACACATGCAACTTGCGGTAGATGCGGAGGTAATTGGCTACATTTTAAAAATCTCACTAGTTCCACCTGTTTAATTGTGCATATCTGTAGGGCTAGGAAAAACTCTACAACCATATTCATATAGGTAGTTTGCATTGTGACCCATTGCCAAAGCAAAGCAGTAATCGCAGTTTTTATTCAAATCATTTCTTTAAAATTATAAAAGCGTGGAAAAGAAAAAAAAACTAATTTCTATAATAAACTGGATGAACTCTCTGCTAGTGTCATATCCTTCTTGTTGCGGCAACCAGTCTCATGTAAGCTTTCTTAATTAACAGAAGAGATTCAAACTGCTACGCTTGTAAAGGATCTGGCAAAAAGATAATTATGCGTAACTTGAAATTTCAAATTCCACCTGGTAAGAAGTGCTTTAACTTATTGGATATTGATTTAACTAATAAGAAGTTAATTATTTCTATAGGTGCAGAAGATGAATACGAAAGAGAAATAAAGGGGATTGGTATCCCTCCAAAGAATATCTTAATTCGAATCAAACAAAAGGAGCATCCACACTTTGTTCGCGAAGGATCCGATCTTTTTATATGTCTTAAAATTACCTTCATTGAGTCTTTGTGTGGATTTCAAAAAGTAGTGAAAATGCTAGATGGACGAAAACTTGTGTTTAGTCCTCCTCAGGTTGCGCTATTTAAATTTTGCTTAATATAGGGAGTACTAGTTAACAATTTTATTTGTTTAGGGAACAATAACAGCACCAAACAACATAAAATGTGTGGAAAATGAAGGGTTCCCTGTACGAGGAAGACCGTGTTACAAAGGAAAGTTATATATCCAATTTAAGGTTGATCCTCCTGATCTGTTACCAGAGATGGCTTATAAAGTTGCGGAAATCCTTGGACAAGGGGAAGATTTAAATGTCGATAATAAGGATCTGGATGGAATAGAGGTAACAGTGGAGATATTTAGTTCCTTTTTGACAGGGTTGGCAAAAAGCCGTTTTTTTCTTGAAAAGTAAACTGGTCGGACTGGTTAACACTGTGCCAACCCTGCTTTTTGATGAACTCTGACACACAGATGTTGACATTTTGCTACCTAGGAGCCAGGGCCGTAGCCAGGACATCGATATAGAGCGGGCGAACCATATTTTAGGAGGGGTGAATTGTCCCAAAAGGGCGCGTTGGAGTTGAGTTGTAGAAAAGGCTAGGTCGGGCGAAAGAGATCCAGTACGGGCGGCGCCCGTACGGGCCTGCTAGGAGCAAAAGTCAAGTTACGTAACTCTTGATAAAAATTCAATCATGAAATATTTTTGCACTAGACTGACACATTACTTAAATTTAACCAGTTTAACGTGCTTGTTTTGAGAATATGATGGCTCCTAAGACTTGTATCTGCTACCCTGTGGTAAATCCGGGTCAAATTATTTTAAACATAATTTGGCCCTTTAAAGTTTATTGTTTAGTGTAATTTTATTATTAGATTGTGGTTTTTACTATCCAAGATTAAATAGAAACTCATTTTTCTGAAATAATTGTTTTAGAAGTTGCTTGACTTTTTCTCTGAGGTAGCGATTTAAAAACAGAAAAGTTGAAAATAGTAAAAATTGCATAATATCACCTTTCTCAGCGCCTGAAAATTTCAAAAAATTCTATATCTAAATTACAAGTTATAAAGTGCTTGTTGAAATAATGGCAACTTTCACCTGCAATATAGGCAACAAGTGTATAATTTCAACAACCACTATATAAACAGTGATTTGCAGGTCCTCCCTCTCAGATATATTACTTCTTGGCGATTTCCTTGAAGATGTTTTATTTAGGCGCCGATTCTTAGAGCTTTTATGTACCTCAATTTCGTCAGTTTGTTCTAGTTATGAGTCTCATAAGTATGCAGTAAATTTATTTTCTTTATCCCTATTATGATATGACGTAAATTACGTCACTTCTCAGACGAAAAACGTGTCATAAAATTTATTTGGGCTATGTTCAGTGAAGCTTAACTGTCTTATACCGTTTTACGTGCCGGGAGTAGTGGCGTACTCCTGTAATCCCAAGCGTCTGGGAGGCAGAGTTTGTGGATGGTCGTGTGAGGAAGACCACCAATACTTCCGCCACGGGTGTCCCCACGTATCCCCCCGTTGGCGTGGCCGTTACACTTACCTCACCCTGATTAATCAGTTATTGTGTGCTGGTGTCTAAGGCCTCAGGTCGACACCGATTTGTGTATCTCAAAAAAAAATACCGTTTTACGTTTGCGTTGATTCCGTTGAGACTTTTCCTATCTCGCTGAACGCATTTTTACGATTGTTGTAATTTTTATAAAATATCGTCTACTGTGTCGTCCGCAGCTAGCCTTCCCGCGTGCTGTGACGTCACGATTCCGTTTAACAACGAAGAAACCGGCTGGAAGAGCAGGTTCAAATGTTTCAGCAACGTTACGTCACACCGGAAATGGAAAAAAGCGTACAGTAGAAAACCGGTTCCGAAATACTGCAACGTTTAATTTGTTGCAAGCTACTGAACGTAGCCCAGTTTAAATTTCAAAACGCACAGAAATTCTCTTGCGTTTCTGGCTTTGACAAGTCTTTAGTTCAGCTTTGTGCATCGCGATCACGAATTTTTGTTTCCAAAATCCATAATTAGCGGTTCAATTCGCGAGCTTAGGTGGCGCTGCGGTGCCACGCTCTTCGGCGATACCGCCTATGATCTAGAGTCTGCTTTTGTCAAATTAGAGAAAAATGCCTAAATATGGGTCTCGTAACTGCTGAGTTACCCGGGAGAAATACAAAACTGAGTAAAATTATAATACAATTGAAATATTACCATTTTATTCGCGACCGAAACTAGTCTAGGTGGCGTAACGGCACTAGCTGCTCCCCATATTAGCGAAGCGTAGCTCCATAGACCTTGGCTTCTCCCAGGTAGCGCCTATGGTCTAGCTTCTGCTACAGAAAAATTAAATAGTCCTAGGAACGTTTTTTTCTTAAATAAACTTACCAAAATGTAATCAAACGATGCAAAAATTATATTAAAATGCAAGTCTAAAGTCAAATTCTCGAATAACGATTAGGAAATACCATAAGTCTATAATATTGTTCCATAGGTTTGTCACTTTGGGGAATATTTTACTGAGAGCTAGTAACGGAGTGACGTCATGACAATACGAAAATCTCCCCCTAGCGAGGCGCTGTCAAAGGCTACGCGTCAATTTGACTAGTGAAAAATTTACCTAAATATTCATAAATAATGGCGAATATGGCGTATCATTAATTAATCCCATTTTATTTAAATAAAATTGTGATCAGCCAAGTCATGTAGCTCAAGTGATAATAAATTCCTATTTTAATACCCTCACTAGTCAGTGACTACTAAAATAAATTAAGTTAGTAGGCTCCCTAGTCAGGCTGACTACTAAAATCCAACCCTGAGCGCTACCTATCTAGTTTTTGACGGCAACCAAAAGAGGGCGTAGCAATAGCTTTCGGTTGTGATTTTACATTTATGGTCCACTTATTGTACGTAATGTGTGAAACAAGTTCTTATTGAAGTTTTTTTTATGGGCTGATTATGTTATGTATGGTTTCTTTTATTCACAAATTATTTATTTAGTCATTTCCAATACTAATGTAGGCGGAATATGGGGTTTTCTCAAAGTGCAAACACCTGCCAGTCTCTTATATTTTTTCATTTCAATTCCAGGTGCAACTTCAACCAGTGGCCGCTTTTTAACAACGCTTATCAATTATTATTTTTTATTTTATTATATTTAACCTTAAACCAACAATTAACAAATAAACGAATGCACACCCTTAAACTCGAGTTTCCACATGGCAACACGTCATTTGGTGGCAGAGGTGTGGCTAGAGCATAGCGCCGATTTGATTTTTCGAAAATCCTCGGCGGCGTTGTTTTTTTCGGCGACCAAGAAAAGCTCAAAAAATTTCGGCGGCGTGATAAAAATTTATCGGCGCTATGCTCCAGGTGTGACGCTTGATAAGCTCTAAGCTCTTTTAAACTTGACTAACCAAGTTACCGAAAGCCGCCACAGCAGCGCTGGCGTCAGGCGGTGCTCTAAGGTAACATTGAGTAGAGTATAGCCACCATTTTGAGCGTAAGTTTATCTTTGGGACAAAGCATGGGGACGTTATTTATCCCAATTTGAGTAAACCGTTCCTTATTTGCTGGTCTAAGTGATCTAGTGATACTTTTTCAAGGAGTTACTAAATTTCCAATACAATTTTGTGCAACATTCTCAAAAATTGAAAAATAAAATATAAGCTTTTATGCTTAAGGTTCAAATCCTACACAAGCCTTTAAAATATTTTTCGTTACTTATTGGTTTTAATTTAAATATTGGATTATTGGTTAAACATTATAAAGTCTTAAAATATTATGAATATCTGTTGGCTTAGTTCATCAATATTAAAGGGAATATAACCTCAGGTATTTGGTGTCGAACACCAACGCTTGCAGCTCTGGCTTTGGCTTTAAAAATGTTTGGCGCCACTGTACAGGGACATTTGAAAAATTGAAAGATTGCTTTGCAGGTTATATTCCCTTTAATTAATAATACCTAGATTATTCTCTTATGAAGAACACGGAACGATTGTATATAAAACCAAGAACGTATTTAGATACCTAGGAGCAACAAACACAAGGAGAACGTAGCTAGCCTTTAAACACGCTAACGCAGTGTTGTGTACAAATTTCATTGGACGAACTTTACGCTGAACGTTTTCCGAATTTTCCCCTTCCAACGGCAGCAGGCGCGAAAGCGTCTAACCAATGAAAAATTCAAAAATGTGCACAAGAAAATAGACGACTTTTGACGGGTTGAGTTCTCCTTGTGTGGGGTGCGGTGTTTGTTGCTCCTAGCTAGAACCAAGGCTATTTTAGGGCCATGATCTTATACTTTACAGAATGGCTACACCCTAAAATCCACTCGTAGCGCCATCTTGATGTTGTAAAACCAGGATAATGACCTAGGTTAAAATGCCGGAACCAAACATATTTTCAAATAAAATCTTTTTTTTATTTACTATGTAATGTGTAATTTCAATTCAATGCACATTGCTATACCACATTTTACTGGCCTAGACTCTCCGCCAGGGGTGGGGAAAATGCACCTACAAAATATTTTACGCCCACTATAGTGGTAGTCTTTAAGCTAATTTTCACACTTTAAGCAAAAACGTTGTGACGCCGTGACGGCTATCGTGGACGCAAAAAAAAAATGTGTTAGGCCTAACGGAGATTTTTGAGTCTATAGGTTTTAATGAAACGTCAATATAACCTTTAATATTTCCGATGCCCATCGTGGTACGGTTTATTTTTTCCCAACTTGCGACTTAGCAATTAGTTGTTGTATGGTTCGATTTCAGTGTGGCATCACGTTTTCCGATGGACATCTGATTAATCGGTTTCTATAGTCGTGCCGATGTCCATACAACAAAATGTTTTCCCGATCCCAAGGATGAATATTTTTTGGCAATTACTTAAAGGGCAACGCAAGTTGTCATGCAGGGAGGGAACTATGTTTTCTTCAACAAGCCGTAAGTAGGTTTTCCAAGGATGATTTTATACAGCGCGAAAGCCTTATTCTCCTTGGCGCAATTTCGCTCTCATTCGCGAATTTTTCGATTTTCTTCGCTGAGTTAGCTCGCAATCATGGACTTTGATATTTAGGATTTAACAATGTTTTGGAATAAAATTATTTGTGAATTGAATATTTTTAATAATGGAAGTTGAAACATTAGGCCTTGGACGCGGTAAATCTCTGCCGCTAGCCTCACATTGGATTAAGAAAATTCAACACCACACACACTCCTATATCCCGTCTCCCTTAACAATTTCCCTTTCATTATACCCCGACATCAGATTGTTGTATTTATATACCCCGTGCACCGCCAAAGCATTACAGGGGTTACTCATCATCTGTCCTGGTCGAGCCGTCGACCTGTATACAAGGATAGGAAATGCTTCCTAAATCACATACACACAACGGTATACACCCGTATACCTGCATCTCCTACTCACGACTCACTCGTGAGTTCGTCAAAATTCACAACGATATAACGCATTACGCGTTCAAGATCGTTGATCGTTTCGTTATCCAGATTGTGGAGACCATTCTCGCGGATTGGTCTCCTTAACAAATGGTTCGTTCTAGGACAATTACGAACATAGTGCTCTGAGTCTGCTTCCAGAGCACCGCATATGCATTTGGGCGATGCAATATAACCCAAGTTGAACAGGTAGAGTGGGAACTTACCATGTCCACTTAGGATTTGCGTCAAATAGTAATTCGTGTTGAAGCTACCATTGACCTTAGGAAAGTACCTCTTAGTTACCCTTCCCTTCTCACTCTCATTCCACGACTCCTGCCACCTTTGAGTCGTCACCTCATTGAGCCACCTTTTAATCACCAACTTAGTTGGCTTCATCTCCTTCTCCTCGGGAAGATTGGTTGCTGACTTTGCAAGAAAGTCAGCCCTTTCATTCCCTGCACACCCAGTGTGCGACTTTATCCAAGTAAAGTTGACTTGAGTCTCCATCCGTTTTAACACCTTACGGATATCATGGCATAAACCATGATTGTTTTTATGATTGCTTAATGCATTAATAGCAAAAAGACAATCTGTAAAAACCGTTGCACCATCACCAGGACGTTGACCATGCGTCCTTAACCAGCAAATACCCTCATGTATTGCTAACAGCTCAAGAGAAAACGCATCCACCTTACCATTAATGCGAGTGACCTCATTGTACACTTCCACACCATCTCTGTACACAGCAAATGCCACTCCGGCACCCCGACCGGATAACGAACCGTCAGTAAACACCTCTATCCCATTGCCATTGGGTAGTTGCTCTGTGATGTTTATACTGCTACTGACCGCTGGGTGGTCCTCCCATGGGTCGCCTGGGTAGAGGTAGTTACCACCACGTAACTCCACCCCACAGTGCTTACTGTCTTCTCTAAAAGAAAAAAACCTGAACACGGCAGCTTCCTGACTCACCACCAGGTCTAACGGTTGAATACCAGCAAGGATCCGCAGCGCATCGCTCGAGACAGTCCGGTAAGCACAAGTAATACGAAGGGCCGCAATTCTCTGAATTGAGCTCAACTTCCTCACCATCACACTATTTTGCGTGCTCTTCCACCAAGCACCGCAAGCGTAAGCCACTACTCTCACAATACACCCATTGTAGATAGTCCTTAACGCTTTATGGTCGAGGCCCCACTCAACCTTTGCAAAACAAGCAATGCTTTGCACCAGCTTCGTCACCCGGACACTTACTTCCTCGAGATGAGGAAGAAAGGAAAGCTTGCTGTCGATGGTGACACCGACAACTTTCAACTTGTCAACATTTGCAATGTTGACGGCTCCCATCTTATAGATACCCCGACATAAGTATATGTATTTGTACCCCGCTGCTCCGCCTTAAGCACTACAGCGGCCACCAAAACAACCAGCCCCGGACAAAAGTGCGCTTTGCGAAACAACGTTCGGCCAGTGAGACAGCCATTTTGACCGCCTCACATATAGCAAACAAACGCCCTCATCACGGCCCAACAAAAGGCGACACCATGGGCTGCCCGAGACCCACCCTCGCACAGCTGAGGACTAGAGTGGCTTCCTCTTCCACTGCAAACTACCCTCCTTAGTAGGTCACAGAATGACGAGTGTGGAACACCCATGAGGTTCCAGTGACCCAGCGCCCCGATCACATGACCTTGAGAGCCGGGTATGGAGCCCCCCACAGGCTCCAGTGACCCCATCACACCACTAGATAGGGACAGTGGGATACCCCGACAGAATATTTATCTTTTTTTATTACATTTATTTTGTAGAAGTTTAGGATCCGATTTGTCGGTAAGCACGGAGACTTCACTTTCCTCGGCCATTTTCGCCGAATGCATGGATTTTGCGTAAAAACCGCGAGAGGCGCATTTATACAAAATAAATTCGGCAAATATGGTTCTGCTTTTTTTACAGAGGGAAAGGCTATGGCAGATAGCGCATGCGCAGTCGTTCTTTTTATCTATAAGATAATTTACCGCCCTGCATGGTCACTTGCGTTGCCCTTTTTTTTTTTCAAAATAAGAAAGATATTTATTTGGTGCCTATGACAGCGGGCCCTTTAACTCAACCTTTGAATCAGCAGTAGATGGCGCCAAGCTCTCCACAAACTCCAGGTTCTTCTTTGCGCGGGAGAGAAAGCTCTTTCAATCGGAAATAAACGATGCAATTCACGTCCTACCGAGAAAAGACTGGTGTTAATTTCGGAAAGTTTTTAATCTGAATTACATTGAGATATATTTTATATTGATAAGAGGACTTTGAACGACAAGATTTAAACCGACGCCCCATTTGGACACAACGCGTAATTCGTATTCCGCCCGTGTTTTGAATATAAAATAGCAACAGACATTTTGACAACTTAAAGGGGAATGTTCAAGCTTTAACCAGTTAGGTAGCCCTATAGCCCGTTAAAAACTAAAATTCATGGCGAAAACCGCATCAAAACATATTAAGCGGTTAATTTTTAATAAAATAAAGAAATTTCGGAAAATTGAAAAGCGCGCGTCCGCTGCGACACCTAGTGAGAAATCGGTGAGACACTCCTTGCTTGAATAAAATTGAAAAACAATATAAGGCGCGAAAGATTTTTTTTTTAATTTGCACGCGTGGCGCGTTCCAGTTACACGAGACCTAAGCCTAAATTGTGCGATTTTAAAAGTTAGGATAGTTCGCAAATCGCTCACTAAGATCATGCTGGCGCTGACGATACATCTTAAGATGGCGGCGAAAATTCAAACCCAAATACTTGGCGTTATTTTGCGTTTCAACTTTTTAGGCCAAAAACTATTTTTTCAAGACAAAATAAGGTACGTGTAAGTATATTGAACGTCTTGTTGATCTTTTGATATGCAAAAAAGGCGATATTTGGAAAAGCTTGGCCGTTCCCCTTTAAATTGTCGACAGCGGCTAAAAAAACACTAATAATTATTGTAACTTACGCAAACTAAGCCAAAATAGAATTTTATCGTAAACCTATATTTTTCTTTTTTTACATTTCGCATTAAATCGAACTTCATAATCCTAGTTGGAACAATGCCAATCGAAAACACTCAAGGTCGTTTTTTCCTACTGATATAAACAGAAACTGTTTTATTATCCGTCTATTTTGTTATATTGGCTAACTAGACCAAGAATGGTTATATTTATACTTACAGAGAGTGAGTAGGTTGAGACGAATCCGTGGGTATCATGGTCTAATTCCCCCCCGACACGAGAGGGGAGGGAGGTGAAACGTCACCGGCGTACGCTTTATCGCGTTGGAAATGGGCACCGCTCCAGCGGCTCCACTCATTGTGAACGCTTTTGTTATTATGAGCGAAATTGACCGGCAAAATGGTTTTTTAAAAGAGCGCGAAACGAAAATGGGAAGAGCGCCAATTTCAGCGCTCAAAAAAAGTTAAAAGAGAGGAGCACTTGCTTTACCGCTCAATAAGAGCGAAAAGCGAGAAGCAACTATTTTACCGCGCTAAAAAGAGCGAAAAGAGAGGAGCACCGAGTTTACCGCTCAACAAAGAGCGAAAACACAGGAGCGCCGATTTTACCGCTCAGAAAAAAGTGAAAAGAGAGGAGCGACCGCTCAAAAAAGAGCGAAAAGAGAGGATAGCCGATTTTACCGCTCAAATAAGAGCGAAAAGAGAGGAGAGCCGATTTTACCACTCAAATAAGAGCGAAAAGAAAGGAGAGCCAATTTTACCACTCAAATAAGAGCGAAAAGATAGGAGCGTTAACGTTACTGCTCAATAGAAGCGAAATGAGATGAGCGCCAATTTTACAACTCAAATATGCGTGAGCGTGAGCGGATATTAGGCGAGGGGTGAGTGAGCTGAGCGGCTCTTTGACGAAAATGCCTAACACTCCTTGGAATACTCGAGTTTTAGGGAACCAATGAGATACTGTGCTGATTAGAAATTTTTAGGGGGAAGGAGCTAACTGTACGACCGTAAGTCCTCATCGTCATCCTCCCCGAGTAGAAATAAATAATTCTTTGCCAGAGTTAGAAACGTGACTTCCCGAAGTTCCGTTGTATTTTTACTACTGATTATTATTTTGTTTGAGGGGGGTATGGATTGGACGTTTGTGGTAATAATTTTAGCCTCTAATTTGCATAAAATTGGGGGAAACAGAGCCTGGCAGTCGCGCCAACCATCCCGCTTTTGTTTTTTCGTAATCGAGGGTCGCCAGCCTTTAATTATCTGTTTAGCTTAGCCTCGTTTTAATGATATGATATCGCCCAGGCAAGTCGAGAACTTTTGAAAGGAGCGTATTTCACCGTTAACGCACTCGGAGAGAGGATATTAAACCATCGTCCGTTTCCTGGTTGATTGCGATTTTTTGTCACTTACATTACGCCGTATCTGTGCCGTTGCGAAAAGCATTTTCGTTCGCCAAGTTGAATGTTTGCATAAATTATGTAGCAGTTTGTTTGCTCGTTTCAAATAGTGTAGCTGCTGTCGATACTTGGATGTTGAACAAATTTTGCAAGAGAAATGCTGCTTTTTACAGTCATAGAAAACGGATTTAAAGTTAGTATGTTTTTGTAACTTTTCAAGTTAGTTGAATTTTAAGTAATTTTGAGACTGCACCTAAGGCGTGAATGCGTTTTAACAGTAGGTTTTTCCACTTTTTTGCAGATTTAAGCCATTTATTTATAAAGCTTTGTGTGGATTGCTTTTTTTGCTAAATTGTTTGTAAATAAGCTTTATATAAGGCCGGTTAAGCCACTCCACGAAAACTTGTAGTGTAGACGTAGTTTAATTATGTACATTGCTTTTACAAGTTATCTCGTTCACGTTTTCGAAGGATGGCTTAATCTTTATATTATTATATAATATAATAATAATATTAATACTAAAAATAAAAAATAGGGCTTTCACAAAGTAGTTTCAGGTTAAGAAAGGCAAAGTATCTAGTACATTTGGTGGAAAAATTCTAGCACGGATTTCGCCTATTTTTTGTTATATTAATCCATTTTAGAAATTTCTATTGCGTAAATGAAGATTATTTTTAAACTTGATTATAGCGTATTTATAGTATTACGCTCCTGAACGCTCATCAAATCGCATGTTTACGTCAACGTGGTAATCTCGCCATTACATGATCTATATTTAATCCGGACTCGCGGATTGTCTTAAGTTATGCCTCTCTAACCTTGAAGTACTAAAAGTAAATTATTACAAATGTTTCTAAGTCTTATCTATTTTAATTAATTAATCATCACTTCGAAATATGACGCTATTTTACAAAATTATATAACACGCGCGGATATACTAAAAAATTCAACAGTAAACAGGTCGAATAGTTCTTTTTATAAACTAACTTGGCGTTCTTGTTTAAATGTTGCTCTTACGTCACAGCCTCTTACTTTCACAAGCCTACTAGCGCGCGCTACAGTCGCGAGGAATATAGGTTTTTCTAGCGCGCACGTGCAAATCGCTCGTGCGCAAAATATACTAATAAAGCTGTGTCTTGTGACGTAAGAGCAACATTTTAACAAGCTGGGCAAGACCACTTTTTATTTTATAAAATCAACTATTCGAAATTAACAGCTACGATTTATCGGAAATATTTTGCCTTTCTTAAGGCTAGTTCCCACTTGGCGAATTTTCTAGACTAATAAAATTTTCGCGCAATGAAAATAGACGCGTTTTTTCGGTCGCTGGGGAAGCGGTTCTCACTTTAGCGCGAAAATTTAAAAACGCTGAAAACATAAAACATCAGTTCAAAATGAACCAAATGGATGTTCCTGTTGATAATTTCAATAAATAAACGATTCTATTCGTGAGATAATTACCTTTACTTCAGTATCTTGGTCAAGTTGGCTGAGCCACTTTTCTAAAGACCTAGGCTTAAAGGGAATATAACCTCAGGCATTTGGTGTGGAACACCAACGCTTGCAGCTCTGGCCGCTCTTGCCTTTGGCTTTAAAAATATTTGGCGCCACTGTACAGGGACATATGAAAAATTTAAGGGGTCTTCCGTAAAGATTGCTTTGCAGGTTATATTCCCTTTAATAAGTGACGGACGGGAGGGGAAGAGATCGAGGGAACGCGTTTTCTGATTGGCTGAAGCTTTTTATCGCCAGGGGCACGTCAAAATTCTAAGAATTCTTCCCTTGATAGTGAGAATTCTCACTATCAAGAGAAGAATTCCTTCTCAGAAATTTGACGCGGCCAAGGTGTGGACGTCAAAAAATAGAACATTCGCTAGATACCGCGGAGACGCGACTTTAGCGGCGAATAGGCGCTTAAATAAAACATCTTCTCAGAAATTGCCAAGAAGTAATATTTCCGACAGCCAGGACTCATAAGTTACTATTTATATAGTGCTTGTTGAAATATTAGAAAGCTGGAAACTTTACTCGAACATAACATCGGTTTTTTGCTAAGCCTTAACATGCCAAAAAAGTTACCTGGTTAGGCTGGTTAAAAGGAAACACTTGTTTCATACCGTACTGCAAAAGTAATACGTTTAGTTCTAAGGAATTAGTTTTCATCTTTTTCCGAAAGATAATTTTATACGAAATGAATTAACTCTGCCTCCATGAGAAGCCCTAAATTTGCCCGGTAATATAAAAATATTCCGTATAATTTTAATTATTTATACCATAAGAGGATGATAATAATAATAATATTATCTTCTTATACTTAGTTTTAGTAACATTTTATATTTTACCTTAAAATATATGATCGAAAATTAACATTAGTATGTTCCTTATACACGTGAGCCAACGCGTTTCTTATCTGACGCAAAATTCTCATGAGGGCAAAAACGCGTCTCCAATTGGCTTAAATATGACTTTTTGGCTAGCCATTCTAACCGTTTAACCAACCGGCCGGAAATAGTTCCTTCCCAGATGAATTTGGAGAAGGGAGTAGACACCGAGTATCTTTTATTGAAGCGTCCATTGAAAAAAATCGTAAATTTTATTCGCGAGCGTCAATTTTCAGCGCGAAAATTGTTTTTTTCGCTAAGTTGGAACTAGGCTTTAACATGAAACTTAGTATACTTCTCGCAAATTGTCCGTAGCTTCTGATATAAATGGTGGTAGAAATGTAAAATTCGTTGATCCACCAGAAACGTGGAAGTTCGTACTCCCTTTTAGCCATAGAAAATGTAAAGGAGGAATAGCAACTCATCCGATTTAGGGTCTTAAACTCTTAACGTAACTTTATCAGAAATTACTATTGAAGGCTCGGATAAGAAAATAAATAAAGATGTAATTAGGAACGTTCTGTAGGGGGCACGAACCCCCTTCCCCTCTGGGTGCACCACTAAGGCTTAAGCCTACTAGCTACCGGTAATATTAGGACTCAAGCCGTGTCTTTTAAAATACGTATACACCAGAAGTACCTCACGTTACCACGTAAATGTTTAATTTCAAAGCCTTGTTAGTTGCTATTCCTCTTTTACATTCTCTATGTTTAAAGTCGACCCTAGAAATCGAGTAAAGCCAATGTTTCGGAACGTGTATTTGACTTAATAAAGTTTATACACTCCTACACATTCCATAAAAAGTAGCATTAGTTTTCTCGTCTGTGGTTACTTGTACCTGCTTTCCCCAGAAGTGTCAGAATCAAGCACGCGAATTTGTAGTTTATTTTCCCACCTGTTTGGTTGTCGCTTCAAACTGGGCTGAAGTACATTTACTTTTTACGCAGATTTTACGAATTTCGAGCGAAATAATGACTAAGATTTTGAAAACCGTGTCCGATTACGTGTTGAAAACATTAGTAACGGGTGATATTTGGTTCCTTCGACGAAGCTCCTCTCAAGCCGCTCTACTCGCTAAACGGCACGAATTCGCTCAAGGCGACGCCACGAATTTAAACGCCAGAAGAGAGAATTGGCAACAAAGGGTGCGTTTAGCCACAGCTTATCGCACCCTCGACGCCTATGGATTGAACGAAGGAATTTGTAATCATTTAACGGCGTTGGCGCCATCTAGGGACGTGGACGGGAGCGAAGTCATGTTACTTATTCCTTACGGGTTACATTGGAATGAGGTAATTATAATTTTACTTCATAGGTTAGTTTTTGTTTATATACCATATCATTGAAAAACAAGTGTTTAGAACATACCCTAAGTAAATAATATATTTTTCAAGGGAAGTATCCCAATTGGCTAGCATTGCTGATAATAATACAGGGTGTTTTAAAAGGTTATGCAAAACTGTTAAGGAGTTGTAGGGGGTGAGTTGAGAAGTATGCCTGTTTTCACCCATTTTCTTACGATGAGTTAAGAGCGCGAGAGAGCTTCAAAGTGTGGCTTACAAGGCCCTGGAAGTAGGCTGCAACAAGCGCCAAAATAATCAGCTAGGCTAATACCCAAGGCACCACCTTAGACCCAAGTCATTTAGCGACTTATAATGCCTTTAAACAGGTGGCCGGGTTACAATGCGTAGGAGGGTGGTGGCAAGCCCTTCATGCCACGCGAGCCAACAGCCCCATACACTAACTATTACCGTTAACCTCTACAAGTTTTTTTATGGGAATGGGAAACCGAAGCACTCCAGGGAAAACCCCTTTAACCAGTGGGGAGAGAACTTGCAAACTCAACGCGGAAGGAGTAGTTAAGAGTTTCCACCCACTGCCACAAGCTGGGATCGAACCCGGCTCTTCTTGCTGCGAGGCGAAAGCGCTAACCACTCCGCCACCCCACCTCTAGCACAATGTGAAGGTACTGTCACGCTCTAGGGTTGGCAAGAACCAGCCAGACTGGTTTAAATCCACCTGGTTTGAACTAGTTTTAACCACCGAATAAAATACCTGGTTAAATACACTTTTTTTTAAATTAAACAAAATATTGAGAAATGAATTGGAAATATTGAAAAAACTAAAACTTAAGCTTCACTTTTTGTCGTAACTAATGAGAGCTAGATTTAAGCAATAGGCGATATAATAAAGTAACGTGGCCTTCTTGTTTTGATGGGAAGGGCCACCTTCCACTATGCTTCCATTAGCTTTCCCACCAAAGAGCCTATGAATTCAACCGTAGGCTTTAACTGTACTATTTCGTTATCCCATTTTAACAAGTTGAGCAAGCATATCTGACTTTATAATATCGCCTATTGGGGATCTTAAAATTGGTTTTGCGCGTGAAAATACGCTGCCATGTTAGAGTATAAAGCCCCATTTTCATGCTCGCTGGTAGCGGGTAAAAATCGACAAAATCCGCTTCCGCTACACACTTTTTCACTTTCCGCGTCGATCTGTTTCAAACAGATATTTTAGCTTTATTTTCACGCTTGCGAGTGGCGGAAGCGAATTTTGACGATTTTTACCCGCCATAAAATGAAATGAGTTCAACCACAGAAGGATACACACATTTACCGCTTGTATTAGTCCGCCTAGAATTTTCAAATTATAAGTCTCGTGCGTAGTTTAAACAAGGATCTTGGTTTAAACTTTGGTCAGAAGTTTCGCTGCCTACCGACTGAGTTTTAAATCGAATGTGTGAAAGCTGTCTGCTCTAGCCACACCTCTGCCACCAAATGACGCGTTGCCACATGGAAACTCGAGTTTAACCAGGCCCGTACTGGCCCAGTCGGCTGGTTGGCGATCGCCTAGGGCCCAAGGGGGCCCCAAATTGCTTACATTAAGTTTTTCATAAAGGTCCTTTAGACGCGTTTCAAATAATTGTGCACGTAGAATCTAGTACACTTTAAACGTTAGTTGTTGTCCTATAAAACTCTTTGAAGAGCGTACCCCCCCCCCCCCTTTTTTACAATATCCCATGTGGCCTCCACTCTTGATATTTAATTCCCCCTAACGGGTCCCCTCGCCAGGCAGTCGAGCTATGGACTCCCACACGAATATTCTCCGTGAAATAATCTATAATTCCTACGCATAGGAAAATGGGAGAAAAACAGGCATACTTTTCAATTCACCCCCTACAACTACTTAAAATATTTGCATAACCTTTTTTAACACCCTGTATTATAATTTTGATTCGATATTTTGAATTATATTCTGGTTTTCATTCAATAGAAGTGGAACTACTTCGAAATTCGCACCGTTTTCGAGTATTTTTAATCTTGAAGAACTTAAAAAAAATGGGGGAAATAGGTACTTTATGCAATAAAAATCGGGTCGACTTAGACTGTCTAAGACATAACGCCAATAAGCGAGTTTCAATAATATCTGACACATGCGCAGTTAGATGAAAAAGTACACGTGAATGATACTTTGACGTCATACTTCAGCGTAACCTGGGTAACCTATGACGTCAGCCTAAGCTTCTCTTTGTTGTGACCAAACTGACCATAGATATAAGAAATGTATTTAAAGGTCTAGATAAATTTCGGGGCGTCTAAGCCTAACATAAAATACGGAATTGACACCTAGCAGACACCGAGGAAGGCACGTGACCAGGAGCGCGAGGTCTCTTAGCATTTTAGTACTAAATGCTTGACCTTTCCGCAGGCCGTAGTCTTTAGACACCATCTGTTGGTGACTTTTAGTATAATTTTAAAGCCGGAGACAATGGCTCTCGCGACGATAGCACGAGCTTTCTTACCGATAGATAGCGCCTTATAAGGATAGCCTGCAGAAATTACGCGTTTCTGCTAGCTGACACCTCCGTATTCACTCCCTTTGAAATATTTTATCTAGACCTTTATGTACGTTTCCTATATCTATGGTTGTGACAAGTACCATCCTAATATTTTAAAGCCGATAGATGACAGCGCGTTTTCAAAATCCGCTTCAATAACTTCCGTTTCCCATCAGTAACGTTGTTCGCGCGTTTTTCGTCACTTCATATCTCTCGAACAAATGAATACTTGAGCATCCCCAACCCGACCGACCCAAAAGAAAATCGATTGCTCAACTACCAAAAGATATGATCTAAAATATAAATCACAAAGGAGAGCTACATCAAGATTTAATTTCAGTAAATATTTAAATCGTTTTTACTATAGTTTTGAAAAATGTTGTTTTCGCGCGGTTCATTGTACCAAACGTTTAAATATTTCAATTGAAGAAATACCGAATCAAAAGTGTTTCGACGGATATAACATTGCCTTGGTATTTTTGGGTTACACCACGATACACGAAATAGAGAAAAGTGATTGGACAATACTATACTACAACAATGGTAAATCGTTCATAGGACCTGAGTTCATGCTTACTATTGCATCGTACTAGGCCTATATTAAAGTAAACTATTAGCTAATCATCTTAAAGATAAGTTTCTTAAATTCAATTAAAAAAGCGAATCCTTAAATTATATTAAGAATTAATACCAACTAGTGTTGTAAGTCAGAAAATATTCCGGAAAATGTTTCCAAAAAAAATAAAAAAAGTTTTAATTCCATGATTAGTCTTAAATTGTCTGCCAATTTAAATAAAGTGGCATTTTCGCCACATTTTTTCGAATCTAAAAATAAAACTAAACCTCTAGACTAGCTTTAAACTGATTAACAATGTAACACTATTAATGTTTTGTAATATGTAATATCAAAAGTTAGATAATAACCAAAAGTGTGTCAATCTGACCTATTTCATAATGAATGTTACGAGCGAAATACAAGTTGGGAGGGGAGAAGGGAAAGTATGCCTTGGGGAGGGAAGGAAGTTAAAACCAACAAATAACGCCTCGTAGTGATAAATGGAGGAGCTAAGTAGCACTGGTGAAAGTTAGTGAATTTTTTGATTTTTCGTCGTTCTGTGGAAACGCTATCGCCATCTACCTACGATATAATACCATAGACTAAAAAAGATCCAGAAAGGCGACAATAAACCGTCTTTTATGTGGTCGATCTCGAGTCGAGCATTCATTCATAGACAGTATATATCCCTAAATGATATACTGTCTACGATTCATTAAACCTTTAGCATACGAAAGTACAGGGATTGTCACACTTTTGGTAATTTTGTCACTTTTGGTAATATGTTATTAGACGTTTTATATCGATAAAAAATTAAAAACATTAAAAACCCTTAAAAAATTAAATTTTTAGATTTCCGGAAATTTTTCCGTATTTTATTTTTCCGGAAAGTTACTAACACTAAATCACTAATACCAACTAATATCATATAACATCGGATACCTGTATTTTTAATAAAATATTCTGTTTTCAACGAAGTTGAAATTCATAATTTAAAAAATAACAAAAGAAAGCCAATTTCGGAAGATTTACTAATTTCAGGAGTGGGAGTTCAAAATTACGATTTTTAGTATCAAGACATTGGCGGCCACCAAATTTTTTTAGCAACCCCGAGTTTTGGCGGCTGGTTACGGGCCTGTTAAAGAAAACGCTTTTACGGCATACTTATAAATGGTTGTTACATATGATGATAGCTAGGATGGCTCTAAATGAAATGTTCTATTCCGCGAAAAAAGGCTAAATCGGTCCATCCACTGACGTTAACTGTATTTGGCGTAGGTAACCCCTGACAACCTCGTGGGCTTGAACTCCGACAACCAGTTGGTGGAAGGGAGCGGCGAGGTGGAGATTACTGCAGTTTGCATTCATCGAGGTGTTTACCAGAGCCGACCCGACGTCAGATCCGTCATGCATACCCATATGCCTTACGCCGCGGCGCTCTGTAAGTCACCGACAAAAATAACATCGTTTTCGTTCTCGCTTTCTTAGACAAGTTAAGAAGACCTTTTCCAAGGCGTACGTTAAGCTTAATACGAGTTGAGTTGGAAGATATTAGGCTTAAGGATACGCCTTGGTACGTCCGATACGGCAGACGCATTATCTGGGGGTATTTGGCGTTCTGAACTCCCTTTTTCATATTTATCCTTCGACTCCACTCTGATGGGATAATTATTTCCTTTTCGCTGCCCGTCTCGAGGAGGTAGGGCCAGAATACTTCAGAATATGGAGCAATAATATTAGCCATTGGTTGCCACCTAGGAGCAATAAACACAGCACTGCCCACGCCAGGAGAACGCAACCCGTCCAAAGTCAAAGATTTTCTTGTGTACAATATTCATTGGTTAGACCATGGATTAAATATTAACCTTACAGGGATAGTTCTCTGGGGTACAATATTTGCTCCAGACGTACCCTGGTGGCCAGAATTGTCAACGACCGGAAGTCTCGATTTTACCGATACACGGGGGGAAAATTGCAAAGGGGGTACAATCGCGATTGATGAAATTATTATTTTTGTAAACTTGTTTACAGTTTGAAAGCCTATAAACAATTTAACGAAAAATTAGGTGATATACATAAATGGCTTAAAAACAATATGAAAAAGGTCGCTTACAGTACTTATTTATTTCCCACATTTAACCAGGAAGCTACAGAGCCACTGAGGTACTGACCACGATTGAATATTTCAAATGTATAATTAAAACAAACCGTTGGAAAAATAATAAATTCTCCAAAAGCCGCCGCGAGTTGGCGACGTGTCAAGAAATCTTGTTCCGGATTTGTATCGGTAAAGGGGGTAAAATTGAGGGGACGGCAAAAATATCTGGCAGCCTCATTTGAAACAAACTTCTTCAACTCGTAGTATAGTAAAATTTATTAGAGAGAACTATCCCTGTCAGGTTATTTAATCCATGGTTAGACGCTTTAGCGCTTGCTGCCGTCGAAAGGGGATAAATTGTCTTCCTCCCCGCCCGTAAAACGTTCAGCGTAAAGGTTCGTCCAATGAAATTTGTACACAACACTGCGTTAGCGTGTTTAAAGGCTAGCTGCGTCCTCCTTGTGTTTGTTGCTCCTCGCGAAAGTTTCTCTGCTTTTTCAATAACAAAACGTAAACAGAGATGGCGATCGACTGTGACTGAAAAGTGTCACGAAAAATCAACAGTAGACGAATTTTTGTTACAATGGTGTGGGGTTATGAATAGATTCCCATATTTTTGGGTACAGTCCCGGTCAAACGTTTCCGGCCGTTTTCAATTGGCCACCATTTTGTTTCTGTTTGCGGTAGAAAGCCAATTGGGGATTCTTTAGAAAGGTAATGCTAATGAAAATAATAAGCACTAAATATTTAGATTGTATAACTTCAATGTGGCCAGAGCAAAACCGGAAATATAAAAACCCCACCAAGATGACGTCACTAAAAATAGTTTATTTACGATGAGTCTCATTCAACGCGTTACTTCATGCTGAAAATCTGCTTTCAAATTGTAAATCCGTTCAGATTTTTAAAAGTTATTAACAAAAAAGTAACCGTTTAAAACCACATTTAGGACTAATCGAAATGTTAAGTGCAACATTATCTATAACCCCGTTATTTTTCGCTTTACCTTAAGGTGTTAGCATTGAAGGTAATTTAATTCCACAGAAAAAAGTCAAATAAGATAATAATTAAGTTTACTCTATTTTTGTTTAAAGTAGTTAATATAAAATATTTTCTTATCGATTAAAAATTCTTATTGACTTTGGATTTGTATTTTTGTTGCGGGCTGATACTCAAAGGGTAGATAATGAAAATATTTAACTCGAGGCAACATAAAACGAGGGGTAAGACAGTCTCAGATAATCTGTACACCGAGTTCATGCATTTAGCACTGTTAAAGGTACATATTTTCAAGAGTTCGCGAGTTCCATTTAGCACTGTCAAATGTACGGCAGTGTGCCCCGAGTTCGTAGTGTCTTACCCCTCAACATAAAATAAAATAAAACAATATTTAACTCGAGGCAAAATTAAATAAAACTCTTTCCTCGTGCAACCATGGACCAAAATCTAAAGGGACTCACTGTTTAGGCCTTAAAAAGCACGCGTTAATACAGGGAATAGGAAAATCACGGTTTATTTTAGTTCAATGTGGACAAACTTGGCGTCGCCGAAGTCTATTTCCGGCGTAGTTTCGTAGAGACGTTCAATTTTGACAAAATGGCGCCGTTGTTGTCGGTTAAATGATTAGGCTTAGTAAGTTTTTGACCTTTTATTTTTGAAATTGGGCCTTTAAAAGTTTAAGTAATGGTAATTAACCATTGTGTTAACATAAAATAACCAGTAAGCCGCGTATGGCTGAGGTTTTTTAATTAAATGAATTGGAATCCATTTCATTTCTAAACTTAAAAAAATTAATGAACTAAGCCTAACCTATGCAGTTCCTAAAATGTCAGAGCTGAGGGCAAAACCAAGGAAGATTCTGAAGTTAATGTTTCAAAATCGTTTGCTCCTGTTCGAGGTTCATAATTATAATTGTTACTGTTTTAAAATGTTATTTTGTTTTGTGTTAGAGTAATATTTCCATTTTAACGACGATTCGATCGCGAACCTGGTGGCCGTGGTAAAATAAGATGTTTTATTTGCCATAGAAAATGGGAGGGGTCTTTAACAAAGGTGGCTCTTGGTATATACATTGTTTTAATTTGATCGCCCAAGGCATTTTGCTCAAACACTATATTAACTAGAAAGGTGCAATTTTCAGGATGTATACTATCGGGGACGGTCGTTGTTATTTGTAAATTTCAGCCAAATCGTGACATTTTATTTTTTAACGCTAGGTGGTAGACTAAAACTGTCAATGAACAAGTTGTAGAGCATACTCCAACTCTCGTGTTTCGAAAGTGTTGACAGGTTTTTTGTATGGAGACGCCTGTCTAGTAAGCGCAGCGTATATATAGTCTTTGCTATTTACGGCAAGGGAAGCTAAAATTCAAAATAGCCAAAGGATAACGTCGGCAGAGAGCCATTGTAGAATATTATAGTTAGACAACTTATACTCTATTTAGTGGACTTTAACCTCAATAGACGCTAGCATAAACTCTATTTATGGCTTATTCAACTTGTTAAAAGTTCCACGCGCGTCTTGATATTGTAGCGTAAACGGGCTCAACCGGCGCCGCCAGCAATAAGCACGAGTAGGCACGTGCCTACGTGGAAAACTAGAGGGGGCCCTATTTTTTCATATTTTTAAATTTTCTGTAGCCGAATTAATAGAGAAATGGCTGAAAATTTTCAAACTTGTGACTATCAATTAATAGTTATTAGTCTTTAGCCACATAATAATTTACGTTGTCAATGGCGAAACAGACTATTATTAAAAAAATGCATTAGGTAAATAGGTAGAGTCATACTTATGATTATTATGTTACTTATGGTTAAAGTAAATATATTAAAAATTGGTGGGCAAGAGGGGGCCCCAAATTGTAGTGCCTACGTGGGAAAAATTCCTGGCGGCGCCACTGGGCTCAAGCGATTTCGCTCGTGCTCCCTGAAATAAAAAAAAAAGCGCGAGCCTTTTACACTAAAATATTAAAGAGCGCGTGGAACATTTTAACAAGTTCAACAAGACATGAATAATTTATGCTAGCGCCTATTATATATCCCGTGCATGGGGGCAGAGAAGAACTTCCCTTGCCTCGGTCACACATTCCTGATTTAGGTGTCCATCATGTGCCGTATTCACTTTCACAAAAGTTTGAAATTATGTTTCACATAAGCGTGTGCCAGTTCTGTTTTCCCTTGGTTAATTTTAATTGTTTAACATAAGTGCGTGCAGGTCCGTTACGAGAGGGGAGCCGGGCCTTCCTGGAATTTTAATTGGCCCCACTTACGATTTTTGGAATAATTAAAATGAAACGTTAGTTTACCCTTTTTTATCTAGGCTAATGCCCTTGGCACCACTCTGGGCCTAAGTCCTCTAGTGACTTTTAATGCTATTAATTCAGGTGGCCGGGTTACAATGCGTAGGAGGGTGGTGGGAAGCGCTTCATGCCACGCGAGCCAACAGCTCCTTACACTCACTATTTCCGTTAAGCCTTCACAATTTTTTAGGGAACCATTGGGAAAAGAACTTGCGAACTCAACGCAGTTTGTTACTCCTGTTAATACAATGCGTGCTTCCTCAAATGTCTATCCTGGTTTACCCCAAATGTCTATCCTGGTTTACCCCAAATTTCTATCCTGGTTTGTCTCAAATGTCTATCCGGGTTTGCCCCAAATGTCTATCCGGGTTTGCCCCAAATGTCTATCCGGGTTTGCCCCAAATGTCTATCCGGGTTTGCCCCAAATGTCTATCCGGGTTTGCCCCAAACGTCTATCCGGGTTTGCCCCAAATGTCTATCCGGGTTTGCCCCAAATGTCTATCCGGGTTTGCCCCAAATGTCTATCCGGGTATGCCCCAAATGTCTATCCGGGTTTGCCCCAAATGTCTATCCGGGTTTGCCCCAAATGTCTATCCGGGTTTGCCCCAAATGTCTATCCGGGTTTGCCCCAAATGTCTATCCGGGTTTGCCCCAAATGTCTATCCGGGTTTGCCCCAAATGTCTATCCGGGTTTGCCCCAAATGTCTATCCGGGTTTGCCCCAAATGTCTATCCGGGTTTGCCCCAAATGTCTATCCGGGTTTGCCCCAAATGTCTATCCGGGTTTGCCCCAAATGTCTATCCGGGTTTGCCCCAAATGTCTATCCGGGTTTGCCCCAAATGTCTATCCGGGTTTGCCCCAAATGTCTATCCGGGTTTGCCCCAAATGTCTATCCGGGTTTGCCCCAAATGTCTATCCGGGTTTGCCCCAAATGTCTATCCGGGTTTGCCCCAAATGTCTATCCGGGTTTGCCCCAAATGTCTATCCGGGTTTGCCCCAAATGTCTATCCGGGTTTGCCCCAAATGTCTATCCGGGTTTGCCCCAAATGTCTATCCTGGTTTGCCCCAAATGTCTATCCTGGTGTGCCTCAAATCAACTTGGCCTATTTATCGCTTAATCTCTCTAATCAAGCCAATAAAATTGCTTATCTTTGTAACAGCATCGTTGAAAGACCCAACACTTCACATGGTACATCAGAATTCCTGCCGATTTTTCAACCGGATAGCCTACGATAGACACTACGGGGGCCTCGCGCAAGCTTCCGCGGAAGGAGATCGACTGGGCCAAGTACTTGGTAAGAAGGACGCCATGTTGATGGGAAATCACGGTGCCTTGACTGTGGGCAGGTCCACAGCCATTGCCTTCGACCTGATGTACTATTTGGAAAGAGCCGCAACTGTCCAAGTACGTTAACGTGATCTTCATTTGTCCAGTTGATGGTAAACCGTATTTTTTGGTTTCAAGGTATTGGCCTTGTCCACCGGAAAAGAGCTTGAAATTCTTCCACCGGAAGTCACCAAAGAAACGGAAGAAATGTTTTGGAAGGACGCTGATATCTACGCCGAGGCCCATTTGGAAGCGGCGAGACGAAAATTATTTACATCCACTCCAGAATTCGTCCTCGAGAAATGATATACCTTTATTTTTATATTGTAATTTACGGTCAAACGTCTGTTATGTATGCGAATATTAAAATCACTTTTATTCTTTAAAAACCATAAAATGCGTGTCTTTAAAGCCGAAACATTACATTTCAGCCGAGGGGCTAACCACTCTTAGAAAGTCTGTACACCGGATTACGCTTAGATTAGCACTGCCTGTAGAAAATTATAACGTGTCACTTAATTGGATAATGTACATGTAAATGTATTGTATCATATTCTTAGTATTTGTACGCGCAGTAAATAAAATTAATGTATATGTATTGTATATAAAAAAGACTGCCTTTTATTACGCGAGCAAGCGCGCTCCTCGTGATATGTAACGAGTCAGTCTCGATGTACGTTTTGAATTGAAAAGTTGTTTCAAAAAGAGGAGTCTTATCGAAATTAAAAATAACAGTTATAACGGAAATTTAACAGATTTATTTTCACCACAACGGCTTGTCTAAGTAAATCGGGATCCATGGATGGTTGAAACTAAAATTTCGACGTATTATCGCGTAGCTAATAGACTGTTTCAGTCCGGAATATTAGCTCGACGTTCGCTCTCCCCAACGAACCCAGCATAGGAAAAGAAAACAGTCCACCAAAGGAATCTGATTTCCATACTTCGGCACTCCCCCCTCATCCAATTTTCTTTATGGTGCCGAAACCCGGGACAACTGAAGATAGCTAACCATTCTGTCGCGAAATAACGTTAGAAAATCATCATGCCTGCCGATACAAATGCCGTTGTAGGGACGAACCAGACCACCGATACCACCGGAAACGCCTCGGATCCGAACACCACGGTAATCACCATAAACGCCGCGGATCCAACCACCAGTGGAGGCGGGTATAACAACGTTACTAACCCAGGCAACATACCGAGTTACGTACCTCCCAATTCGAAAGAAATTAAGCTCGCCAAGTCCATCAGAACTAGCGCTAGAAAAGCCGCCACGAGGAAAATCAACCAAATCAAAGTGTTACTCCTCGACTCAACAACGCCATTGGAAAAGTACGAAGATGCCTTGACCGCCCTACTAGAGAGGGAAGACGATCTAATTAAAAGTGACGCCCGAGTGGAAGCCCTCATCCAAGACGAAGTCGAAATGGAGGTAGAAACAGATGGCGCCCTAGAACGACAACAGGAGATATCCGAGATAAAAATCATCGTCTAAAGAATCATCAGCAAAACCCACGGTCAGGCCTTATCCGTACCCAGTTATTCATCAGCCACCACAGTTAAACTGCCGATGAACCCAAACTTTGCACCACCGCCATCGGCTCCGCAACACACCGGAGTCGTCGCACCACCACCATCGGCTCCGCAACCAACCGGATTCTTCGCACCACCACCATCGGCTCCGCAACCGACCGAAGTCTTTGCACCACCGCCATCGGCTCCGCAACACACCGGCGTCATCGCACCACCACCATCGGCTCCGCAACCGACCGGAGTCTTTGCACCACCGCCATCGGCTCCGCAACACACCGGAGTCTTCGCACCACCGCCATCGCCTCTGCAACACCGGAATTTTCCCACCGCCTGGCACCAATTCTTCAGGAAACCCTGGTTATATCCAACCCACAACCAGTTCCAGCCACGAGGTACGCCTACCACAGTTAACCATCGCTAAATTCAGCGGGGACATCTCAAAATGGAACAGCTTTTGGGGAAGATTTAAAGCTACCATTGACCGAAATCCAAATCTCGAGAAGGTAGAAAAATTTATATATCTCACGTCTTATCTAGAGGGAGACGCTCTGAAAGCGCTAATCGGATTCGAAGAAATAGATGATTCCTACGACCAAGCAATAGCATTACTGAAAAAGCGATATGATCGCCGAGATTTGGCAGTCCACACCCACATAAACAAACTTCTAGATATTCAGCCAGTAGCTAGCGCCCATAATTTAAAAGAGCTTAGAAATGTATTAGACACTTGCGAGACAAGCCTACGAAGTTTGAGAGCGCTAGGGGTTAACACGGCTTCGTTTCTTTGTCCGGCTCTGCTAAGGTGCCTGCCAAATGAGATTAGGACCGCTTTCTGCATTCAAATAACGCCCAATCATAATATAGAATGGAACGCCGATGAATTACTTAATTTTGTACGCCAACAAATAGAAAGTCGAGAAATGGCTAAGTTGCTTAGCGTAGCGCCGGGAAAAGTCGAGCTCTTAAAAAATAATGACAATGATCTAAATAGACCCAGGGGTAAAAATGCGAACAGTGGATATCAATCTAGATCCTCCGCTTCCACCCTCACTGTGTCCTCACCAAATTCGGATTTTATATTTTGTATTTACTACAAAAATGATAGCCATAGAACCAATAATTGCCCGAATTATACTTGTGATCAAAAGCAAGTTATAATTAATGATAGTGGTAGGTGTTACATTTGCTTACGCTTGGGTCACGTCTTCAGAAACTGTAGGTCGAAATTTAGAAACTGTAAAAATTGTAAAAGGAAGCGCAATTTCGCCGTATGCGAAAATAACCCTTGCCATAAAAAACCGGAAGTGAGAAAAGAGAATGAAAAGAAGGCATAGGTTTCAGCGATATCGCCAGGTAAGAACCTTCAAAGGGAAGTCCTTATGCAAACCGCTCTAGCTATTATTAGAGACCCCACCAGCCCTGGAAATGTAGAGGAAGCAAAATGCTTTTTTGATGGTGGAAGCCAAACTAGCTTTGTAAAGCAAGAATTAGCTAAAAAATTTAATTTGCCTATTGTTGGAAAACTTCATAATCAAGAAGTATTTACCTTTGGTAGCAAAACTTCTTCGAAACGCACGGTAAACTAGTCAGGAGTTACATTGTTTCGTAGACGCTAGCATAAAGGCATACGCTACGGCGGTTTATATTAGGTACACCACTGATTCAGGTCAAGTAGGTGTAAGCTTAGTAACCGCGAAAACCCGAGTCACCCCAATTAAAGACGAGGAGTTGTCCTTACCTAGACTCGAGTTAATGGGTTGCGTGCTAGGAGCGAGATTGACAAATTACGTCAAAGGTAGCTTCGAGGAAAATTTAGCAGACACATATTTTTGGACGGACTCAACCGTCGCTTTAGCTTGGATTAGCGATGACACCAAACATTGGAAGCCCTTTGTGAGTAATAGAGTTAGCGAGATACAAAAGCTTACGGACAAGGAACGTTGGCACCATTGCCCAGGAATTCTCAACCCGGCTGATCTACCTAGCAGAGGTATCAAAGCCGAAAACTTAGTTGATAATAAAACTTGGTGGGAGGGTCCAGAATTCCTCAGGGGACCTAAAAACACTTGGCCAAAATTCGAGCCCCAAAAAGTAGATATGACTTCCGTTGCCAAAGAAAGGCGCAAGCTACCTACTCTAGTCGTAGCTACCAAAGAAGGCTTAGGGGTTCAGAATGTAATAAATTTAAAGAATTACTACCACGTAAACACTGTCCTTAGAATAACCGCGTATATATTTCGCTTCGCAAAATTTACCAAAACAAAAGTGAGAACCAAAGGTTTAGAAAGAATTACGGGTCCCATTACCGCGGAAGAAATGGAAAACGCCGAAATTTTATGGTAAAAATCAGTACAAGGCGAAGATTTTCAATCCGAATTAGTAAGGCTTAAAGAGGGAAAAGCTCTAGAATCAGGTTCAAAACTGGCGTCCCTTCGTCCCGTTTTTAATGAAGCAGGGTTAATGTGTGTAGGAGGGCGTCTCGAAGAATCTTCGCTGTCTTACGCGGAAAAGCATCCCATAATTTTAGATAAAAATCAGAGACTCGCTAAAATGATAATTGTTAGAAGCCATTTTCAAGTGTTTCATGGTGGAATTAACGACACCATTACCCAACTTAGAGAGAGGTATTGGATACCTAGCGCCAGGCAGATAGCGCGAACTGTAGTAAAGGATTGCACTATATGCAAAAGGATCAGCGTGAAACCTGGATATGTTCCTACCGCACCCCTCCCACACGATAGAATTGGTGAAAGCCCTCCATTCTCGATTATAGGTGTAGATTTCGCTGGCCCTTTGCGGGTTAAAAATAAAAAAGAAATTACAAAGGCGTACATTTGTCTCGCCACCTGCGCCGTGACCCGCGCGATTCATTTGGAGTTGGTACCCGCGCTAAGCACCGACGAGTTTCTCATGGCTTTCAGGCGTATAATTGCTAGAAGAGGGGTCCCCACCTCTGTTTACACAGATAACGCTAAAACATTAAAAAAGCTAATACCGATCTCAAGATTATTTTTCAGAACCTAAAGGCAGAGTCACTCAAAGAATTTTTCGGAATACGGGGTATTCAATGGAAATTTATCGTAGAACGAGCAGCGTGGCACGGAGGATGGTGGGAGCGCCTAGTGAGGTCAACGAAAACCTCTTTAAAAAAAATGCTCGGCCACGCCTCCTTGTCTTACACTGAACTCGAAACCGCGTTAACAGAAACTGAGGGAATAATCAACTCTAGGCCTATAACATACACCTACAATGATCAGAACGAGCCTACTCCTCTGAGCCCCTCAGAGTTTTTGCTTGGTCGTAGAGTTACTTCTCTGCCCCCTCTAACTTTTAAACGTGAGAATGTACCTTCTACGAGGAAAGAATTGATTAAAAGAAATCAGTATCGCGAAACTTTAATGCAAAATTTCTGGGTGAGATGGCGGAACGAATACTTAAAAGATTTACGGTCCGCCCACCACTCAAAACAAACAAATTACAAGGGTGAATTTCAAAACGGTGACGTGGTCGTAATCCACGAAGACAAGCTTCCACGCCACATGTGGAAGCTTGGTGTAATTGTAGAGGTAGTTAAAGGAAGAGACCATTCAACGCGCTGTTCAACATCTTTGTAATTTGGAAGTGACACGTCATGAACCTTAGGTGATACTGCAGGTATCACCTGGGGGGAGTGTAGAAAATTATAACGTGTCACTTAATTGGATAATGTACATGTAAATTGTATTGTATCATATTCTTAGTATTTGTACGCGCAGTAAATAAAATTAATGTATATGTATTGTATATAAAAAGACTGCCTTTTATTACGCGAGCAAGCGCGCTCCTCGTGATATGTAACGAGTCAGTCTCGATGTACGTTTTGAATTGAAAAGTTGTTTCAAAAAGAGGAGTCTTATCGAAATTAAAAATAACAGTTATAACGGAAATTTGGCAGATTTATTTTCACCACAACGGCTTGTCTGAGTAAATCGGGATCCATGGATGGTTGAAACTAAAATTTCGACGTATTATCGCGTAGCTAATAGACTGTTTCAGTCCGGAATATTAGCTCGACGTTCGCTCTCCCCAACGAACCCAGCATAGGAAACGAAAACAGTCCACCAAAGGAATCTGATTTCCATACTTCGGCACTCCCCCCTCATCCAATTTTCTTTACTGCCAAAGGCAGGGACTTCAAAGATTACGCGTAATCCCATTAGTACAGTCAAAGTTACGGCTCTGTACACCGATTACGCGGGGGCGATCAGCCCCTCGATTTCAGCTACAGTAAAGAAGCTCTCTTTGATGGCAGAACGACAGCCAGGGTGCCGCAAAAACTAGGGCCGTGCGAGTACATTTTTGAGGTCGAATACTCGAAGTCGTCCTCGAATAAGTAATTGGAAAATACTCGTCGATTATCGAGTATCAAAAAATTCCATAGTCGGGTATCCGAATACTCGAACAGGGCCGTGCAGATGGGGGGAGGGGGGTGAAAATGGCCCACGAGGGGGGCCCGTAGCTGTAGGGCCCATCGAAGAAACTCAAGGGGGGGGGGTGCAAATTGAAGGGGCCCGCGAGTAAGTTTAACCCCGGGCCCCAGGATACCTCTGCACGGCCCTGTACTCGAATAAGCTGCTCTAAGTTCAAAGAGGGGTGGAAATAATAAACGGTACCTATACAAGAATGACCTTGAGGGTGGTTCACGGTTTTTACTACGTAGTGCGCCAGCGCGGTATTTCTTCAAACAATTATGTTATTAATTTTTGGTTTTGGTTTGGAGTGTAACTTCAAGAGTTCGGATGTCGGCCGGCGTTAGAACTCAGGAGTCTTAACTTCCTAAGCAATTTACGGACAGACGGTACATACATAATTTAAAAAAATGAATATTGTATTGTTGAGCGAAGCGAGCGTAGCTCCCTTAGCAACGACTGCTATGGGGAAAAAATGCTGGTCCTGTGATTGTCCGAAGCCGTCAAAATAACCTACGCGAAGCGCGCGCAAAAGGGGACCGCGTGTATAAAGGGAGAGAGTAGGGAGAGAGAGAAGCCGGATAGCGCGCGTATAGAGGGAACCTGGCAGCGCAGCGCGCGTAAAAGGCGAGAGAGTATAAACCGCCCGAAGCCTGGGTCTAATAGTATCGCTAGATAGCATGTGTGTAAGGCGACTTTCGATAGAGAACCTGGCAGTGCGCGTAAAGTGTGTGTAAGAGGGGAGGGGATTGAAAGGCTTTTTTATGCATTGCGGGAGAGAGGGAGGTGAGAAGAATGAAAGGCGGTTTTTTATGCATTTTTTTATTTAATTCTGTCCAAAATGAAATTCATGGTTTCCACAACTTTAATTTCAATGACTCTACTGCCTAATTTTACAACTATTTCCCCAGACATTAAAGTAACTGGAATGAAATTGTCCATTTCGTTGAATTCATCGTCGCTGTCGAACGCTGGGTCCTCCAAAAGGTTTCTGGCGATGTATAAAATATGTTTGCTCAATTTTAAAACTATTTCTTGTATGCTCTTAGTTATTTCACGTCTCGCTCGCTCCGCTCAAGTCTGTGTCAAAAATACCCTTTGGGGTTTTGTGACGTCCTAGTTATTTTACTATTAATTACTATAATTACGCTAGTAACATAGTATACTAGTCATTTATATCCCACTAGTCACCTTAAGGTTACTAAAGTTGTGGAAACTGTGGTTTATTTAATGTAAGAGAAAATTTCCCCTTAATCAAGCACTCGATTACTCGACTTCAATTTTACTCGATTCGAATACTCGATGAAAAAAAATTCTTACTCGATACCCGACTCTATTGCCTAAAAAACAATTCGCACAGCCCTAGCAAAAACGCGTTTTGATCTCAAGTTCCAAAATAAATGCCATCAAAAACGAAACTAATGTTTATAATAGCCTTTTTTATATTCCGATTCACTATTTCGCCATAATATGATTATCATTGGGAAATCATTTTCGTTTTCATTAGGCCTTGGTCTCAAACTCTCATTCATAAATTAGCCATCGTTATCTGGATCATTGAGTTGGGAATATTAATCTAGAGATCCAATCAAATCTGCTCCCCACGAAATAAGTTTTTGGAAATTACGAATGTGTCGTCTCCTCTAAAATGACGAGAAAACGTTAGCATATGACCCGTGGCGCCATCCATTATTTTTGCCGGAAAACGGGTCTTATTTGAACGAACTATTGAGAGATAGACGGCGCCACGGGTAGAATGATAAAATTTTATCGTCATTTGGAGCAGACGGCAGTATTCTTATTTTTAAAAAACTTGTTTCGCGAAATACTGAAATCCGACGTTTTGATTGGACCTCTAGATTAATATTCCCAACTCAATGATCTGGATAATGGACATTCTATTACCAGGAGAGGGCGAGGCAAATGAATTGAGTTGAACATTGTTAATACCCTTTTGTTTATTTGTCCAAACAATCTGGCAGCTCTGTAAATGTTTCTCGTACTGATTCTGCTAAAGAGGCGAGGGGAGTCGATGCATGGAGTACTAAAATACCTTGAATATGAATGATCCAAGTGTGCACTTTTTATTTTGACTACTTTCTTGGTTCGTGCTTTGGTTTTTTCCCCTGAGACTAAAAGAAGCCTCTTCATTTTCAATTCACTGTCCATTTTACAATTTAAATGAACAAACCACCGTGCATAAACTAATAAAAGTCTATGTTCTTTAGAATCTAACTATCGACTCTCCAAGTAAAAGTTACGCTAAGCCTCGTCTCACCACGTATTCTATCGTTCTTGCTAATGATATTTCGAGAGAAATGACGTCAGGTTTGTTTACATGGGCTCGAGATGCGCGGGAAACCCGAAAACGATGCGCAGAACCGGGTGAACTTTAAAAATTTGGAGGGGGGGGGGGGGCACTTTCAACTCCTCTTCAGATAGAAACTCCATGGTCGATTTTAACTAGGAGTACAAGAAACCTTTGTTAGGGGAATCCATTTTTAAGTTTAAATCAACAAGGTTTTCGTTTGATTTTCTCTAAATAGAGAGAAGTTACGATTATGAAATTGACTAATTCTTATTTTGAAAATTTCTAAACGCGCTATCGAAAACGTGACGCCATGGGTTGTTTATATCGACTCCCTTTGCTCTGAATACGCGGAAAACCAAGACATTTAAGGCGCCATTTACTCGATGAAGTCTCCGTCCGGGTCACTGCCTTCCATCGTTGCCAGATTGCCAAAGTCTAATTATCGTTCCATAGACTAAAAATTATATATTTTCAGTCACAATTATAGTACCCGAAACATTCGGCGGGAAATTCAAATTTGAATCCCAAACCCGGCGTAACCAACATAAGTCTGTGAGTCACATGACCTTACGTCAAGTCGACCCGTGTGACGAGATGGGGTCGAACTCTCCACATGTTTGCCGGAAATTCTAATTCGAATTTCATTCATTTCTGTTTTTTTTAAAGAATCGAATGTAAAAAAGTAAATTGGCCATTAACGAACTCCCGCGTTTAGAGAATTTGAAAAATTCTACTTCGCGCCTACAGTAAAGTTTCTGAACTATAATCAACTATTGTTAAAATAATATTTATATTTAAAAATGGAGCGCCACCTATATTTTAAATTTGAATGTATCGTAGATAATTAATAAATTTTAAAATACATATTATCAAATTATAAATACGGTAGCTCATTAGTGTATTTATTATAAAAATTTATAAAAAATTAATTTATAATAAATTAATTAGTACTATTTATATAAATTAGAGGGCGTACCAGTAGCATAGTAGAAAACAGGGTTGCCAGTCAGAAGAACTTAAGAGGCTCATACCGCTAGCACGTATGAAGGTACAAGTAGTCTAACCTGTGTAAATATATAAACCGTGGTCGAATATTTAGCAATTTCAAGACGATGCCATATTACTGTCGAGCTTACGTGACACGTCATAATATTTTTATAGTGTTTAAATAAAAATACTGATAATTATGATTTTCCAACTCAAAAAATCGAGACAGCGTTATGACAACTTATTATTTATCTAGCAACGTATTTGTTAAAAAGCATAAATACTTGTTTGAAATGATATATATACGCCTTGTACAATTAAGACGAATTTGGCGAAATAAGTACGAGTATACACCCGGGAACACAAAGAAACAAATAATTATATTTCGATAACACTCATATAACAACGTCTTTAATTTTTCGTGTATCCTGGGTTATCACTCATACTTCAAAGGGGGAAAGCAATCGTAGCTGATTTTATAGAACGCTCCTTTTAGTTAAAGGGGAACGGTCAAGGTTTAACCAGTTAGATAGCCCTATAGCCCATTAAAAACTAAAATTTATGGCGAAAACCGCGTCAAAAAAATATTGAGTGGTTAATTTTTAATAAAATAAAGAAATTTCGGGAAATCGAAAAGCGCGCGTCCGCCGCGACACCTGGTGAAAAGTCGGTGAGACAGAAAAACAACGTAAAAGCGCGCGCTGCTGAAGACGCAAAAATTTTTTTTGCACGCGACGCGCGTTCCAGTTATAAGAGACCTAAGCCTAAATTGCGCGATTTTAAAAGTTAGGTTAGTTCGCAAATCGCTCATGCGGGGTTAGGGGCGCTGGCGGCAGCCCCTAAGATGGCGGCGAAAATTCAAACCCAAACACCTGGCGTTATTTTTCGTTTCAACTTTTTGGGACAAAAGATATTTTTTCAAGACAAAAAGGGTACGTGTTAGTATATTGAACGTCTTGTTAATCTTTTGATACGGAAATAAGGCCATATTTGGAAAAGCTTGGCCGTTCCCCTTTAAGTATGGGACCGCGAGAAAAATAATTAGACAAAGGGTCTGTGGTCCCAAGAATCCCTTTGATAATTCAACCCGCTAGGGGTTAATAGGCCCTAGGATCACTTTAAATAAATCCTTATTTCCGAGCCTGCTAGAGATTCCACCTACTGTGAATTCCTGTCAAAGCAGAAGAAGTTTCGTATTTACACTACCGTTATCTCTAGATTTATCGCTGAACCATTATTTAGATACTTTTCGCTTGTTCCGGGATTTCGGAGTAGGATAAGAATAGTAAGGCTATGACGTCATTTTACTCCGATTCTGTGATGGCGAATAGTTTGAGTCGGAGTAAAAACGTTTTTCCAAAATGGCTGCTTGTGGCCTTTTTAGCAGATAAATTCCGGCTAGCAGACGACAAAATCCGATTTTCTCCTTTACACCTCTTTTTCAGAAGGAGTAAAATGAGTAGCCCTAATACTCCGGAACAAGCGAATAGTTTATGGGCCGGAGTAATTATCATCCCCCGAACAGGCGAATAAAACGTTTTAGTGTAAAAAGAGTACACTTTTAGTCCGAGAATAGGCGAAAAGAAACCACCTATAGACGAAAAGTTCACACTGTAGAGTCATTATCTCCACCAGAACAAGCAAACAGTTTTAATTTGTTGCTCAGAACAAGCGTAAAATATCCACCTACTGATTAATAGTTCAACAATGAATCTAGAGATGGCGCCACGTTTGCGGTTGTCTGGCGCTGGTCGGAAGATGGGGCAGGAATTGGTTTATTACATTTTAACATTTACCGCTCAAGTAAAGCAATACAAAACACCATCCAGTACTGGACTGCTGAAATTATTCGCTTGAAACATGTACCTTCGCAGGCTCCAGCTGATTTTTCAAATTGATTTTCGGAAGAAAATATAGTGCGATGCGAAATTCACCATATAGTTATAGTTTATAAAACGATTACTGAAGGAAAATGATTTAGAAACTAGTACATATTTATACGCCATGTAATTTTCATATTTTACATGGTTAGTAAAAGTAATACGCGCGGTTAATTTTGAGCCGTGATGCGGTGTACACATCCGCGTTTTGGCGGGAAATTCGCACCCAATGGAATTCGCGGCGAGCGTGCGAAGGTACATGTTTTATTTTGATAAATTCTTCTGATTAAAAAGGGTTTTTAATTCATTCCATTACTTGAACTGAAGATTGCGTTACAAAGCCCTGAGGGGATTTCCCACTTATCAGGATTAGCAAGAACCATGGACCAAGAATCTAAGGCGACTCACGGTTTGGGATTTTAAAAGCACGAGTCAATACTGGGAATAGGAAAATCATGGCTAATTTTACTTCAATGTGGACCAATTTGGCATCACTGAAGTCGATTTCCGGCGTAGTTTCGTTGAGAAGCTGGAACGTTCACTTTCAATTTAGACAAAATGGCGCCGTAGTTTTCGGTTAAATGATTGGGACTAATACGTTTAAGACCTTTTAGTTTGGAAATTGGTTCTTTAAAAGTTTAAGTAATGGTATTTTTTTATCAAATTCACTGGAATCCATTTCATTTCTAAACAAAAAAAAATTAATTAACTAAGCCTAACCTAACTTTCTCGCACGTACTGTCGCCTAAGAATTTAACAGAATTCTTGAGGCGCTTCAAAGCGGCTAATGTACCTCAATAAGCCTTGCAATTTAGGCCACGCCTACCGTGTCAAAATATCGGGAACAGTGAGTCCCCTTAGATTCTTCGTCCATGCAAGAACCAGCCAGACCGGATTTAACCATTTACAATGTTAGAAAAATCACTGGTTAAATCTGATTTTTTTAAAAGTATTATTTAAAGCGCAAAAGCATTTAAAACCAGCGAAACCAGATTATTCTTTCGAAATAAATATGAATAACAAGAGTCATTCAATAACGAAAGTACGAAACTAAGACTTTCTGATTTGAATAATTTGCTAAAAACATCAACACTTGAAGAAATACTCATTAGGGCCTAATATAGCCTTATGATAAGATTTTGTTTACTGTTGTCTGCATAGAGATAGAAAATAAATAGAGGCACTATTGTATCTGGCGAAGTTGACCGCGAGTGCCGACCCCCTTAATCCCTTTTCGCCAATGTGGGAAGCCTTGAGATGGGCAGATTACGTGGAGCCATCGACGCGCGGTGAAATGAAATGCATTATGCCTTTTGGAAAATCAACTGTCATTTGATGTAAACAAAGGAAGGATAGATGGCGTTGCAAATTCTGCCCATCTCTGCTTTCATACATACGCGAGGGAGGGGATGAATTTTCCCGGTCAAAAACAGGGGTGCCTTAACGCGGTAATTTTCCCTCTAATTCTTTTCTATCTCTATGGTTGTCTACTTTGTGTTGTCTTCTTATACATCTACACTGGGGAAAATCTCTTATTAGGGCCTGATATAAGATTTTTTACTGGTGGTTTCATCCTAGATGCAACCGGTTAGTTAGTTTTATTCCGTTAAAACAGGAATCTATACTTCTACTTGGAATGCTCATCGCAGCAGATTTTCGTCTCAATGTGGCTGACGGTTTTTTTGACGTCACTATGTTAACTTAACGAACAACAAAGTGAGAGGGGAGCGCGCGCAGGGAGGATTGTTTCTCTCGTAGGCGGGGCCAAAGCCGTCAGAGTGATCTTACCATACGCGATACGCCAGGATAAGCATTCCAAGTAGAGGTACGGATTCCTGGTTAAAACCATACAGGCTTTTTTAATTTTAGAAAAAGCCGTTATTTTTGCCAACTATGCCACTTATTAGTATATTCTATTCTCCACCACACTCCCCCTTTTCGGCTTTCCGTTGCTATATGCAACGCGTTTTGAAATTTTTAATGTTTAGGCTTAGTTTCTCCTTTAGATTTGACAGTCACCAGCCAGATTTCCCGCATGGTACTGATGAGTTCCAAATAGAACGAAACCGGTCTACCGTTGGAATTTCTGGCTATTTATTTAATTTTAATTTAGTTTATTACTCGAAGATCTATTTGATCCGAGTTTCGCGTTTTTTGCTCGAAGACCTATTGGGTACGAGTTAGTAGTAAGTTTTTTAATTTCTTCAAATTTGTTTAGGATTTAGCTTTATTATCCCTTTTAATTATGGACTATTCTACTTTTTCGCGTATTTTATCATCCTTCTCACAGTCCATAGGTGGTTTCTTCTAACTCACTTATTAAAAGCTTGTCACTTCTACAGAAAAATCAAATGAAAAGTCAGTTCAAAAAATGCAAAATTTTGAAGATGTTTTATAGGAACCAATTGCGAAAAAAAAAATCAATACCGACTCACCTTCGTTACGACTACTCTCACACGGGGGCGCTCAATGAAATGGAACGCACAGTTCAGAATGCGCTTATAAGGAAAGCTCTTCTGAAAGCTTATCGAAAACTAATAATGCACGAGATGGTCGTATAACTCCGGACATTGGTCCATTATGTCCAGTAGGCGTCATTGACGTACCCATACTCCAGAAATAGACGGGAGTCTGACCAGATATTGTCAGAATACCAATCTGAAAAATATCAATAAAACAAAAGTATACGACATATATCTTACAGGTTAGACATACCTCCAAGAACGGATCAAGACAACTGAGAACAAACAAACATCGCATTGGGGTGTGGTGAAGTGATCTAATACTTATTTCTCGGGCCCCGCCTACTTGACATTTCGTGGCGCCATCTGTTGACTAAAAGGAAACTACTTGAAATTTTCAATATTGACATATGTTATGTTATAAATAATGATTCTTTGTAATTATATTTTAAATATTGAGATTTATATAATAGTAACATACTAAATATTTTAATTAATATAAATTATATGAAAGTCAGTGGGTGAAAATTCCCTTCTCCATATTTTGCGGAGGTTCACTACATCATAAACGTCGTTTGATCCGTTGTCTTTTCTCCAACTGTCCTAAGTTTCAAGGACCGCCACAGAATAATTCGAATTTCGGAACCGAGGTAAAACAAATTATGATTAGTAGAAGGGGATGAACTACCTAATATCCGGGCTGAAATTTTAGCCCTTAAGAATAAACGAAGTTATGACGAAGAGGAATGGGCGTTATTCCTATTTCCTCCAAGCGGCGGTTTTCGGAAGCAGACGCTATTTTAACAGGGTTGCCATGCACTTTTTTCGTTCCAAATTATTTATTTCACATCGCAAATTTATGGCAACCCTGTTTTCCATCGACTTATTAAAAGGGTTGCCAGACATTTTCGATGTGAAACAAATAATTTAGAACGAAAAATCCATGGCAACCCTGTTCAAATAGCGTCTGCTTCACCGTGTTCCACACAAAAGCTTCCGAAAACCACCGCTTGAGGGAAATATTACGTTTTTTACTTTACATTCATTTTATTTTATGGTAAACATGTATTTGAAATATTTTAATATGAAATATTCTTAAAAAAATTAAATTATAATAAATTATATATTTCATTTGACTGTTTAAAAATTTAGTAGTATTATTCACCCACAGATGGCGACCATGACGTATTGCCAAAATAAAATCCGCCCAAAAAAAAAGGAAAAAGGCTGCACCGTGGAAACCTGTTTGTTCTTAGTTGCTTCGATTTGTTCTTGATATCCTTCCGATAAAAAAGTAATACCACCGGTAGGAACAGCAAATTCACTTAGAGGATTCCGGGTTTCGTACCGGGCCAATAAATTTCATATTTTCCTCGAGTACCGCTTTTTTATCCGACGTCAAATCGTTCCCGAAGCGTTGAAAAATTTGAGGAATCGCTTCTGTCATTGTGAACGTTGTTTTTGAACAGCGCGCGTTGTGTCATTGCGAAGTTCATTACGAGGTTAGAGCGACCGTTAAAAGACGAATTAGGGTAAAAGCCAAATGTGGACGCGAAACGGGTGTGTCCGACGTATGCATGGATTTTATTGGAAAGGGGGGAATGAAGACTATTTTGATAGAAAGAAGATTAGGGTGCCGAGGCTTAGCGAAAAGTGGCTCAGCTGATGGGGCAGGGAAGTACGGAGCTCTCCCACCCGCGTTTTTCACCTCCCCCCTGGCGACGCTCTCCCCCCGTGGGGACTCTCCTATCAACTAATCTGTCCCCCGACGTCGTTAGGCGAGAGCCTCTCGCTAAATCATGTCCGTCTATGGAAGGGTGAAATTCGACGCGTTATCTTGGAGATTTTGTGTTTGACGTTGCGCGGACAGTGCCGTGTCTTTTTCAACGGACTAAGAAAGTGGTGATCTCCGAAGATCTTATATGGATTATGCCCGACATGGGGGGACTGAGGAGTCCGAACTTGCGCCGCTTATGGGGTGAGTTGAGCTGGTTTTTTAACGACAGTTTGTTGGTGGGGGCCATGCTGACGTCGAATGGGATGTTTATCTTCTTACGTTTTTTATGGGGGGTTGCGGTTCTGGCTTTTGTATTTTTTGAGGTTTTGTTGTTGGGAGGTACGTGTTTTTAAGTAATTGTCAAACCCTTTTCTTACGCAAAATCAGAAATACTCTTACGAGAGAAGTAATAATAATAATAATCAGCTAGGCTAATGTTATTCGTTTGAAATATTACCTGTGTTTTGAAAGGAAGAAAAAGTAGTGCGCGGCGGAATACGAGTGAAGTATTCGTATCCTGCCGAAGTTCTTAAATTCTGACTCCATAATATTATTGTGTGTAGTAGGATACACGAAAACGAAAATTGTGTATGGACAATACTACATTCCAACCTTACGCTGATTTTGATAGAGTAGTTGATTTTCCTTAACGGGGCGGCTAGGGGGAGGGGGGCTGCAGCCCGTTGTTTTCTAGCTAATCACGTTGTAAATTGTACCTAGTGAAATGTTATATTTTAAATGTCATTCAGAGTGACAATATTTACTTACATTTCAATGTAGTATCGTCCAGACAAAATTATTTTACTAGCATTATGTAGAATTTGGCCAGTTTTTTAAAATTAAAAGATAATTTTCAAGATCAAACCACCAAAAAAGGCCGTTATCAACGTCAAGATTTAATTTTAAGCAACTGTCGGCTCTATCATTGCCACCTGTATTATGAAAAGGCCCCTGTTATTAGAGATGACCATGAATCTATCCGATTCTTCGAAAAACGCGACTACTGGAGAGCGTGGTGCCATCTATTTATGGCAAAGGAAGCTAAAATTCAAAATAGCCAAAGGATAACGTCGTCAGAGAGCCATTTTAGAATATTATAGTTAGACAAATTATACTCTATTTAGTGGACTTAAAACTCAATTATATATCCCGTGTAAAAACATTGTTTATAATTGCTGTAATTTAAGTTTATGGGCGAATTTACAAACGATCCAATCAACGTGAATGGTACCTATAAGTAGCCGCCTTTTGGGTCCAAATGTTACTTAACTATCTTGTTTTGATTACGACGATAGCGACATCTGTTGAAAAAGAGCTACTTGACGTCGAGCCGACACTTGCTTTAAAAAAAAGCGACCACTAACCTTTTTGGGCCAAATGTTAGTTGCCACAATTATTGAAAATATGGTACGGTCTGTTAAAATTATTGCAAAAAGGCGTACAGTATGGCACACTTGTTAAATTATGGTACGTTCCAAATTCCTAGCTAGAACTATTGAATTGTACCATAATTATGGTACGTACTCTGGCAACGCTGATGGCACAAGAAAATTCAAAGCTATATCTTGCACAAGCGCCAAAAATGGGGCACAGAATAGATTCAGAAAGTAGGGACCCGGCCTGGCGTTTATTTTTCTACTAATTTTCGCGTTCAATATGAAAGTAGTAGTTAATTTACGTTAAAAGTGTGCTTCGTTTTTCGCGCATGCGCAGACGTTGTTAAACCTATCTTTCCCGAAATAGCGCCATTAGCACAAAATTCATTTTAGACAGATTTTTCAAGTAAACTCAAAAATTATAAATAAAATCTTACGTTAAGAAAATCGTTTTAGCATTTCCACCACAATTTTTCGAAGTTAATTTTTTCTCATTGGTATATTTGGTATCTAGTTTGAAGGTGATTAGTTAAAGTTCAATTACACTGATTTTAAACTTTCTTTTAAAAAACACCACCTTTTCTGGTCAAATAAGCTACCGATTTTATTGGCATTGCCATAAGCGTATAATTACTTTCACATAAGTGTGCCACCGAGAGCTTTTTCTAAAATGACCTGACAGTTTAGACTTTTAGTGAACTTCAGACTTAAGTCACACGTTGTCATAATGAGCGCGTAATAATTCGATTTAATGTTGCGTATTTGTCTCGCTAGAGGGAGCTTATGAACTGTCACCATTTATCTAGAGACCATACCCGTAAGTCTTAAAATTTACAACGTCTTTATATGTATTTTAACTTCATTTCCACTCCAAATACTGAAAATGATAACTTTAAAACACACGCATAGAAATAATCGACGTAATATTCAATATAATTTACGAACGGTCACCATTTATCTAAATACCAACCCGTTAGTCTTAAAATTTAGTACGTCTTTATATTTATATGTATTTTAACTTTATTTCCACTCCAAATACTGAAAATGATGCCTCTAAAACACAGGCGTACAAATAAACTACCCAATATTTAAAGGGCCCCACCGGCGTTTGGGTGAAACTCCGGTAGCTCCACCTCTCGTGTATCACGTGATAGCAGGACCGGCTAATCATATGCTAGTATTTTTCCGGAGCTCGCGCAGCAAACCAGTAAAATTCAAAACGCTGGTGGAGCACTTTAACAAGCAAAGAAAAATCCGATTGTTTTCGTTCCCGTAGTTAGATGGCGACACAGGTCCTGTCGAGACGTTTATTTCCGTCTTGCCTCGCAGCTGTTTCGTATATTTTTACGATGTAAAAAGTATGACAGAGATCCCACCCACTTTAATGAGAGGCACCAGAGGCCCCTAGTGATGGTCATTTTGAAATTGCGTGACTTCCAGCGATGGCCAGTATTACGGCGACACGTGCGCCTGATAGCTCGGTACGAAGGACTTTTTTTGCGTCGAAAAAATTAGGGCTTTTTCGTAGCCAGTGTATCGCATTTCCTGGATTAATTCCGGAAACATTCCGAGAGTGGTCGTTGGCGTGCTAGTTTCTGGATATAAGCGACACGTGTCATGTGGTCACCTGATGGTCAAACCTCCGTGGTTTTGCCCACACGAACTGGCTACCAAATGTAAGATTTTGCACTTTCGGTAAAGTTGGTCAGGTATGTTAAACGGGGTACGTATGGAACTGGGATTAACTGGGAAATCTAGATAAGTCAGGGACAGGGTTGGCTGGTTTAAACCATGGTTTAAAAAACTAATGGTGTTTTCAATAATTTGTTTTTTTTAATAATTGTTTTTTTAATTTTTTTTTTAATTTTTTTTTTTTAATAATTTTTTTAATAATTTGTTATGTTTAATTTGTTTTGTTTAATTGTTTTTTTAATAATTTGTTTTTTAATAATTTGTTTTTTAATAATTTGTTTTGTTTAATTTGTTTTGTTTAATTGTTTTTTTAATCATTTGTTTTTTAATAATTGGTTTCTTTAAATAATTTGGTTTTTTTTAATATTTTTTAATTAACTTAAACTTATTCCAAAAGAAACCTTATTTAAACCAAAAAAACCTTGTTTAAACCAAAAAACCGGTTTTTTGGGTTTTTTTTTCAACCCTGGTCAGGGATAAATCTAAGATTTCAATAATTTAGTAAAAGATTTTGGGATTTTATTTAGTTCTGTAATGGTCGCTCTCTAATATAAAAATATATATGTATTCAGCCGTAGTACTGTCTAGTAAATAAAACAAATAGTCGTCAGTTCTACGTTACTTCATTTTTCGTTATTCTAGTTACTAAAGGGTCTTTTTAGCAGTGAACCAAGGTTGATAAACACTCGATTAATCTGAGAAAACTGTTTTAATTAAAAATGTTTTCGTAGTTACGCGTTATTACTTTACCCTAAAAACCCACCAACAATGTCAGGGATAACCAGGACAATTCCGGTATTTTTATCAGAAGATTTCGTTCGAACCATGTTTTATTTTATGGTAAATGTTAAGTTAATTAGAACCACCTAGGGACTACATTGCAAAGACTGATAAAATACGCGAAAAGGTAGAATAGTTAATAATGAAAAAGGATAAAAAATCTAAACCCTAAAAAACTTTGAAGAAATTTAAAAACTTACAAATAGCTCGTACCAATAGGTCTTCGAGCAAACCTAAATTTTGTATCCTATATTTTCTTATAACTCGCGTTCAAATGTACTATTTTTCCTATAAATTTTCCGATGATTTTCGCTGGTATCCATGGACTTATATTAACCTTACTCTGAAATCTAAATGCCATTTGGGACCCTGAACGCTGGTTCTAATCCACACACTTGTTGCTTCGAATATAGCCCTGTAATAGACAGGTTAAGACACCTTCTCGAAAACGTGAACTTGTAGCTAAGATTAGATTGTATATACGACAGCTACGTCTACACTCCTACAAATTTCAACTACAAGTTTTTCGATGGGTGCCTTAACCTGTCTAATAGCGTAAGTAACATAGTAACGTAAGTATGACACTATTGTCACAACTTTTATATTTTAATGAAAGTCTTATTTCACCAATGACCATATAAATCATTACCCGGTTAAGATCTGTTTGTTGTCTTTGGAAACTTCAGGTAATAGTTACAGAGAAGGATCAGCAAAGGCTTAGAAAATTGAAACGCTTTTAACAGTAAAAATAACGTTGGAAAAATAATTATAAATTGTTAAATCGGAACCCAAAATTAACTATACGTAACTATTATGTTTCTTTATGAAAGTAGGTATTTTCGAATTTGAAAGGTTATTAAGTTTTCGGTCGTACTTATCGACATTCAACAGTTCCAAATAACCTGACAGTAATTTGCCAACGAAGGAAGTAGACTGTGACGTAACATCTGATTACGCAATCTTTCCACGACAGCGTTTCATTATTCGAAAGTGTTCATTGTCAAACTTATGAATATTAATGTTACTTATGATGGTCGACTAACTTCCATAGGGTCAATGAGATTTCATTTCGATCAAATCTCAGATAATTTTTTCAGCATTTCGGACTGTCTTGAGATAAAGACTGGTTTAGCGGTCAATCACCAGTTTTTATTTCTTATTTACCATAAAGCCTAAAGGACCAGTTGTAAAATAAAATATTTCCAAGATTACTGTAATGTATCGTCGAAGTTGGAAATGAAACTAGTTTACTGGACAAAAATCATTTTATTAATTGGGTTGACCAAAAACTGTTGGTTCCTGTGTAAGAAAACTTGGTTCCTGTGTAAGAAAACTTGGTTCCCGTGTAAGAAAACTTGGTTCCCGTGTAAGAAAACTTGGTTCCTGTGTAAAAAAACTTGTTTCCTGTGTAAGAAACCGGTTGGTTCCTACGTCCAAAAACTATTGGTTAGTGTAAAAAAAAACTTGGTTCCTGTGTAAGAAATCAGTTGGTTCCTATGTCCAAAAACTATTGGTTAGTGTAAAAAAACTTGGTTCCTGTGTAAGAAACCAGTTGGTTCCTACGTCCTAAAACTATTGGTTCCTAGGTAAAAAAAGTTGTTTTCTTGATCAAAAACTGTTAGTTCCAGGTATTAGTTTATTTTGGTTTATGAAAATGTCTGCATTTCCTTACTGGTAAATTTGAAATTTTTGTATCAACGACCACATGATTTACCGACTGTTCACTGGAACTCCCTTAAACACAGTCCCTGCTAACTTGCGTAGAAAAAATCAAGGGTGAAAATGTCATTCGCCCTATCTAGCGAAGACTCGCTTCCCCTACGTCATAACGACGATATGACGCAGGGGAAGTGAGTCTTCACAAGGTACAGGCATGGGCAGACTACTACAGGACTCGTAATGTAAGCCTATAAAACTTTGTCTTCCAAATGTCGCTTTGAAATTTTACGTGACGGGCAGCGCCATCTAGTGAAGTTCTTTGAAATTAAAAATTTGGGACAAGATGGCAGCGTCCATGGAGTTGGAGATTAGATTATTGAAAGGTAAAATTAACGCCGAATTTTCATGTTAAGTTATACTAATCTATTTTATTAACTAATATGATAAGAATGTTTGAATATCAGATATTCATGAGAATATATTTCAATTTAATCTTTGCGAAACGGTTGAAAAAATAAACTACGAGGCACAAAATAGCCCTCATAATGAATCTTCTAAAAGGCTTACATAATATCGAATGGATATTCAATAGAAAGAGTACAGCTCAAGACGTAATATTAACTTCATTAATTACTGGTAAAGCTAAATTTTCCATGAAAATGGGCATTATTCTTCAAAATTATTATCTTCAAATAAACTTTTTCGGGGCCATAGTTAAAAAAATATTTATAAACTCGTAAATCAGGCTATGGAGATACTCGCCATTTTGTACCAGATTTTTAACTCTCGCGAATTCCGCACGGTAGCGCTCCAGTCGAATAGCGCGACAGTTCGAAGAGAAATACTATATGGGAGCTTAGTATGAAATTGCGAGTCCTGTAGTAGTTTGCCCATGCACTAATTTTCGAAATCAATCTATTTATACGCCGTTCTTGTAGTTTGTAAAATTTAGATTGAATGCGTCTAATTTTCGCCAAACTGAAGTAGTTTTAAAAACAAACAAAACTTGAGGGGCTTCATACCTAGTTGCTGGATTTTAGTGTGCTAGGGGAAAAATTTTACTTCATGGGAATGAGTGTAGTGGAACACGCGACGAACGCGAAAGTTGGCCTATTTCAACGTTAGTTTAGGTGGGGTTAGGTTAAGAGAAGGTACATATTAGCCATTCCCATAAAATAAAAATTAAGCCATGCTTGGCAAACAAGTTGCTTTAAAATAGCCAATCGAAACCACCACATGAAAAATGCAGCAGTAAATTAACTTCTCCTATTATCCGCGACTTGGCTCTATGCAAACTGAAAAAGGCTAATGGCAAATAACCTCAAAACACTCTGGCAAAAACGCCGCCACGGCGTAGGACGAGGCAAACAAATTCTATTAAGCTTTCCATTAGCCCACGTCAGATGGTATTTTACTTTACGCGCTTAAAAACGTTCGTATGCCCCAAGAGTAACTAAGCCTAACGGAGATTTTTGCGTCCTCACAGTCTCCGTTGTAGCGTGTCTGTTCTGGTGGAAACCAGCCGTAATAAGAATCTTTTTGGGTCGACGGTTTGTCAACCCACGCTTCGCGGTGTTTACTTTTGCTCAGCTCTAATATCGAATTTTAACGGAATGATCATTTGGTCGCGGTACATTGACTTACCGGACATTCTAGCTATGACGTGATCGGCTTTTCAAAAACTAAAGTTATCGCCTTAGGCAATTATATCAAAGGATAAATCTGCTCAAAAATCAATACCTGAGTACATTTCGTTTATATCGACTTTAAGGAACCGGTATACATACTGCGTTTGGTATAATAAAGATATTAAGCACTATGTTCTTGACGTTTGAACGACAACATTGGGAGTACCTAGATGTTTTCGCGAAGAAACATTCTTTATAATCGAGGAAGCGCGTTTTCAGTTCAAAGGCTTAAGTACGGTTTCAAACTTCGAATAGAATTTTAACACATTTTGAGTAAACCAGGGTACACGACGAACGGAACGGACACAACGTGTTTGAACAATACTACAACGTTATTTATGTATGGCTGTTAGTATTGACGGCTTTTAAAATTCATTTTGCGCGTGAAAATACCTCTAAATGTTATGGTCAAAAAAGCACGCAAAGAAGGCTGTGTGCCCAAGACATGTACCTGTAGTGTCGCGCGCTAAAACGTCATTTCAAAATCCGTCAATTGCGTAAGCAAATAATGTAGTTTTCGTGTATCCTGATTTACTACTAATTTATGTCCTTGTATACCGCTCTCGCTTAAGTCACGAATTCAATATTTACGATTTTAAAACACGGATGAGGCTTTTCTATCGGTTTGCTGTACCAAAATATTTGCGAAGAGAAATTCTTTAAAATCGGTTCAGTGTCCTTTCAGTTCAAAGGCTTAAGAAACACGTACGTTTTCAATAGAATTTGAACACATTTTAGAGATTTGGCTAAACTAGGGTACACGACGAAAGATAAAAACGTGCAGTTTTCGTGTACCCTGGTTTACCGCAAATATCGCTCTTTGTATACCCATTTCGATTAAATTTTATAAGGCTTAGGCTCATTTAAATTGAAACCAGTATTTACGATTTTAAAACACGCAGTGTCGTCTCAGTCCAAAGGCTTAAGATAACGCGTACGATTTAGATAGTAAATAGCATTTATACACATTTTAGAGATGTGGCTAAACCAGGGAACACGACGAAAGCGAAATATTGACTTGAATAATACTAAAACATGCCTTGTGCATGACTGTTAGTATTGTCTAAGCGTCAATTATTGTTTTCGTGTTCCCTGGTTTACTGCTATTTTTTCTCGTTGTAAACCGATTTCGCTTTAATTGTACGATTATACATATACATATTAATATATGCATTTTATTTATGATATTAAAACACGCAAGCGGTATGTAACCTTGGATTAATAATAGTAGTTCCTACCTGGATATATCACTCTATCATTCCGTGTACATTTGTTTGTTACGGGTAGAAGGCTACGTGTTAGGCTAGGCGCCCACTGGCTCTCCGTTTCGTATCCGTCCTGCCTTCCACAGGGCATTGTCTCCGTTAAGAGGCAAAGGCTTGTGGAAGGTAGTACGTAGACGTTACGAAGAGCAGTGAGCGCTTGGCCCTACGGGAGTTTCGGAAATTCTCCGTTAACTTCGCCGAAGCGGCGCTGCTGCCGCAAAATCCATTTGATGGTCAGATTTTTTCCAAGTTATATATCCAGGTAGGAACTACTCTCTCTCTCTCTCGATTTGTTTATTTAGAAAATTGTAATATTTAGTATTTTTTATTTAAACGATTTAAATATTAAACGATGTCAGTAATCCATAACAAAACTTTACCACCGTGTTTATTTTTGTTATAAAATAATTATACAGGGTGCATACAGACCTGGAAAACATGGAAATATTAGGGAATTCGATTGTCGACAGAAAAGTCAGTTAAATATCAGGGAAATTTCCAGTTTTTTTTGTAAAAATGAGGGAAATTTATGAGGGTTCAGAAAACATTTCCGTAATGAGTACAAATATAAATTCATAAGTTTTCTTATACAAAATATATATACCTTTTTGCAATTACAATTTTTATATGATAATATGGAACCAATTTAATTTAAATGACAATCATGAAATTAGCTACTCTTTAAATCTTAGTTTAAAATTGTGGTTATCTTGCACCTGGGAAGACCAGGGAAATATGCCATTAGTTGTATGAACCCTGTTATAATTATAATTCTGTGCATTATTAACGTGTTTTAAAATTTCAATTTTCTTTAATAGTTGATTTTATAAAATGTCTTTACGCTTGCCCAACTTGTTGAAATGTTGCCCTGGAATAGTTCAGCCAATGCCTAAGAATGAGTTCATAAACTCTTTAGTGGGAGAGAAAACGGATCCACAGCGGAAGCGGGGAGGCAACATTTCAACAACATGGCCAAGGTTATTTTATAAAAAGAACTATTGCAATATTTATTTTTATAAAAAATGTTCAGTTCTGTTAGACAAAGGCTTACGCTACTACCAAATTTCGCAACGTGAGAAACTATGTATTAAATGGCCGCAGAATCGTTTGAATTTTGATAAACACCTGTTTTATGAAGCTAAAACGTATACCCAAGCCACGTGCCCGAAGGGGAGGATATACCTGAAATTCGACCCGAATTCTTTCAAATGATTCTGTGCCCCTTTAGTTGCTAATCCTGGGGTCCGATTCTACAACTCTCATTATGAATTGTTCTTATACTCGAAATTTCGTATTCTATTCTTATCCTTGAGAAAATTTGTTTTTAGTAGAGAGCTAAAATATTCCTTAAGATAAAGTTAGGGCAAAACCTCTCCTTAAAAGCGTAAGGACCTAAAATTATCCTTATTTGACTCACATTTCGAGATGGCCGCATTTACAAATATTGAAAAAAACATTATTTAGCAGTTATAGTGAATGTCAACAAAGCACCTATAGGTGATTCTCAGTGAAAAAAGAATAATAAGAAATTAATAACTTAGTTAATTTTAAAGGTATTTGTTTAGTGTATTTGACAGTACATAAATTGGTTGTAATATCTGCTCGAAGATTATCGATAATTTCATTATACCCAATATTTATTTTCATCATTTAATTTAATTTAAATATAAAATCTTAAAGAGACCTCCGACATTTTTCATTTCAATCGGCCATGGTTTTGTGGTTAAGCCTCTTCCCGAGGGGGTAGCCACTTTGAAAACAATTGTACCCCAGATTTCTGAATTCCAAATATTTCCGATGTTTCCCAAATATTTCCGATATTTCTCAAATATTTCCGTTTCGCTAGATTTCCAAAATTTCTTTGAATTTCTCCTGTATTTCTAGATTTCCCGAAATATCGAAAATATTTCTCCTGTATTTCTAGATTTCCCGAAATATCGAAAATATATCTAATATTTCTCCTGTATTTCTAGATTTCCCGAAATATCGAAAATATTTCTAATATTTCTCCTGTATTTCTAGATTTCTCGAAATATCGAAAATATTTATTATATTTATCCTGTATTTCTAGATTTCCGGAAATAATTATTTGATTTGTCACTACTTGTACACCAGATTTCCTAATTGATTACCCCTCGCTTCGCCCCACGTAATCGAGCTACGCACGTCTCCTAACAAGCATTTCGGAGATAAGTTCGGTAAACGCCATTGGCTAAAAACAGGCCACGTGGTCGAGTTTTTGCTTTGATCCCTACGGATCATAAGGAAAGGATTTCCCATAAAGACAATGATAGTAGAATACGAAGTTTCGCCAAAAAAAATGGAATTGTCCTTAGTTTATCCTTAAGAGCGAAATAAGGATTTATCCTAATTTAAGGAATCCTTATTTTTAAGGAGAGTTGTAAAATCGGAGCTCTGAATTTATAGTTTGTCGAAATTCTTTAGTAAAACATTCATAAGGGCTACTAATTCGTCACTGAATTCATGAAATCTATACTAGGTAAAAAGTAATAATAACAAAAATAAACAGCTAGGCTAATACCCAAGGCACCACTAGAGGTCGGGGACGGATAATCATTATCCATGTTTAAATTGATTTTTTTCGGGAAAAAATGTAAACAAAGAAAATTTACCGGTTAATATTTCGGAAAATGATTAAAAAACATGAATTATTCGTAAAATTTGAGCTTTTAATAAAAAAAACGTCGTTTTTCCGATTAGTTTTACAAATTTATCAAAAAATTAATCGGATAATACAGAAATATAAATTACTTGATCAAAACATTTTACGAATAATTTTGAGAGCTTTATCTATGGAATAAAAGTTAACCATCCCCGACCTCTAGGCACCACCTTAGGCCTAAGGCATCGACAAGTTTTTATGGAAGGGGAAACCGAAGAGCTCGGGGGAAAATCCCTTACACCATTGGGGAGAGAGAACTTGCAAACTCAACGCGGAAGGAGTTGTTCAAAGTTTTAACCCAGTGCCACACGCTGGGATCGAACCCAGCCCCTCTTGCTGCGAGGCGAAAGTGCTAACCACTCCGCCACCTGTCCCTTTAAAACCTGCAATTTTTTTATATTTAATTTTAGCTCTGAAAAATATCCTATGTGCGCCACTGGATTCGACTCCAAAGTAAAAACTCCGGAGATCTGCGCGTGGCTCTCGTTGTCGTCAAACGTCTAAATCGCTTTACTTAATCTCCCTAATAAACGGTAAAAATTCCTCAAGCCTTACATTTTCATTTTCCGCGAAATTAGTGTCGAATATCGGTAAACGCGAAGAGAGAAGTATCGGAGAACGGGGCTCAATCGATATCAACAGCCAGTGTGGAAAATAAAAGTGAAAGTAGGACAGCAGATAAACTTCCCCGCCGACGGCCAACCTTTTCTTTGGAAACATCATATTTCCTAAAAAGCTTTTGTGTTCCAGTCCAGAAGTACTGTCTCGCGGGGGAGGTTATGGATTAGGGTACTTTTTTTTTGCTTTTTTTCCATCTTCTACATATTTTAAATGGATCAAATACTATCCTAGAATTTTGGAAAAAGATTGTATTTTTATGGTCGTAATGTGTCCCGGGTTAGGTAGTTTTTTTCTTAGAATTTGCTCAGCTACAGCCGAAGAAGGTCATGACTAGATTTACCATAACTTGCATTAAGTATAGTCAGGGTTATCGGATTTAAATAAATTTGATTAAAATCAATTTATTATAATCGCTATTAAAGTCAAGTGATTTTTTAAAATTAAATATTATATTTCAATGTATTTTTTAAAATTAAATATTATATTTCAATGTATTTTTTAAAATTAAATATTATATTTCAATGTATTTTTTAAAATTAAATATTATATTTCAATGTATTTTTTAAAATTAAATATTATATTTCAATGTATTTTTAAAATTAAATATTATATTTCAATGTATTTTTTAAAATTAAATATTATATTTCAATGTATTTTTTATAATTTTATATTTCAATGTATTTTTTAAAATTAAATATTATACTTCAATGAATTTTTTAAAATTAAATATTAAACTTCAATGAATTTTTTAAAATTAAATATTATATTTCAATGAATTATTTAAAATTAAATAATATATTTCAATGTATTTTTTAACATTAAATATTATATTTCAATGTATTTTTAAAATTAAATATTATATTTCAATGTATATTTTAAAATTAAATATTATATTTCAATGTATTTTTTAAAATTAAATATTATATTTCAATGTATTTTTTAACATTAAATATTATATTTCTTGTATTTTACAAATGTAGGCTTTCTAGCATTATCTATTCAGAACAAATTAAATTTAATTAGGATTTATTTAAAATGTAGTTTACATTACCGCTGCACTCGCATTATTAATCTATTTGTCAAGACAAAGAGGCATTAAACGTTAAAAAATCAATAAAATGTCAAAAATCAATCAATTAAATAATTAAAAATCCGATTTAAATTTATTTAAAAAATATAAAAAAAAATTATTAACAGGACTTACGAACGTGTCTAAGGCCTACAAACAGTGATGGGCGCTTTGATAAAAACTGCTCTACTCACGCTCGCTCGTGTGATATCGGCTCGCGCTCCCGAATTTTGATCGGCGAAAGTGCTAACTACTTCCCATCCCACCTACATTATTAAACTAACTGACTCATCTTTTTTATGACCGCAATTCTACGTCACAATTATTTCGACTAACTGATGATAAAATTGGCGAATAAGTAGATAAGTCCATTATGAAAAGGGATAATAAAGCTAAACCCTAAATTTGTGAAGACCTATCGGTACGAGCTATTAGTAAGTTTTTAAATTTCTTCAAATTTGTTTAGGGTTTAGCTTTATTATCCCTTTTAATTATGGACTTATCTACTTATTCGCCAATTTTATCATCCTTTACAATGCAGTCCATAGGTGGTTCTTTTTAACTTAACATTTCGACTAACTGACACACTTATGGTACGTAATTATAGACTCATGGTTTCAGCACTTCCGAAAAAAAACCTGTTTTATCTAAAGCACTTCGCTCAATCAATGTCTGGGGTCAGTGATCCCACCTTAGTTCCCGTTATTTTTTTTTGCGGTGCACCCTTTTTTGATTAGGCTGAAGCCCTCTGACCCGTGTTTGGTCGAAAAGGGCTAGTTTAGTTCAATTTGGGGCTGCATCTTGAATCTCGTTCGGATTTTCCCCCTTATTTATCCGGGATTATATCTTTGTCCCAATTTTCTTTGTTGCTCTCATCTATTCTGTATGGAGCAACTAACTGTAAGAAGTGATGGGCATTCTCCTCTCACCGTGAGAACAATTGAGAGGAGGTGAGATCCTCTAACTCAGCGGTTCCCAATTTTATTTTGCTATGGAACCCTAAATTATCAACCTAATTCTGGCGGAACCCAAACTCATTTTTTTTACTTATCATAAAAGACTCTTGACACAATCAAAGATGGCCGCGCTGCGAATAGGCGAAACAATAAAGTCCAGGGGAGCTGAGAAGATGGTAGTCACGTGACTTTGTGGAGAACTGCGGCGCCATCTGTCCTAAGAAATACGAAATATTATTCATTTTCTTTTGCGAATGGTGGTTTAAATTTTGATCAATTCATCTAAATTATCTAATTATTATTATTATCTTGTAGTAGAAAGGTGGAAGTTAATTATCTGGAAGGAATAATTCTTTTATTTACCGTCGCACGAATCGAAGTTGGCTGTGATATCCTAGTCACGTGATTTGGTTTTCCCATTTTAACAAGTTGGTTAAGACCAAATTGACTTTATAGTTTCGCCTATTCTCGGAACCCCTATGACCCTTCCACGGAGCCCCAGGGTTCCTCGGAGTACCTTTTGGGAACCGCTGCTCTAAGCTTCCAATGTAGAGGAGCCTGAGATGAGTTTCCAAGCTATGCATTTAATTGAGAGGAGAGTGAGAAAAAATATTTTTTTCAAGAAAGTATTTGGAGTTTGAGCGAGCTTAGTTTAATTATCGAAATTCGATGAGAGGAGATCAGCTCCAAAGTTAGTTTTCGGTGGTGAGAGGGGGTAAGTTGGAGTTCAGATGTAAGAAAACAAAAACCAGACGTTCTTGAAAATAATTACGTACAATTAGCGAAAATAACATAATACGATGAAGGTTATAAAGAAGTTAAAAAGACAGTAAATCTAAAGTGGTCACCGGCCAGTGATGAGAATCTGGGAGGAGATGAGATGCTCAAAACTTCAAAAGGCGAGAAGAGAGGAGTGTGTGAGAAGTGTCACAAAGTATGAATTTCAAAGAGTGAAAGTAGATATTTTATTACTTCCATAAAGAGAGAGTGAGATGAGATCGGATTTTTCAACCAAACTCGCTCAAGTGTGCGCGAGGTTAGTTTAATTATCGAAATTCGATGAAAGGAAATGAGCTCAAAAGTTACTTAACGGTGGTGAGAGGAGATGAGTTTGAGTTAAACATTTTAGAAACGGGAGTGAGAGTTATCCCGAAATTTCCAAAAATGCCCATCATTGACTGTAAGCGTCTTTTTAGTCCGCCGCATCGTAGATGGCGCAGGAACTATACTCGGATAAAAGAAACAATTTCTATCAATTTCGTTTGGGTTGACGCCTTTGACAAAGATAGAGCGGCTCTTGGATATCTGAAATATTTGAAAAATACACGAGCTTATCTTAACATCAGCGTCGGACTATATTTGACCTTTCGCCACCTTGTTTTTCTTTTGGGATCTGGGCTACTCGCGTTTTATCCTCAACGACTGATCTGACTTTTAGATGAGTCCTATGAAGAAAGTGCCCCATCGATTTGATATCAAATAGATAGGAGTTGACGACTCTTACAAAATTCCTTTTAAGACTCGTGTTCTTATTGAAATGCTTATTTCCCCACGGATTTTCATTATTTCCACATTTTCCTTTTTTACCTGAGAGGCCAATACATAAATATTTATTCCGAATAAGTTAGTTACTAATATCAAAAGTATATTATAAATTTATCGCGATAAAATTAGCCATTTATGTTTAAGGCAATTATTCGCGACCGAAATCTATTGCTACGCCCTCTTTTGATGGCCGTCGAAAACTAGATAGGTGGCGTCCTCGCAGACGCTATTAGCGTTTGGCAGCCAGTCGGCCAGATGGGCGGTTCTCTCGCCCGATTGGGCTCCTTTTCGAAGCGCTTTGCGGGGAAAAAGGCTTGGGCGGGAGGTGAATTTTTGGGATTGTTTTTGAGGATTCCATGGCACCTAGGAGCAACAAACACAGCACCCCACACAAGAAGAACGCAACCCGTAAAAAGTCGTGCATTTTCGTGTGTACAGTTTTCATTGGTTAGACGTTTTGGCGCCTGCTGCCGTCGGAAGGGAAAAATTCGGAAATTGTGTTCCCTCCCGCTCGTAAAACGTTCAGCGTAAAGGCTCGTCAAATTAAATTTGTACACAACACGGCGTTAGCGTGTTTAAAGGCTAACTGCGTTCACCTTGTGTTTGTTGCTCCTAGATTCCACCAAATAGCGGGTGCCTAGTGGTCCAGAGATTAATTATACCGTGAAATGTGTAAAACGGAAGGAATTTTGATTGCGCCATGGTAAAAATTACGCGTGACTATCCTAATAATTCTACTAAAACAAATATTATACGGGTTTTGGTTTTGTTAATGTTTAGATATAGTAATTATTCGACCGAAAATACACGCTTCTATAAAAGTTTCCAATCCATTTCCTGATAATTTTACTATAAATTGGGCTTTTTTTTGTAAAAAACATTTTTGACGGTGGGCGGTTTTTTGGGCTAGTTGAATTTCCTTTTGGGCTGCGGGACGTCACTTATACCTGACAACTAGGGCAGCCAATAGCACACAATCTAACTTCCAAGGGATTTTGTGTGTTTGCATGGGCTACACTGTACGTCAAATCAATGTTTATCGTACGGTGTAAACGATGCCGCCGTGTCGTACATATCTCTTAACCAGTTAAGGTAAAAATATTTAACGATATCGAGTTCGACGCTACATTTACCGGCCTCGATATTCCAATATAATTTTTTTAAATCTGAGCCCAAGAAGTTAAGAATTTTTCCATTTTAGTTATTTTTGGCGATTTTTGAATTTAAATGTACATAATTTTTAAAATTAGGACCGACTAGCTTGAAAATTATATTTTTAGTTAGTACTGATCATTTCTGAACTACGCTTTCGGTTTCATTAAGAAATTTTAATTTTAAGTGAGATTTCTGTCCAATTCGCGGGACCCCGCAACCCGCGTACGCACTATTGTCATATTTGAATTTCGTACCAATTGATACAGGCGCCATCTAAGAACCTTTTCACACGAGTCAACTTTTCAAATCCAAATGCTGAATCAGCAAAAATGGATCATTGATCCAATGATCCATTTTTTTCTCGCGTACTTTTTCGGTGGATCAACTCATCGAACTTTTATTCACACGAACCAACTAGTTGACTAAACTCAAGTTGACTCATCTAGTTGTATCAAAAAGTTGACTCGTGTGACAAGGGATTTACTCTAAAAAACATGGCTACCTTATTTCCAAAACCAGGTAACTCGAAAAATTCGGATTGTCTAAAAATGTACTTAAATTAACAAGTTGGCGATTCGCTACCTTATTTCCAAAACCAGGTAACTCGAAAAATTAATTTTAGATAAAATTCCAATTGGGTTTATTAAGTACAAGATGATAGAAAATTTGTTCAAATTTGAATTTAATATTTTAAATATGTTATATATGGATAAAACAGGAATCCATACCTCTACTTTTAATGCTTATGGCGGCAGATTTTAGTCTCGGTGTGGCTGACGGGTTTTTTGACGTCACTATGTTAACTTAACACACAACAACGTGAGAATGGAGCGCGCGCAAAGGGGATTTTTTTATCTCGTAGGCGGGGCCAAAGCCGTCAGAGAGATCTTACCATACGCGATACGGCAGGATAAGCATTCCGAGTAGAGGTACGGATTATAACATCGGGGAGACTGTGTGTACTTAAATGTCGGTGACATCTTGTTACGTTTATTTTAGGATTATGATGGATGAAATAGAATAATAATATTAATAATTATATATAATTTTATTTTGTGTTTCCTACGAGGTATCACGGGGTAATTACAACGCCCACTCGCCCAGATGTGGGCATTTTTCTCTAATTTGACCATAGCAGACGCTAGATCGTAGGAGCTACATTGGAAGAGCTAGACGCCACCTAGACTCGTTTCGGTCGATAATAGCCTATTTTCATGATTCCCGGAACGTATTCCCCGCCTACATGGAGATAGAGCCTCCTTACCAGCAGAAAAGGGGAAAGATTCAGACGAGGAAAGGCGGAGGGGGCGTGGTTTTGCTTCCGGGAATCACGAGACTAAAGACGAACCCGGGTTCGAAAAAAAGCCCAACCCATTGGGTTTTAATGGGTTTTTTTCATTTGGGTGGGTTTGTTCATTTAGTTTACTACTTCCATATTTGTATTAGACGATATTGCGAAAAACTTTAAACTAATAGAAATTAGAAATGCCTTATGTCTAGCCCCGCTGAATAAAGAATATTTTCATCGTTCGGCCACGTTTGGTCAAAACTAAGAAACCGACTTGGATCAGAAAAAGCAGAAAAGCTTATAAAAGTAAACAGATACTTCAAAGCTGAACCAAAGGAATGGTAGAAGTACTAGGTTATAAGTTTCAGATTAACAAGCCAGTTAACTTTGTAAAGTTTGTATCACATTACAATTCAATTAAAGTGGTCATTGCACATTGAACAAGTCGGGAAAAGTGTTCTTTGGACGGGAAGAAAAGGATTTTTTAGATTTTCTGATAATAATTGCCTGTTCTAGTCTACTCTAATAGGCGATTGCATAAATTTCAAGGTATACTGGGCAAAATGTCTTTCTGGAAACATTTGAGCGCCACCAAACGGTAGAAACCTTAAAAAATAGTCACGTGGTTATAAAATTGCTTTAAAATTTACCGTTTAACAGCGACTTCCAGAGTCGTTAAATAAATCTTTCAAAGTTTAACTTTTAAAGAAAGCATACTTAAAATTTTGTGGTTATGTTTTTAAATATTTATACTTTTTTAGTAGAAAAAAGATTAAACTTAATTTAAACTGACATTTAGTATTATTGGGATAGTGATGTTAAATCTCCGACCAAAAAACTAAAAAAATGAAAGGACTAGAACACGTTTTTAACCTAGGCTTAGTATGTTTTGACCACGGCCTACCCTGAGTCCCTGTTCGCGGAAGCGCGTTATAGAAGTTGGCACGAATTTCCGGGAACATTTTAACAAGTTAGCTAAGACCAAAACAATTTATGCTATCGACTATTGTATATTTAGTCCATGGATATGTTATGAGTCACAGAAATAAAAATATTTTAAAAATATGTTCCTAAAATGCTGGTCATTTTGATAGTAATGACTTTTGAGGATATATTTTTGCAAAATTATTCAAATGCAAGTAATTTTGTAATGAATAACACCTTATATTTGGAATTCTTTTCAGAATAAAACTAAATATTTATATAAATTAGTATTAAAAGCTCCTAAATATATAGCGAGGGATAAAAAATGGGAATTTCAAGAGGGAAATTTTAGGTATTATCAAATGTGTATTGATATTTTAAAACGTGTTCAGGCGAGCGGTAATAGTTAGTGTAGTCATGGACAAAATATTGATAAATCCAGGACATGACTATGCGAAAACCCGCCCAACAGCGCTAACACCCGACCACTATTGCCCCCTATTGGGAAATACGCGCGATCGCGGACCTACGTTATTTTGCGGCAAATGTTTTAGGGACAGTTTAAAAAAATAATACACGTGGTCGTCTTAGTAAATATTCTGGAAAATTTATTCACAGTTATCATATTGAGTGTGTGATAAAAGTAAGGACTTATTTTTATACGTACTAAGTTCATAATTAGTATAATATATATAATTATATAATATTAAACATATACTTTCCTAGAATCGTTAAAATTAATCTAAAAATAAAAATAAGGAGCCAATATGACAGGATTTTCGAATTACAACCGCCACTTATTTCCGAATTCCGACTTAGTCAACACTATAGATGGCGTTCGGGAAACCGGAATTTTCTGCTCCCCCCTACTGAAATGGCCGCCTGTATCTTTTGGTGTACGACCAATTTAGTACGTGTGAAGGTACCAGAGTCATGTCCTGGATTTATAGCCCGGTGTACCTAGAAACATGGGCCATACCACCGGAGGCCGATCATCATAGTGCCCTACGCCAGCGTCCCCAAGACCGGACAGGTGACAAATCCAGCATGGGTAGTAGTACCCTACTACTGATGGTCGAACCTTTGGCGCAAGCCACTCAACCCAGCAGAAGGAGCAGCAATGGATGGACCAATCCCCACTTCGCACACAGCAGTGGGAGTAAGAGTGGATGCTGTAGCAACTCCAGCCGACACCCTACCTAAGTAGGTAAACAGTCATAACCTTTGGAGAGAGCTCCTAAAGGGGAACGACGGGCACAAAGCGGTCCACATAACCCGGCACAGCTGGCACTGGATATCCCGGTGGGCTCCAAAAGGCCGGAAACGGGACCACCGTGCCCTCATACGAAGGCCCACTACCCCACTCCGCCGAGGCGGCCAGTTTGCACGGACCCTCTCCGTTAGACTGAGCCGAAACCCAGTTTCCGGCCCAAACCTGACCTAAGTCGGAGGTGGAGATAGGACCATTAGATCAGAGCTAACATCTCCCAGTGCGCCACCGCCCTTATGGGTTACAAGAGCCGGACCCCGACTCCCCGGTAAAGCCACCAGTTATTGCACACTCTGACCCATTTAGGGCCCGTGTGAAGGTACCAGAGTCATGTCCTGGATTTATCATAATTAGCCCCATGGTGTAGGGAGCTGTTGGAGCGCGTGGCACGAAGGACCACCTGAATTTATGTGGTGTCAAGCCTAGCCACAGACAGGGCCGTCTTTACCTTTCAGGCGCCCCTGGGGCTTATAACATCAGGCACTCTTTTTCATATGGCCGGGTCATTACAATTAAATTATAGAAAAAATATTAAGGACCAGACGGCGCCCTACCGGAACTCGACGCCCTAGGGCTTAGCCCTACCTAGCCCAGTGGTAGAGATGGGCCTGGCCACAGACCACCTACTCCCAAGAAGGACTTGTATCAACCTCGAAAAAATTGACGAGGCTTTTTTTACAGCAAACAGAAAATACCGCGTGAAAATTCTTTTTTAAGAAATTAAAATAAAAAATTCGAGGGCAAGCCAACTTCTACAATACATTTTTTATTGTTGCGCGTGCTCGTCTTTGTACGTTTAAAACTGCCTCTACTTGCCGGGAGATGGCGCGCAATTAAAAAAGGCGAATCACTTTAGAGGCACAAAAAAAATTAAATAACTTGGGGTAGGTGGTCTGTTATCTGAAGAAGGTTAGATTTGTTCATCAATTTTTAATACTGGCAAGTTCCAGAACCGATTCGAAGTTGGCCGCGGCGTAGCATTGACAAGTCTTAAAAAACAAGAGCAATTTCACAAGGGCAGCACGTATTAGCCATATACGATCTACGTACGTTTGTCTATTTTCGTCGGCCCGAAAGCGGTAACACTATTCATATATCAAAGCGCGGAAGGTCACGATTCCCCGTTATTAGCAATTCAATAACGCACGCCTCCTACGTTATATGATTACGCCGATGCTTTATACGTTTGCGCAAAAGTAACATAATTTCCAAAAGTGTGTCAATTTAATCGTTAGCGCTTTCGCCTCGCAGCAAGAGGAGCCGGGTTCGATCCCAGCTTGTGGCACTGGGTGAAAACCTCGGAACTATTCCTTCCGCGTTGAGTTTGCAAGTTCACTCCCCACTGGTTTAAGGGGTTTTCCACCGAGCTCTTCGGTTTCCCCTTCCGTAAAAACTTGTGGAGGTTAATGGTAATAGTGAGTGTAGGGAGCTGTTGGCTCGCGTGTCGTGAAGGGCTTGCCACCACCCTCCTACGCATTGTAACCCGGCTACCTGTTTTAAAGGTATTATAAGTCGCTAGATGACTTGGGTCTAGGTTATTAGCCTAGCTGATTATTATTATTAAAAATAAAAATAAAATTAAATTTAACGTGGTTTTGCCCTTTAAAAATCGATTTTCGGGAGCTTAAGTTCTGCCCCTCCTGAAATGACGTCCCTGCATTATCGATGCATGGTAGAACCAAGAACGTATTCATTTGTGCTAGGGGGAAATGACTTTGTCGAGGACATTTTTAGCGAAAAGTAAACTCCTAGAAAAAATCAAGTCAGACCGCTATTATCTCTTCCAACACGATTGAAGCTCACGCCGGTTACTTTTTACCTTCCCCCTTTCTCGTGACGATGGAAAATAAAATGATGATGACCAAGGATCGTTTGAACAGAGTCATTTTCTCTAGGGATAAATAATGAAATTCTTGAAACAATTTTTGTATCTGATAAATATTCTTTGGCGTGACAGGTTTGCCACATGAAAATCAGGGAATTGGAAAATGGGCCTAAAAAGTCGAGGAATTTGAAAATAGGCCCAAAAAGTCGAGGAATTTGAAAATGGGTCTATATAATGTCGAGGAATTTGAAAATAGGCCCAAAAAGTCGAGGAATTTGAAAATGGGTCTATATAATGTCGAGGAATTTGAAAATAGGCCTAAAAAGTCGAGGAATTTGAAAATGGGCCTAAAAAGTCGAAGAATTTGAAAATGGGCCTAAAAAGTCGAGGAATTTGAAAATGGGTCTATATAATGTCGAGGAATTTGAAAATAGGCCCAAAAAGTCGAGGAATTTGAAAATGGGCCTAAAAAGTCGAAGAATTTGAAAATGGGCCTAAAAAGTCGAGGAATTTGAAAATGGGTCTATATAATGTCGAGGAATTTGAAAATAGGCCCAAAAAGTCGAGGAATTTGAAAATGGGCCTAAAAAGTCGAAGAATTTGAAAATGGGCCTAAAAAGTCGAGGAATTTGAAAATGGGTCTATATAATGTCGAGGAATTTGAAAATAGGCCCAAAAAGTCGAGGAATTTGAAAATGGGCCTAAAAAGTCGAAGAATTTGAAAATGGGCCTAAAAAGTCGAGGAATTTGAAAATGGGTCTATATAATGTCGAGGAATTTGAAAATAGGCCCAAAAAGTCGAGGAATTTGAAAATGGGTCTATATAATGTCGAGGAATTTGAAAATAGGCCTAAAAAGTCGAGGAATTTGAAAATGGGTCTATATAAAGTCGAGGAATTTTAATATTTTGTAAAAGGTCAGGGAAAGCCATAGAATTTAAACGTTAAACGTGACAAATTCTATGATTATTATTTAGATTCTTAAACATTCTTGTTATTTTTAAGCATTATTATTTCAACGTTGCAATTTAGCCTGAACAGTTGCCTGATCTCGAAAAATGGTTGAAACAATCTTGAAAAATGGTTGGGGAAAATGATCGGGTGAATATCTCGAAAAATGGTTGGGGAAAATGATCGGGTGAATATCTCGAAAAATGGTTGGGGAAAATGATCGGGTGAATATCTCGAAAAATGGTTGGGGAAAATGATCGGGTGAATATCTCGAAAAATGGTTGGGGAAAATGGTTGGGTGAATATCTCGAAAGATGGTTGTGGAAAATGATCGGGGAAATATTTCGAAAAATGGTTGGGGAAAATGATCGGGTGAATATCTCGAAAAATGGTTGGGGAAAATGATCGGGGTAATATCTCTAAAAATGGTTGGGGAAAATGGTTGGGTGAATATCTCGAAAGATGGTTGTGGAAAATGATCGGGGAAATATCTCGAAAAATGGTTGGGGAAAATGGTCGGGGGACTATATCTCGAAAAGTGGTGGTTGAAAATTGTCGAGGGAATATATCTCAAAATATGGTTGGGGAATATGATCGGGTGAATATCTCGAAAAATGGTCAGTCGAAAATGGAAAAGTCAGAAAATTTTAACCTGAAAATATTGTGGAAACCTTTCACGTGAAATTATCGGACATTAAAATACGCCTTGATCCTGTGAAAGTGCATGGTTCAGTTTTTGTAGTTCAACTTTGAAAATGTTTATTCCGAAAGTGTACTTAAAATAAAAAATTACTACTTCAGACGTGACGATCTTGACCTTGACATTTGTTATTCCGACCTTCAAAATGGCGATCTTTTCGATTGTTAATGTCCCCAGGCCTAGATGAATACTTATGTCGTAAGATATATATTTATATACTTCTGGTATAAGCGTATTTTCGATATTTCATACCATAGACAAGAGGGTATCATTTGGGGTACACGAAAATGCATTTCCCTGGAATATTAATCGCTTTCCCGTGTCCAAATTTAAAATAGTTTTGATCTCTGCCGGAATAGACACGCTTCGCTATTTATTAGATTTGTTTAATGACTAATTTCTACCGATAGATGGTGCTTTCGTACGCTTTAATTGACTCTTAGCAGGCGGCCCGTTCAATTAGATTTTACAAGAGCTTCTACTTACGGATGCCTTAAAGTCTGGTTCGCACCAGTCGGGAATTCTTATGGTTTCGAAGTGGTATTTAACAGGTGGTAAATAATGTTAAATTATATATTTCCATCAATTATTTACAGTATTTAAAACTTAAACATACATTAAGACTTAGAACAGACTTGTACAGTAACGAAAATAAAGTTTAATATCTTCTAAAGTTGATGTATTCCTTTTTGAATGATTTTCTTGATTTCACATATTTTTATCAATACAAACCAATGTCTACCATTATTTACTACTATTTACCATTATTATTATTATTCGAATTATTTTTAATTTTTAAACAGTGGCCGTGTGAACCGGGCTCCATATTGTTGGATTTCCCAGAGCTATCAATTGCCCTTGAGTATGGTTTTACTCGTAATCTTCTACCTACGAGCTAACTCGATTTAGTTCGAGATAATTAACTGGTCACTAAGGATCAGCCATTGAAGGGAATATAACCTCAATGCATTCTTTACGGAAAAACTCCGTCAAAATTTCAGCAAGAATTAACTAACTAGCGCCAGAAATATCTAAAGTCATATAATGGAGCGGACCATATTGGAAGTGTTGGTGTTCCACATCAAATACCCAAGGTTATATTCCCTTTAAGATCCTTTATCCTTAATTCAAAATCCACGAAAAATACAAATTACTATTTAAAATTTTACAGTGATTTAAGATTTTTTTTAAATCCTAGTTTTTATTATAAAAAGAAACTAAATTAATAGAAAAATATCCATTGGACAAAAATCCATTAATTTTATGAAGTAACCAAATATAATAAAAAATCCACAATATCTCTAGAAATTTCAAAAATAATCAAGAAAGTCTAGGGGGAAATTATAAAATTCAGGGTAAAATTCAAAATCAACGAATCTCAAAGGAAAATGACTAAATTCAGTAAAAAATCAAAATCAACGAAATTTAAACGAAAAATGACCTAAATTCAGATTAAATATAAAATCAACGAATTTTAAGAGAAAACCTTAAAAATAAAAAAAATCTACGAATCTTAAGGGAATAAAAACAAAATTTATAGAAAAAATCCAAATCAACGAATCTTAATGGCAAAAATCACAAAATTTAGAGAAAAAAATCAAATCAACGATTCAATGAAATAAATTAAAATCAAGGAAACTTACCAAATTAAGTAAAAAAAAATACAAATCAATGAATTTTAAAGAAAAAATTACAAATTTAATATAGAAATATCCAAATCAACAAATCTATAATTTTAAATTTGCAAAAATATAAAAATTCTGAAAAAAATCTAATATCTGAAAAAAAAAAAGTGTCTGGAATCGAAATTCAAAAATCAATCCAAAATTCGAGATCTAAAGAAAAAACCCAAATCCCGCATTGAAAAGTTCCAAGAAAATCGTAAGATTTATAAAAAAAAATCATTGTTTTTACGGACATCAAATGGACACGTTTGAGAAAACTGTCTTTATTACATCGATCTAAAAGTTTTCGTCAGTATATATCGAATTACATTATTCATAAGTTAGAAATGTGTCAGTTGGAAAAATCAAAACAACAGGCTAGACAAAACCCGAAACAAACGTATAGTAGGTATTCGTTTTCCCAGCGCCTTAGAAATCACTAACAGCTGTCTGATTCTCCTAAGCCTCGGCTATATACAAACTCGACGAGTGAGTGCTTGAAAAATCAATGCCTACGTTATTTATAGAGGCCGATGCGCGCTAATTTTTTTATATTTTTTTCGGGTATTTTGTGTTCGCCAAAATCTGTCAGTAGGGGCGCTCTTCGCAATTGCGATTTATGTTACTGGGTTCGATTTGAAAATTTTACGCGCCTTTTTTTTGGAGGCGCTGTAACAGCTGGAGTGGTAGTTGTTTGTTGAACTTTGTTCAGTTGGTTGAACCTAGATGCTGCAACATTAAAAGGTTCGTAATTATAAATAATTACCATGATTTCATGTTTAAAATTAAACTATTAAGTCTTTGATTGTAATTAAATCGAATGCATGTAACCAATATGCTTTAACAATAAAATATTAATCCTACCTGAAGTTAATATTCGTTTTAAGGTTTATTTAAATTAAAGGTAATATTGTTTACCACACTAACTTTAGAACAAATAAGCTCTTCATAATATCCGATAAGGTCTTATATATTCGTATATTGTATATCTCTAAAAACTTTGGCGCGAATTTCTTTTTAAATTGAAATTTTAGCTTTGCGAAAAGCGCCATCTACCATTATATAATGACGGGTAAGGGAGGGATGTTTCGCCTACTCGCGAGATAGCGCGCATCGGCCTCTATAAATAACGTAGGCATTGGAAAAATCAATAGTCTTAACACACTTTGGGGTTAGTTCTTAGAGAACGAACAACAAAAATCCCTTTACCTCCGCTAATTTCCATTACATTAAGAGTTTTTTCTTGAATGCCTAAGTGCTACTTCCGTTTTTTGGGCAAAATCCTTGGCCGTTCTTTGAGAAGTTTTAATCAATGCTTTGTAGCACTTTAATTAAAATATTGAGTGACGAAAACCCGCTGAGACCAGATCGTTTTTAGTTACGTTTACTGTGGATGTGGGAGGGATCTAAATTCGCTCGCGTGTAGTCGAACCTTTTTAGTAGAGCGCCATCTATGATCGCGAAGGAATTATACGTCCTATAGAGACAAATTTAATATATTTAATTTTGGTAGAGCGGATCTTGGATATCTACAATTTGACTCTCAGGTTATATGAGGGAGATTATATGGAGGGCTTCGTCGCTGTCTGTTCTAGGAATATGGAGCCCTCTAGGTAGTAGGGAGGGAGGTAAAAAATGAAATTTTAGAATGAAATTAGTATTAAATTAAAATTAAAGAATGAAATTAGTATTAAATTAAAATTAAAGAATGAAATTAGTATTAAATTAAAATTAAAGAATGCAATTAGTATTAAATTAAAATTAAAGAATGAAATTAGTATTAAATTAAAATTAAAGAATGAAATTAGTATTAAATTAAAATTAAAGAATGAAATTAGTATTAAATTAAAATTAAAGAATGAAATTAGTATTAAATTAAAATTAAAGAATGAAATTAGTATTAAATTAAAATTAAAGAATGAAATTAGTATTAAATTAAAATTAAAGAATGAAATTAGTATTAAATTAAAATTAAAGAATGAAATTAGTATTAAATTAAAATTAAAGAATGAAATTAGTATTAAATTAAAATTAAAGAATGAAATAAGTATTAAATTAAAATTAAAGAATGAAATTAGTATTAAATTAAAATTAAAGAATGAAATTAGTATTAAATTAAAATTAAAGAATGAAATTAGTATTAAATTAAAATTAAAGAATGAAATTAGTATTAAATTAAAATTAAAGAATGAAATTAGTATTAAATTAAAATTAAAGAATGAAATTAGTATTAAATTAAAATTAAAGAATGAAATTAGTATTAAATTAAAATTAAAGAATGAAATTAGTATTAAATTAAAATTAAAGAATTAAATTAGTATTAAATTAAAATTAAAGAATGAAATTAGTATTAAATTAAAATTTAGGAATAAAATTGGTATTAATTTAAAATTTAGGAATAAAATTGGTATTAATTTAAAATTTAGGAATAAAATTATTATTATTTTAAAATTTAGGAATGAAATTGGTATTAATTTTAAATTTTAAAATTTAAATTAGTATTAATTTAAAATTTAAAATTTAAATTAGTATTAAAATATTTTAAATGTGAGCACTTTTCTCACAAAATGTTCGGTTTCACGAAATAAGTGACGGGCTATATTTCGCCTTTGGTCCAACTTGTTTTTAGAAATAAGGTTGAACACCCTTATGGAAAGAAGGTATCGCCATCTGTCTGGAAAATTTAGAACTCTAATTTGAGAAATAGACAACCAAAAGACGTGCGGTAGAGCGGATCTTGGATATCTACAATTTGACTCTCAGGTTATATGAGGGAGATTATATGGAGGGCTTCGTCGCTGTCTGTTCTAGGAATATGGAGCCCTCTAGGTAGTAGGGAGGGAGGTAAAAAATGAAATTTTAGAATGAAATTAGTATTAAATTAAAATTAAAGAATGAAATTAGTATTAAATTAAAATTAAAGAATGAAATTAGTATTAAATTAAAATTAAAGAATGAAATTAGTATTAAATTAAAATTAAAGAATGAAATTAGTATTAAATTAAAATTAAAGAATGAAATTAGTATTAAATTAAAATTAAAGAATTAAATTAGTATTAAATTAAAATTAAAGAATGAAATTAGTATTAAATTAAAATTTAGGAATAAAATTGGTATTAATTTAAAATTTAGGAATAAAATTGGTATTAATTTAAAATTTAGGAATAAAATTATTATTATTTTAAAATTTAGGAATGAAATTGGTATTAATTTTAAATTTTAAAATTTAAATTAGTATTAATTTAAAATTTAAAATTTAAATTAGTATTAAAATATTTTAAATGTGAGCACTTTTCTCACAAAATGTTCGGTTTCACGAAATAAGTGACGGGCTATATTTCGCCTTTGGTCCAACTTGTTTTTAGAAATAAGGTTGAACACCCTTATGGAAAGAAGGTATCGCCATCTGTCTGGAAAATTTAGAACTCTAATTTGAGAAATAGACAACCAAAAGACGTGCGAAAATGAGCTTATAAATTACCGTTTACAACTTACGTATAGCCGAAAAATCGGTTTTTGAGTTACCAGAAGTACATAATATATTCCTACAAGATAAGAATCCGTATGAAACATGCAGATTCGTAGGTTCGAGGCAGTTCCCAAAGGGCACGGATATGTACACTGCATCACGTCAGAAAATTTACCTCTGGTATTGCTATGTCTAACGATGTATAATTAGAGCCGTCGCCGATAAACTTTGTTCCCACCGCCTTAATTTTTTGAGATTTCCTACGTAATTTTATTTTTTTTCTTTCCAAAACATTATGGATTTTTTTTTTAAATTTCCAAAAGGGGGGGGGGGGGGGACGTTTTTTCGCCAAACGCCGCCGCCGACCGAAATTATATCGGCGCTATGCTTTACGTATAAGGTAGAAATTAAACAGCGTAAGGATATCTTTTAAGTATATTTAAGCCCGAACTATTTTTTATTCCGAATAGGCCTTTCCATAAATTCGCTACGATTGCCCAACTTGTTCTTGAAAATGTGCAGTCAAAACTATGGACGAATTAATTAGCTCTCTTTAGTGGGAGAGATTGGGAAGCATTGTAGAAGTTAGAAAAAAACAGTAAACAAGAAGGCCACGTTAATTTATAGAAAGGCCTATTGTTTTGTTTTTAATTAGTGAGAGTGAAGTGAATAGCATAAGCAGCGTCGAGAGGGGGAAGGAAAAACGTCACCAGGGTGCTCTTCAATCGCGACGAAAGGCGTCATTTTTAGGGAACCAATGAGATACAAGGGCTGATTTGATTGACGTTTAGGGGTAAGGAGTTTAGCTTTCGAACATGATAGGGACATTGGGAGCCATTTTAATAAATAAATACGTTCTTTTCAAAATAGATAGATGCACACTTATCTTGTAAATATATAATATACTTCTGGTGTTAGTAAAAATATATTTTAATAAAAAAAGAACCACCACGAAAATCTCTAAACCCGTTTCATAATCTTAAAATCTGTCTAAAGATTTTATGAGAATTCAATATCCCGTAACACAGAATAATAAAGAATTTTTCGACTTTTCGCGAAAAGAAAAACGTATTTAAAATGAATCTTGAACAGCGAACCAATTCCCGTTTCTGAAGCTATTACCCCGGCCGTAATGAAGAACGATCTTTGAGAGATTCCTAACCGCTAAGCCTTGGCTTCCCTTTATTATTAGAGCGCGCAAAATTGAAAAGGGGGCCAGGAATCCCAAGTTTTCAATCTCTCCTTTATTGCAGAACGCTAGCGCCCCCGTAAGTAGGACCTCCTCGTTCTACTTTTGGAGCCGCCAGAAATCGAACGCTTCGGAGATATTATATAATGGTCGGTTTCAGGAAATCCAGTCTCAACTCACATTGCTTCTCCGGCTCTTCTCACGAGCAGCTCCAATAATATTGCTTGACTGAGCCGGTTTCTAAAAACCGTGTTAAATCAAGCAAAGAATCCATATAAACACCAGCATACGTTTTGCGCAGGTGTCGGATTCATTGCTTGATTGAGCCCTTTTCTTATAAAGCGCGTGAAATCAAGCAATGTATCCAAATAAACAATACTAGCATACGTTTTGCGCAGGTGTCGGATACATTGCTTGACTGAGCCGGTTTCTAAAGCGCGTTAAATCAAGCAATGAATCCAGATAAACACTACCAGCATACGTTTTGCGCAGGTGTCGAACCCAAACCTTAATGTTCGCATTTCCCTGTTGCTTGGTTTTGCGCTTGTTGCTGCCTACTTCCAGGGGCTAGTAGGCCACACTTTGAAGCTCTCTGGCGCTCTTTTATCTCATCGTAGGAAAATGGGAAAAACACAAGTATACTTCTCAACTCACCCCCTACAATTCCTTATAATTTTTGCATAACCTTTTGAAACACCCTGCATATCAGACTATCTCTCACCACTCAGATGAATTTTCAAATATAAATACATGTTCTTTCATTAGCTGAATTTTGGATTGATTACCAATAAGCTCATGGTTATTGATTATTAACTTTGGTTTTAAAACATCAAATTAATTGATTTAAAACTTTTTTTTACTAGATATTTAAAAATTTTATGCCTCTTTTTCCTAGGCAAATTTTATTAATGTATGGATAATTTGCATGTAATTTAATGTAATCCAAAATTTTAATTCATCTGAAATAAATTTAATTTTATAACTACTCTTAATTATTTTATTTAATAATGTATTTATAATTTGTTTGCAATTTAATGTAATCCAAATTTTTTTTATTATTCTGAATTAAATTTAATTAGTAGTTTAATTTAATTGTAACAGCTACCTTTTTTGTACATTTTCATAAATATATGTAGGTATTATAGGTGATTGAAATCAAATCTCACGCTAAGCTCAATTTATTATTAAGTGAAGAGCTCTTATCTAAGGTCCGCTCATCTTTAGACCGAAAGAGGCAATAATCATAATAATTAGCTAGGCTAATATCGAAGGCACCACCCTAGGCCCAAGTCAATTACTCTCTTCTGCTCATTTATTTAACTCTCTTCTGCTCATTTATTTAACTCTCTTCTGCTCATTTATTTAACTCTCTTCTGCTCATTTATGTAACTATCTTCTGTTCATTTAACTATCTTCTGTTCATTTAACTATCTTCTGTTCATTTAACTATCTTCTGCTCATTTAACTCTCTTCTGCTCATTTAACTCTCTTCTGCTCATTTAACTCTCTTCTGCTCATTTAACTCTCTTCTGCTCATTTAACTCTCTTCTGCTCATTTAACTCTCTTCTGCTCATTTAACTCCCTTGTGCTAATTTAACTATCTTCTGCTAATTTAACTATCTTCTGCTAATTTAACTATCTTCTGCTAATTTAACTATCTTCTGCTCATTTAACTATCTTCTACTCATTTAACTCCCTTCTGCTCATTTATTGAACTCCCTTCTGCTCATTTATTGAACTCCCTTCTGCTCATTTATTGAACTCTCTTCTGCTCATTTATTGAACTCTCTTCTGCTCATTTATTGAACTCTCTTCTGCTCATTTATTGAACTCCCTTCTGCTCATTTATTGAACTCTCTTCTGCTCATTTAATGAACTCTCTTCTGCTCATTTAATGAACTCTCTTCTGCTCATTTATTGAACTCTCTTCTGCTCATTTATTGAACTCTCTTCTGCTCATTTATTGAACTCTCTTCTGCTCATTTATTCAACTATCTTCTGCTCATTTATTTAACTATCTTCTGCTCATTTATTTAACTATCTTCTGCTAATTTAACTCTCTTCTGCTAATTTAACTCTCTTCTGCTCATTTAACTCTCTTCTGCTCAATTAACTCTCTTCTACTCATTTATTTAATACTCTTCTACTCATTTATTTAACTCTCTTCGGCTCATTTATGCAACTATCTTCTGCTCGTTTATTCAACTATCTTCTGCTCGTTTATTCAACTATCTTCTGCTAATTTAACTCTTCTGCTCAATTATTTAACTCTCTTCTGCTCATTTAACTCTCTTCTGCTCATTTAACTCTCTCTTCTGCTCATTTAACTCTCTCTTCTGCTCATTTAACTCTCTTCTGCTCATTTAACTCTCTTCTGCTCATTTAACTCTCTTCTGCTCAATTATTTAACTCTCTTCTGTTCAATTATTTAACTCTCTCTTCTGCTCATTTAACTCTCTCTTCTGCTCATTTAACTCTCTCTTCTGCTCATTTAACTCTCTTCTGTTCAATTATTTAACTCTCTTCTGTTCAATTATTTAACTCTCTTCTGTTCAATTATTTAACTCTCTTCTGTTCAATTGTTAACTCTCTTCTGCTCAATTATTTAACTCTCTTCTACTCATTTATTTAACTCTCTTCTACTCAATTATTTAACTCTCTTCTACTCATTTATTTAACTCTCTTCTACTCATTTAATAATTATTATTATTATACTTTAATTGTCTATCGTGTTGAAATAGCTAAAGATAAATCATTTTTAGAAATGTTAATAGAATTTTGATCTCGTTTTGACTCCAAGCGCTCTAAAATGAGCGGAGCGTGCCCACCTCTAGTTTGAGATATGACAGTGGGCACGAGCTAGCAGGCCTTCTGTCGATAATGACCTGGGCCGGTCCTCGTGCTGCTGGTGAACTGCGTTGTTTCCGGGGGACGATTTTTATCGTCCTTCTAACGCTCGATAAATTATCGCCGGACGCGTCCGCTTATTAAACTGTCTATCCGTCGATAAATTTATTCACTTGTTTGTTATTCTGTCCTTGTATATTTCTCCGTAAGTTATGTCAAGAATTTATTCAAGTTAATAAAGAATACCTGTTCCCCTCGTGATCGCCTTCAGAAAAACCGGGGATTTTAGTTGCGGCTTCATATTCTTTGTAAACCCGCGTGCATTCTTGTTTATGTTTTATCCAGAAATAGGAAACTGTATTGCGCTGTATTGATACATTTCTAGCTAATTTTTATGGTTTCGAAAATGAATTGTTAATCCAATTATATACAGAAATTGGTTGTCAGTGAAAATAAATCCACAAAGACTAATAACTTTCCTTATTATGGATTTGCTAATCAAGTTCTAGTAATTTTTCAGTGGTGGAAATCGATTGAAGTAGGGGATGTACACATCAAATACCAAATTGAATACTTAGAACGTTGACTATTTACGGTCAGTTAACCGATAGAATACGAAATAGTATTTCGAATAACAAATTATTTAACAAATCGTTCGTATATTTTGAAATATAAAGACTGAAAAATGAAAACTGAACGTTGTAATAGGAAATTTTAAGGTTTTTATTTGCTTTGTTGTAAATATCAGTGATTTTATGAGCTTTTTGTTAAAAATAAATATTTAACTTTTTCACAAACTATTTTAACATCAAATATTTTATACTTCTCTTTTCGATGTATCGAATATTTCATAACGAAAAACGAATATTCAGAAATTTATTCGTTTCGATGAATTTAATATATTTCAAAACGAAAAACGAATATTCGCAAATTTATTTGTTTCGATGAATGTAATATATTTCATAACGAAAATCGAATATTCGCAAATTTCATTGTTTTGATGAATCGAATATTTCATAACGAAAATTGAATATTCGCCAATTTATTTGTTTTGATGAATCGAATATTTCATAACGAAAGTAGGATATTCGCAAATTTAATTGTTTTGATGAATCGAATATTTCATAATGAAAAACAAATATTCGCAAATTAATTTGTTTCGATGAACTGAATATTTCATAAAGAAATTTTAATTTGAAGTGAGATTTCTGGCCAATTCGGGGGTCTTCATAAACCGCGTACGCACTATTGTGATATTTGAATTTCGTACCAATTGATACAGGTGCCATTTAACTCCAAAAAAAACATGGCTACCCTATTTCCAAAACCAGGTAACTCAAAATATTCGGTTTGTCTAAAAATTAATTTAAATTAACGTTTTCGCGTTTCGTTACCTTATTTCCAAAACCAGGTAACTCGAAAAATTTATTTTCGATAAAATTCTTCTTGGGCATATGTTGATGTACAAGTTGATTGAAAATTTGTTCAAATTTAAATTTAATATTTAAAATATAGTTATAACATCGGGGGGATTGTGTGTACTTAATTGTCCGTGACATCTTGTTTTTAAAGGGAATATAACATCCAACGCGTTCTTGAAGGAAAACCCCAAAACCACCGGAAGGGAGAGACCGATATCGGAATCAATTTGGGTAGGGCGACACAGAAATACTAAAGGATATATTAATAACGATCTCAAAACTTAGGAACCACCATATTAAATTACATAGTAAAATCGTTAATTTTTCGGTTTTATTTTTAGAGTTTGTGTAGAAACAGAACGTTCTACAGAAACGACTCTAAAATTGCTCCTAAATGTCAATAATTATGGATTACATGGATTTCTTTGTCGTGTACGCTTGAGTTATTTTTGAACGAATAAAGTAGTCCCACGCTCCGATTTTAAAAATATCGTTACTCAGCTGATTTTTTTTAATAATATCGTTACTTTGATTTTAAAATTATCGTTACTTTGATTTTAAAATTATCGTTACTTTGATTTTAAAATTATCGTTACTTTGATTATAAGAAATATCGTTATTCAGCTGATTTTTAAAAAATATCGTAACTCGGAATTTTAAAATTATCGTTACTCTGATTTTAACAAATATCGTTACTCTGATTTTAACAAATATCGTTACTCTGATTTTAACAAATATCGTTACTCTGATTTAAAAAATATCGTTACTCTGATTTTAACAAAAATAACTAAATTTTATATGTTACGGATATTTATGGATTAAGAATATAGTAATTTTATTTGAAGTTTCAATATTATTTGTTTAGTAAAAGTAGATGATGAAAACGTAATTTCAAGGTCTATAGAATCATTTGAAGAATTCAGGCCGAATTTCGGGTAGCACCTCCCCTTCCATCAGCTGACCCGGGCTTAGCTTCCACCCTCAAAACTCAATCGTTTTTCTGATTTTGACCAGTGAAACAATTTTGTTTATAACTTTTACGTTACCAGTCTTCACATTTAGAGGTCGTGATTACAAAAACTTCCAACAGGAATCCATACCTCTACTTGGAATGCTTATTGCGGCAGATTTTCGTCTCGATGTGGCCAACGGTTTCTTTGACGTCACTATGTTAACTTAACAAACAACTAGGTGAGAGGGGACGGCGCGCAGACGCGATTTTTTATCTCGTAGGCGGGGCCAAAGCCGTCAGAGTTATCTTACCATACGCGATACGGCAGGATAAGCATTCCATGTAGAGGTATGGATTCCTGCTTCCAATAATAACTTTATTCTTGAAAAACATCTCCATACGCTTCTGTTAAAATTTGAAGAAGGGTTGGGATTTAAAAAAAAAAAGATTCGTTTTAAGGACTGTAATTTACACTATCCATCATTTTTGCAAGCAAAAAATTCGACAACGTCTTGGCAACACAAACGCGTTGGTTGCTAACCGAGGCTTAGTTCCAAATATTTAAGACTACTTATTTTAATACACATCCTTTTGATTGACATAATTTGTAGTAGCAGAGGTATTGTTTTAAACAATATGGAATAGTTTTCTTCGCCTGTTGACGTTCGTAATAGAGAGGTTAAGCAAAGTGCTCTAAAAGTTTTAAAGGGAATATAACCTGCAAAGCAATCAATTAACGTTTTCGCGTTTCGCTACCTTATTTCCAAAAACCAGGTAACTCTAAAAATTCGGATTGTCTAAAAATTAATTTAAATGAACGTTTTCCCAAAATCAGGTAACTCGAAAAATTCATTTTCAATAAAATTACTCTTAGGCTTATTAATTTGACGTACAAGATTATTGAAAATTTGTTCAAATTTAAATTTAATATTTATAACATAGTTATAACATCCTTAAATTTTTCAAATATCCCTGTACAGTGGCGCCGAACATTTCTAAAGCCAAAGGCAAGAGTGGCCAGCGCTGCAAAAGTTGGTGCTCCACACCAAATACGGGAGGTTATATTCCCTTTAAGAACAACGTTGGGAGAACGTTAATGTTCTAGAAGAAACATCCTTTAAAATCTGTTAAGTGCGCTTTCAGTTCGCGGGTAACTCAATCAAGTACGTTCACAATCGAATATTAACAAATTGCACACCTTTCACTAACCCATGGTACACGAACAATTAAAAAGGTTGTTTGCCTAGGTGTATTTCAACTCAAAAAAGTATTTACCCTTTTTAACAAGTATGCTGCTTGATAAATAATAAGTTAAAAGGAACTTAACATTTCATATACTAATCTCCACCACTCGCCCCCTATTCGGCTTTCCGTTGCTCTTCGACTCGTTTTGAAATTTTTAATGATTAGGCTTAGTTTCTCTTTTCGTTTTAATAGTCACAAGCCAGATTTCCCGCACGGTACTGACGAGTCCCAAATAGGTCGAAACCGGTCTACCGTTGGAATTTCTGGCTATTTTACTTAATTTAATTTAGCTTTTCACTCGAAGATCTATCGCATCTTTTTGTTTGCTCGAAGACCTATCGGTACGAGCTATTAGTAAGTTTTTTTTAAATTTCTTAAAATTTGTTTAGGGTTTAGCTTTATTATCCCTTTTCTAATGGACTAATCTACTTATTCGCTAATTTTATCATCCTTTGATAAATAATAACTTGCAGGAATCCTTACCTCTACTTGGAATGCTTATCGCGTATGGTAAGATCACTCTGACGGCTTTGGCCCCGTCTACGAGAGAATAAATCCCCTCTGCTCGAGCTCCCCTCTCACGTTGTTGTTTGTTAAGTTAACATAGTGACGTCAAAAAAACCGTCAGCCACATCGAGACGGAAAACCTGGCGCGATAAGCGTTACAAGTAGAGGTATGGATTCCTATAAGTTGTCATAACTCTGTCTCGATTTTTGGAGTCGGAAAATTATAATTATCAGTATTTTCATTTAAAAAATAAAAAATATGGCGTCGTCTTGAAGTTGTTAAATATTCGACTCCGAAGTAAAAACAGGAAAAGTAAAACTTCTAAAATGTTCGTACTAGAAACTCCACTATAACAAAGTTGGTCAAAAATGTTCACTGCTGTGAATGGGTCTTTAAAGGGAATATAACCTCAAGGTTTTTTTTATGTTTTTTATGTTAACAATTTGGGCGGGAAATCACTAACCAGCGCCAAAAATATCTGAAGCCATAGGAGGGAGCGGGAAATGGTCGAAGTGTTGGGTTTCCACACCAAAACATCTGAGGTTATATTCCCTTTAAGATTCCAAGGTCTGTTCTATTAGAAGCGAAAAAGTTGGGATTTAAAAATATCCAAGTAGCCGCGAAGGATGAAATCTAATATACACCGCTTTTATTGTTTGCTTTTAGAGTGTTCGGCTGTTTTGAATATATCAGATTCGAGGGGGGAACTCTTGTAGCAGACACTGAGGCGCCACCTATATTTCACTTCTCGTTGGGGCTTCGTCTGCTCTCGGGTGGAAAATTTCCCTTTAAAAGCTCTAGTAATATTTTCCTTATTAATAGAATATTCATCTTAAACATCTGTTCTAGTTGGTTCACGCTTCGTTTAAAGATCTTGATTTACATCGCTGGGGATAGAGATGTTCGATTTTGCTTTTACAGCGATTTGTCAAAATCTGCTGAACCAAGAACCCATCAAAGCCACTGAAAACAAAGAAACATATGGGTGTGGTGGCCTGATCTACTACGCCCTCTTTTAACTTTTTATTTTTTTTACAATTTTCAATTTGGTCTGTGAAATATTGCATTATTATTTCAATTCAAAAGTTTAATGTAAATAATAATCAAATTTTCAATTTGGTCTGTGAAATAATGCATTATTATTTCAATTCAAAAGTTTAATGTAAATAATAATCAATTTTCAATTTGGTCTGTGAAATATTGCATTTTCAATTCTAAAATGTTTAATATAAATAATAATCAATTTTCAATTTTGTCTGTGAAATATTGAATTATTATTTTAATTCTTAAAAGTTTCATATAAATAATAAATAATAATCAATTTTCAATTTTGTCTGTGAAATATTGAATTATTATTTCAATTCATAAAAGTTAAATATAAATAATAATCAATTTTCAATTTTGTCTGTGAAATATTGAATTATTATTTCAATTCAAAAGTTTAACGTGAACAATAATCAAATTTTCAATTTTGTTTGTGAAATATTCAATTATTATATTAAATAATTTCAATGCTAAAAAGTGTAATATAAATAATAATCAATTTTCAATTTTGTTTGTGAAATATTCAATTATTATATTAAATAATTTCAATGCTAAAATGTTTAATATAAATAACAATTATTATATGTTAAATATTAAAATTTATTTATTAATTAGGAAGAATTTTACTTCGACTGTGCTGAAGAGGGCGCTGCGCGACATTAGGGAACTTACCTGCTTTTATTTAATTACGGCGTACGACGACCGCTGGGTTTCACTTTCTTATTAACACGTGACACTCGACACCGAGCGCGCATCGCGCTCCGTTTTTAAAACCAAACGAAGAAAGTATCTTAGGGTTGTGTAGTGCCATCTAGGAGCAACAAACACAGCACCCCACACGAGGAGAACGCAACCCGTCAAAAGTCGTGGATTTTCTTGTGGACATTTTTCATTGGCTAGACGCTTTAGCGCCTGCTGCCGTCGTAAGGGTAAAATTCGGAAATTGTCTCCCCCCCTCCCCGCCCGTAAAACGTTCAGCGTAAAGGCTCGTGACGCTCGTCCAATGAAATTCGTACACAACCCTTCGTTAGCGTGTTTAAAGGCTAGCTGCGTTCTCCTTGTGTTTGTTGCTCATAGGTACCATCCTTAGTATAGTCAGATTAAATATCTTCCTCATTACTTTGTAAGTATTAAAAATAATTCTAAAAACTATTAATTTTAAATATTTTAATAATATAAAATATTAAAAATCATGAAACTATATTAATTTATAACGTAATTCATATGACTGTTTGTTAATTTAGCAGTTTTATTGACACACAGATAGCCACAATGGCATTTTGCTGAACAAAAATCGAAAATGAGTGCATCGTGAAAGGAATACCCGATTGTTCTCAATAGCTTAGATCTGTTCTTGGAAGAATTCATAATTCCTTTATCGGCGATCGTGGCTCCATCTCCCGATTCGTTGTTGAATTAATAATTACAAAAGCTTTCGCAACTCGAGACACTGTTGTCAGTTTAAAAGTGGTTCTTCGAAGAATCTAGGAATGGCATTGTTGTTATTACAAAACGTCTACAGCTTGAACAACATTTACATTAATTAACATGAATCTCCAGTCTGTTTGTACCAACCTAGTTTATTGTAGTCATTGTGTTTTATTATGGTTAGTTAGTCTAAATATTTTGTTATATATCCTTTCAACGTTTCAATTATATAATGTGTATTTGTTTATTCCTATGAAAAATTTATATTTTAAAGCAACTGTCGGCTCTATCATTGCCACCTGTATTATGATAAGGCCCAGGCCCGGAGTTACGGTGTGCGGGGCCCTAGGCAGCAAGATATGAAATAGGGGCACAAAACTAGTTTTACACTGAAAGCGGGGGGCCCTAGGGAGTCGCCTCGCTTGCCTTGCTCTAATGCCGGCCCTGATAAGGCCTTTGTTATTAGACATGGGAATTAATATAGCCGATTCTTCGAAAAAACGACTTTACGTTAGAACGTGGTGCCATCTGTTAAAGCAACTGTAGGCTCTATCATTGCCCTTGTTAATAGAGATGGCAATGAATCTATCTGATTCTTCAAATAAACGACTTTACTGGAGAGCGTGGTGCCATCTGTTAATGGCAAAGGAAGCTAAAATTCATAATAGCGAAACGATAACGTCGTCAGAGAATCATTTTAGAGTATTATAATTAGACAAATTATACTCTAATTAGTGGACTTTAACCTAAATTATATATCCCATGTAAAATATATTGTAAAAAATTATTGTCAAATTTACAAACGATCCAATCAACGCGAGGGAGGGGTACCTATAAGTACCCGACTTTTTGGGGAAAATATAGCTTAAAGCAAGTGTCAGCTCGACGTCAAGTAGCTCTTTTTTCAACAGATGTCGCTATCGTCGTAATAAAAACAAGATAGTTAAGTAACATTTGGACCCAAAAGGCGGGTACTTATAGGTACCCCTCGCGTTGATTCGATCGTTTGTAAATTCGCCCATAAATTTAAATTACAGCAATTATAATCAATATTTTTACACGGGATATATAATTGAGGTTAAAGTCCACTAAGAAGAGTATAATTTGTCTAACTATAATATTCTACAATGGCTCTCTGACGACGTTATCCTTTGGCTATTTTGAATTTTAGCTTCCTTGGCGATAAATAGATGGCACCACGCTCTCCACTAAAGTCGCGTTTTCCGAAGAATCGGAAAAATTCATGGCCATCTCTAATAACAGGGGCCTTTTCATCATACAGGTGGCAATGATAGAGTATCTCGTTTTTAGGTCGACGCTAGCGACATCTATTGAAAAAAGAGCTAGTACATGTCGAGCCGACACTGGCTGTACGGCAATTTTTGGTCGACCAGCATGCTCCTCTCCTTAACATTCAATCAAACGAACTTGGTATCTTAATGGTTCCCTAAAGTGTAATTCTTCGGTTGAAATACATTGTCGGTGGAAAATTAGACCATGGTGCCCGTGAACCGCCTCATAATAGTTATTTTCCCCAAGTATAAATTATTGATAAAATAAAATGAATAAAAATAGAAATAGCACAAGATGGAGCTTAATTTAGTATTTACGAAAAATAATTCCGAAATTTCTAACTCTTGTAGATAGTGTTGTTAATTTTCCGGAAAAATAAAATTCGGAAAAATTTCCCCAAATCGGAAAAATAAAAAATTGAAACATAAATTACTTTGTAAATTTTTTTTATGTTTTTAACTTTTCATCGATATAAAATGTCTAATAACATTCAACATACTACAAAACATTAATATTGTTACCTTGTTAATCAGTTTAAACTAGTCTAGAGGTTTAGTTTTACTTCGAAAAAATTAGACGAAAATGCCGCTTTATTTAAACAATATATTAGACTAATCATAGATTTTTTTTCGAAAAAATACGGAACATTTTCTGGAAAAAAGGCCACTGTCATTTTCCGGAAAATTTTACAACACTACTCTTAGACTTTATAGCAAAAGGCGTAAATTTTTGTCTGAAAAATAAAAATCTAAAAATAAAGATTTGAAAGCAATTGCTTTGGCACAATAAACTTCCGGAATATAATATTTCAATAGACGAAGCTTACGTCAAAGATGTACCGGAAGTGATATTAAATTTCAATTATCTCTGTATTCTTTGAAAATACGTTCCGAAATGATAAAGAATAGTCCAATGTGAAATACCAAAATGCAAGCGGAGGAATACACGCTGTAAATTTTGCCTCGGAGAAAAGATAAGGAGAGCTAACTCCGCTTTTGAGGCATGAACGGTCGTTTCGAAACGCGACGCTAACGCCATCTACCATCTCGCAGATAGAATAGAATCGTTTATTTTATCTCGTAGCTTTAGCGGGAGGACGACATAAAAGCTAATATTATGGCGAAAACCGAGTTATAAATATGTAGCGGCTGTTCCGTAATACATTTTTAAAGAATTGGCTTTCTTCGCTACTGAGCGAACGCAGCGCCATCTTCTGAAACTTCGACGAACCACGACTAGCGTCCGTTTTATCTCGTTGTAACCATGGCGATTCGGCCGCCGCCTCAAGTAGCTTTTAACGGGATTGCCACAGTACCTGGAAAAGTTGGGGAAATTGATTTTGCTTGAAAATTAAAGTAGTAAATCGGAAAATTACCGAAGCCTTTTTTTCCAGAAAATATTCCGTATTTATCCCAAAAAAGGGGAAAATCTTGAACAAATTAATGTTTCAGTGCTTTTGAATTTCCTTAGCAAGAACGAAACCCTTTTTACTGTCCCTCTATCGGCAAAATAGGCGTAACAGCGCCTTCTAAAATTATTTTATTCACAAGATGGCGCTACGTATTATTCATACGCTATCCCAATTTCGGAAATTTTCACTTAAAACAGTGGTCTTTATATCGGCAACCATGTTCAACGACCATGTCAAAGAAAAGTAGATGACAATCCTGATTTTAAAACATGGCCACTTATTGTGATGTCTTAGCACATGCGTACAGTAACTTACATGGTTATATTAATTAGTCCAAGTTAAAATAAAGGTAAAATATTTGTGAAATTCTGGCATAAAATAAGACGGGAAAAATCTTTGAAAATGGTCAGGGAAAAGCTGTAAAAACTAGGGAAATAAAAACTGAAAAAACGGTGGCAACACTGATTAACCAATGCAATTTTGTTTTTGCGTCTTACGCTAAGTGGCTCTGCGGGTAGGTTTCTGAGGGTATTCCACTTAAAATAAAATGGGCCTGATTTTACAGAAATTCAGATGGACCCTGAAATTAAAATAACTATTTAATTGTTAAACGCACTCTCACAAGCTCAAAATTTGTGTTAGCGTTGAGTTCGGGACTACATATTTTCTTTCAATTTTCTCCATTAGATAGTAGCGGCAATGAGAGTAGCGGATGTTTCTCTAACTATGCTGTACAGCCAAAGGTAGCGGAGAGAGGATTTTCAGCCCCCTGGAGTGGCTGATTTCTAACTCTTTGGGGCATATAGTTCATTCCTTCCCACATATACTTTTACTCTAAGGTTCGACTTTCACAATAAAGATTGAAGTGAGATTGGAATAGCTCGTAGCACGCGTCGCTATAGACTCCATCGCCATCTCTTTTCCATAAAAGAACTAAAAGCTACTTATTTGAGAAAATTCAGCTGGCGAGAGTGCGTTTAAATATGAGTGTATATTAATTAGGGTTTGGTTGACTTTTAAAATGCAAATAATCCGATATATGGATAACGGGTATTAGTGAAAAGTTTTAAAATTAAGATATAAGCGGACCAAAACCACGTAGCGCCATCTCGTTATCTTGCGAATAAAATAATTTTAGCAGTGCTAGCAATCACATTTCAAGAATCATGAGTTTGGCGGAAAATTACCCCTCATTGAAAACTGTCGAACCTTCGAAGTCATAGGCGTGCGCACGATAGGGCCTGGGTGGGCCATGGCCTGACCTGAAATCTAAGAGGGCGCAAAAATCGGAGGCAACAGGCGCGAGCCTAAAATAATACGAAAAAAATATTTGATTTTTCGTCACGTACTCTACTATACTCTCAAAAATAAAATTTCTAGCGTCACTTATTGAGAAAGAAAAGTACTAAACAGGAGAGCCGTGGTACTTAAAAGACATGATAAGTTTCGCAACAAAGGCAAACTCCAACAAATAGAGGGCGCAACAGCATAAGCGGGCCCGACCTGCTTCAAATGCCTGCGCACGCCTATGTTCGAAGGTACATTTTTGTAATTTAGACATATACTTCTCTCGTAAGGTTATTATATATTTTTGTCCATAGGTTGTACGCAAAACTTCAATTTTCGATGTTACAAATATTGAATGGCAAACAAATTTCTAGGCTATTAAATTTATTAGATGAACTCCACGTGCAAATATAAAATTTATAAGGGACAACAAGCCCGGATATTATGTTTACACTCGTGACTAGACTGTAAATGCTGACGAAAACGATCGTAAATTTACCCCCCTATAAATTCCTAGAAAATCCCGCCGTACCTTTTACAGACTGGTTAGCAATATCTCAGTACGATTTGTAATTATTGCTATTCTTTGGGCTCGTTATTTAGTAATACAAATTTGGCTTGTATTCAATCCTTTTTATTGACATTATAGCCATTTTTTGGTAGTCTACGTGATTAAAAAGTTTCACTGTATGGTTTGTTTAAAAATATATCTGTTAAATGAGTAAGGCTTCGCTTAAATTCAATCCTTAATTTGTATTTCCTAAGGTCTATTTTTTGTATACAGTTAAGATAGACTACGTGAAGGGAGTATATTTCAAAATATAGTAATAATATCAATTAAAACAATGGAATATTGTTATTTCACTGTATACAATGATTTCTTTAAATGAGTGTCGTTTCGCATTAAAATCTCCATTATGCTTTTATACAATCCTTTTCCTAAAACGCCAGCATAGTTTATTTCAAATATAGCTATCTTTTAAAAGGGATATTAATCTAATCAGCGGTAAACTGCCATTTTAATGTTTGCAATGGTTTGTTATAAAATGTATCTGACAATTGATAAATGAGTATAGTTTCCTCTTAATATCAAAATTAGACTTATATTCAATTACATTTGATAATTCGATAGCGCTAGCTTAAGTCTATATTTTTTGTGTAAAGCTAAGGTACACTACGTGAGCATAGTATATTTGAAAATATAGCTATATTATAAAAGAAATATTAAAACTAGCAATGGGAAATCGTTATTTCTTTGTATGCAATGGTTTGTTTAAAAATATATCTGCTAAATGAGTAACGCTTCGCACTCGTATCTGCAAATATAACCCAGCAACTAGGTTTGCATGTTATTCCTTTTTTCGGCGAGCTACCCTGGTTCGAGATAAATCTGGCCCAAACCTCGTCTTCTTCACACTGAAAAAAGTAGAGCCATTTATTAGATTTCCAAAAGAGAAAAAAATAATATTAGCAACAATTATTATCGTATCAGGGGTTTAAAATTTCTAGAAAAAAAGAGGGTAGAAAAAGGTTATTTCTTAATAAAAGCAAAAGGCGAAAGCCAGGACAAAGGGCTTAAGTAGTTGGCGCTCATTGGAAAGAGCGGCAAAACTGAAACGTTCCCTTTTCTCTCCCTCTCTCGGCGGTCTGTCGTAGATGGAAAGCGAGCGGCTTCGTCCCAGCGTCGGCAGAATCCCCGCCGCATCGAGTGGCTCGATCTCCGAGCAAGTCCGTCTTCGTGGGAGTCCGCAGATCCGCTTCAGTGGCGTCCCAGTGCCGCACACCGGCGGACGGCGTCGTGGCTACGGCCAAGCACAGCGCCTCGCACCCGGCGGGGCTGGCCAACCTGGCCGCCACCATGAACGCCAACGGAGTGGTGCAGAGCAGCGTCGTACCACCCTTGCCACCGAGGTATCGACTCCGGGACCTCATACTGGGTGACTACGCCTATGGCGACGATGGACAAAGGTAAGGAATCAAGTTTTATTTGGCGCGTTTGCGTCGCGTCGTGAATGGATAATTTACGCCTGGGTTTTTGTTTTTTACTTTCTTCGGCGGATGCACGTGACAGGCCGAGGCTTAAATGTCACGTGTTGTATGTTGTAACTAATGAACGACCACGTGGTTATTTTTTTTTTTACAATTTCTGATACGAATAATTTTAACGGGTAAATAAGAGTTTGACGTTATGCTGCAATAAATTTTCGTAAACTTAAATTGCACATTTGCTGGGCCGCCAAGAGCGGGCCCGGGCCTTGGCAAAACAATACTTTCGGGCCTCAAGAGCTACCTTATTTTTCTAATTAACAATGAGAAGTATAGTAGAAAGGCTCAAACGCGGGACCCCAAGGCTTGTACGGGCCCCGGTAATTTGTCCGGCCTGCACATTTGATATTTATTTTTGTCTCTGACTCTGTCACTGAAATATTAAATGAATCTAGTCGAATAAGTTATTATTTTCTGTTAAATGTAACATAAGAAATAAAATTTATTTAATAGAATTATATGTAAGACGTTTTGGGCAGACAAATTGAAAAGTAATGGCTTGATAAATCAGGCTGTTGCGAGTAAATATATGTGTCTGTAAAATAAAATGTATGAAAAGTAGAAATTTAAGATGCTGCTCTTACGTCGCAAATCCGATATTCGTCGTGATTTTAGAACCAACTCGTAGACTCGTAATAGCAAACGTAACATATGAACAATAAGTATGGCACTTCCTATTGTTTTCTTTCTTAATTTGCTAATTTTGTTAACGGACCTTTTTTCGTTATACTAACACTCGCTCAGCTTGGACTTGGACTTACAACGCCAACAGTATATTATTGTCGTTGGTACAAGTATATTTAGACACTAGGTGAGCTACGTATTGAACTAAACATTGATGGCTCAATAACTTTTCTAGGCAGTTCGGTGATAATTAATTGCTAATGGCCATACTTAATATTTTATGTTACTAATGATAAAATAGGCAGTGACGTAAAAGCGACATTAAAACAAGAATGTAGTGGCGTAACCAGGATTTTGTTTGGGGGGGGGGGCACACCATTGAAAAAAAAGTAAAAAAATAAAAATATTTGTACGTGCAACCATACGTTTCGGGGGGGGCATGTGCCCCCTGTGCCCCCCCCCCCCTGGATACGCCATTGCAAGAAGGCCACTCTACTTTATAGACGTAACATTAGACAGATAAACCCGCTCTAGAAAACTTGTAGACGTAGCTTGGCTGTGTACAAACTACACCCCTACAAGTTTCACCTACACGTTTACAAGAGGGTGGCTTAACCTCTCCATTTTGCATGCTCAATATATACCAAAACGTTTTTATTTACATTTAAAATTTTTTTTCGTTCGTTTTGAACTGGAATAATGCCACGTTATTTGCGACAGTGTATGTCTCTAGAAATTCTAATTACCTCATCCACTGGCTTTGGCCCAAGCCAAATCCCCTCATAATTTCTGCTTGAAATGCAGAACCATATTTTTTAAAATGGCTAATTTTGGCTGGAAAATGATATTTGTTTCTTTGCTTTATAATGTCACGTGACTTATTGCTATCACGTGACTTATTGCGATCGCGTGACTTTTATCGTGGGATTAATTTTACGTATTCAAGGTTTTGCCAAAGTATAAAAACCAATAAAATGTTTAACGGAAAAACGTCTTTTCTTTGATATTCTGTGAAATTTATCCAAAACGAAAATAGATATTAGACACTCCTGGAAAACTTCTACTCTCCTACAAGTTTCCCCTACGCGTGTACATTTACAAACTACGCTCCTACAACTTTTCATTACACGTTTTCAACCCAACCAACAATTGTTTAAAAAATTCGATCCCCTGGAAGTTTCCGTTATTTTGTTTCTACAAATCGTTACGTAAATTCGAAGTGGGAAAGTCAAATGTCTAATAGGGACCATTGCAACGTAAGTATGTCTAATAGGAACTATTGAAACGTAAGTATGGCTAATAGGGACCATTGCAACGTAAGTATGTCTAATAGGAACTATTGAAACGTAAGTATGGCTAATAGGGACCATTGCAACGTAAGTATGGCTAATAGGAACTATTGAAACGTAAGTATGGCTAATAGAGACTTTTAAATGTCTAATAGGTACTTTTGGAACGTCTAAATGTCTAATAGGGACTATAGGTACGTCGAAATGTCTAATAGGGACTATATGTACGTCGAAATGTCTATTAGGGACTTTTGAAATGTCAAAATGTCCAATAGGGACTTTTTGAACCTATAAATGTCTATTAGGGACTTTTGGAACGTCAATATTTCTAATAGGGACTTTTGGAGCGTCAATATTTCTAATAGGGACTTTTGGAACGTCTATATATCTATTAGGTACTTTTGGAACGTCAATATTTCTAATAGGGACTTTTGGAACGTCAATATTTCTAATAGGGACTTTTGGAACGTCAATATTTATAATAGGGAGTTTTGGAACGTCAATATTTCTAATAGGGACTTTTGGAACGTCAATATTTCTAATAGAGACTTTTGAAATGTCAAAATGTCCAATAGGGACTTTTGGAACCTATAAATGTCTATTAGGGACTTTTGGAACGTCTATATTTCTATTAGGTACTTTTGGAACGTCAATATTTCTAATAGGGACTTTTGGAACGTCAATATTTATAATAGGGACTTTTGGAACGTCAATATTTCTAATAGGGACTTTTGAAATGTCAAAATGTTCAATAGGGACTTTTGGAACGTCAATATTTCTAAAAGGGACTATTGAAACGTCAAATTATATAAAAGCCTTTATTAAAATTGTATTTTAAAAAAATATGTAATGTAGACCAAACAATAAGCATTTGGTTAGGGATAAAAATATGCATTGGGGTCATGTTTGTAACCGAGAAGTGATAAATGAACAGCTAGAGGGGTTACCAGGTCGGTTAGTAACATTTAATAGATAAAACCATAATATTTTAAAGCCGTTGATGAGTTCGTTTCAACGTCAACGCTATTTGTCTAAAGTGTACGTGATGAAATACATAATATCCAACTGTTATTTTCCTAATTGAACTTTTGAGACCAAACCCGAAAACTGTAAATTCCCAGATGGGCGAGTTAATGTCTCCATTTTTGTCAACTCCCATTACTGGAAACGTGGCGTAATTTGGCCCAAGTTCCGGAAATTCCCGCTACTTCCGGTCCAAAACAAATTAGTCCCCGACATGTGAAGACGCTAAGCGAAATACTTGTACGAATACGTCGAAGACGGGCTTTCGAGAGACTGTTACTCTGTAGTTCGCAGCGTTTTCCCTAGACGTATTAATTAGATTTCTTAACCTCCTCCGTTTTCTCCCTATTTCGCGCGCAAATTTTTTCCTAAGCCTTAGTTGGACGCGAAAGAAATTCCATTTTAATAATGCTAAAAGGTCCTAAAGAACGTCCGTATAACTACTTAGTCACTAGTTCATGAAAAGATCGTTAAAAAGAATCTACGTGACATCTCTAAGATTCCAGTTTTCTTTAAGTTCTTATAGAAATGTTGGCCTTTGTTCTCCGTTAACTAGGCGAATATATTGCCAGAAGATGTAGTTAATTGGATGACAACGCCCGATTGAACTTTGTATTGTCTTAGGGCGAAAGGACTTGAAACTTTGCCAAAAACTAAGCCAGAATTTTTGGATAAAAAAAGGACCGTAATTCGACGAGTCCGTGTTTTAATATTGGGACTGTTTTAGTAGTGGGACCGTTTTAATATGGGATTGTTTTTATTTGTGGACCTTGTTTATTAATGTTTGGACTGGTTTGTTTTGGTAATTATTGGACTGTGTTTTTTGTAATTTTTTTACCCTTTTTTCAATTGAGCCTTAATGGACCGTGTTTGTTTCGGTAATTATGGGACCGTTTTTAAAGTTTGGACAGGTTCGTTTTGCTAATTTTTGGACCGTGTTATTTGTAATTTTTACCGCGTTATTTTTCATTTTACACCGCGTTATTTTTAATTTTACACCGTGTTATTTTTAATTTTACACCGTGTTATTTTTAATTTTACACCGTGTTATTTTTAATTTTACACCGTGTTATTTTTAATTTTACACCGTGTTATTTTTAATTTTACACCGTGTTATTTTTAATTTTACACCGTGTTATTTTTAATTTTACACCGTGTTATTTTTAATTTTACACCGTGTTATTTTTAATTTTACACCGTGTTATTTTTAATTTTACACCGTGTTATTTTTAATTTTACACCGTGTTATTTGTAATTTTTGGGTCTTCTTTTTAATTTTACACCGTGTTAATTTTTAACTTTACACCGTGTTATTTGTAATTTTTCACCGTGTTATTTGTAGTTTTTGGGTCTTCTTTTTAATTTTACACCGTGTTAATTTTTAACTTTACACCGTGTTATTTGTAATTTTTCACCGTGTTATTTGTAGTTTTTGGGTCTTCTTTTTAATTTTTCACCGTGTTATTTGTAGTTTTTGGGTCTTCTTTTTAATTTTACACCGTGTTATTTGTAATTTTGGGGTCTTCTTTTTAATTTTACACCGTGTTAATTTTTAACTTTACACCGTGTTATTTGTAATTTTTCACCGTGTTATTTGTAGTTTTTGGGTCTTCTTTTTAATTTTACACCGTGTTATTTGTAGTTTTTGGGTCTTCTTTTTAATTTTACACCGTGTTAATTTTTAACTTTACACCGTGTTATTTGTAATTTTTCACCGTGTTAATTTTTAACTTTACACCGTGTTATTTGTAATTTTTCACCGTGTTATTTGTAGTTTTTGGGTCTTCTTTTTAATTTTACACCGTGTTATTTGTAATTTTTGGGTCTTCTTTTTAATTTTACACCGTGTTAATTTTTAACTTTACACCGTGTTATTTGTAATTTTTCACCGTGTTATTTGTAGTTTTTGGGTCTTCTTTTTAATTTTACACCGTGTTATTTGTAATTTTTGGGTCTTCTTTTTAATTTTACACCGTGTTAATTTTTAACTTTACACCGTGTTATTTGTAATTTTTCACCGTGTTATTTGTAGTTTTTGGGTCTTCTTTTTAATTTTACACCGTGTTATTTGTAATTTTTGGGTCTTCTTTTTAATTTTACACCGTGTTAATTTTTAACTTTACACCGTGTTATTTGTAATTTTTCACCGTGTTATTTGTAGTTTTTGGGTCTTCTTTTTAATTTTACACCGTGTTATTTGTAATTTTTGGGTCTTCTTTTTAATTTTACACCGTGTTAATTTTTAACTTTACACCGTGTTATTTGTAATTTTTCACCGTGTTATTTGTAGTTTTTGGGTCTTCTTTTTAATTTTACACCGTGTTATTTGTAATTTTTGGGTCTTCTTTTTAATTTTAAACCGTGTTAATTTTTAACTTTACACCGTGTTATTTGTAATTTTTCACCGTGTTATTTGTAGTTTTTGGGTCTTCTTTTTAATTTTACACCGTGTTATTTGTAATTTTTGGGTCTTCTTTTTAATTTTACACCGTGTTAATTTTTAACTTTACACCGTGTTATTTGTAATTTTTCACCGTGTTATTTGTAGTTTTTGGGTCTTCTTTTTAATTTTACACCGTGTTATTTGTAATTTTTGGGTCTTCTTTTTAATTTTACACCGTGTTAATTTTTAACTTTACACCGTGTTATTTGTAATTTTTCACCGTGTTATTTGTAGTTTTTGGGTCTTCTTTTTAATTTTACACCGTGTTATTTGTAATTTTTGGGTCTTCTTTTTAATTTTACACCGTGTTAATTTTTAACTTTACACCGTGTTATTTGTAATTTTTCACCGTGTTATTTGTAGTTTTTGGGTCTTCTTTTTAATTTTACACCGTGTTATTTGTAATTTTTGGGTCTTCTTTTTAATTTTACACCGTGTAAATTTTTAACTTTACACCGTGTTATTTGTAATTTTTCACCGTGTTATTTGTAGTTTTTGGGTCTTCTTTTTAATTTTACACCGTGTTATTTGTAATTTTTGGGTCTTCTTTTTAATTTTACACCGTGTTAATTTTTAACTTTACACCGTGTTATTTGTAATTTTTCACTGTGTTATTTGTAGTTTTTGGGTCTTCTTTTTAATTTTACACCGTGTTATTTGTAATTTTTGGGTCTTCTTTTTAATTTTACACCGTGTTAATTTTTAACTTTACACCGTGTTATTTGTAATTTTTCACCGTGTTATTTGTAGTTTTTGGGTCTTCTTTTTAATTTTACACCGTGTTAATTTTTAACTTTACACCGTGTTATTTGTAATTTTTCACCGTGTTATTTGTAGTTTTTGGGTCTTCTTTTTAATTTTACACCGTGTTATTTGTAATTTTTGGGTCTTCTTTTTAATTTTACACCGTGTTAATTTTTAACTTTACACCGTGTTATTTGTAATTTTTCACCGTGTTATTTGTAATTTTTGGGTCTTCTTTTTAATTTTACACCGTGTTAATTTTTAACTTTACACCGTGTTATTTGTAATTTTTCACCGTGTTATTTGTAGTTTTTGGGTCTTCTTTTTAATTTTACACCGTGTTATTTGTAATTTTTGGGTCTTCTTTTTAATTTTACACCGTGTTAATTTTTAACTTTACACCGTGTTATTTGTAATTTTTCACCGTGTTATTTGTAGTTTTTGGGTCTTCTTTTTAATTTTACACCGTGTTAATTTTTAACTTTACACCGTGTTATTTGTAATTTTTCACCGTGTTATTTGTAGTTTTTGGGTCTTCTTTTTAATTTTACACCGTGTTATTTGTAGTTTTTGGGTCTTCTTTTTAATTTTACACCGTGTTAATTTTTAACTTTACACCGTGTTATTTGTAATTTTTCACCGTGTTATTTGTAGTTTTTGGGTCTTCTTTTTAATTTTACACCGTGTTATTTGTAATTTTTGGGTCTTCTTTTTAATTTTACACCGTGTTAATTTTTAACTTTACACCGTGTTATTTGTAATTTTTCACCGTGTTATTTGTAATTTTTGGGTCTTCTTTTTAATTTTACACCGTGTTAATTTTTAACTTTACACCGTGTTATTTGTAATTTTTCACCGTGTTATTTGTAGTTTTTGGGTCTTCTTTTTAATTTTACACCGTGTTATTTGTAATTTTTGGGTCTTCTTTTTAATTTTACACCGTGTTAATTTTTAACTTTACACCGTGTTATTTGTAATTTTTCACCGTGTTATTTGTAGTTTTTGGGTCTTCTTTTTAATTTTACACCGTGTTATTTGTAGTTTTTGGGTCTTCTTTTTAATTTTACACCGTGTTATTTGTAATTTTTGGGTCTTCTTTTTAATTTTACACCGTGTTAATTTTTAACTTTACACCGTGTTATTTGTAATTTTTGGGTCTTCTTTTTAATTTTACACCGTGTTAATTTTTAACTTTACACCGTGTTATTTGTAATTTTTCACCGTGTTATTTGTAGTTTTTGGGTCTTCTTTTTAATTTTACACCGTGTTAATTTTTAACTTTACACCGTGTTATTTGTAATTTTTGGGTCTTCTTTTTAATTTTACACCGTGTTAATTTTTAACTTTACACCGTGTTATTTGTAATTTTTGGGTCTTCTTTTTAATTTTACACCGTGTTAATTTTTAACTTTACACCGTGTTATTTGTAATTTTTCACCGTGTTATTTGCAATTTTTGGGTCTTCTTTTTAATTTTACACCGTGTTAATTTTTAACTTTACACCGTGTTATTTGTAATTTTTGGGTCTTCTTTTTAATTTTACACCGTGTTAATTTTTAACTTTACACCGTGTTATTTGTAATTTTTCACCGTGTTATTTGTAGTTTTTGGGTCTTCTTTTTAATTTTACACCGTGTTATTTGTAATTTTTGGGTCTTCTTTTTAATTTTACACCGTGTTAATTTTTAACTTTACACCGTGTTATTTGTAATTTTTCACCGTGTTATTTGTAGTTTTTGGGTCTTCTTTTTAATTTTACACCGTGTTAATTTTTAACTTTACACCGTGTTATTTGTAATTTTTCACCGTGTTAATTTTTAACTTTACACCGTGTTATTTGTAATTTTTCACCGTGTTATTTGTAGTTTTTGGGTCTTCTTTTTAATTTTACACCGTGTTATTTGTAATTTTTGGGTCTTCTTTTTAATTTTACACCGTGTTAATTTTTAACTTTACACCGTGTTATTTGTAATTTTTCACCGTGTTATTTGTAGTTTTTGGGTCTTCTTTTTAATTTTACACCGTGTTATTTGTAATTTTTGGGTCTTCTTTTTAATTTTACACCGTGTTAATTTTTAACTTTACACCGTGTTATTTGTAATTTTTCACCGTGTTATTTGTAGTTTTTGGGTCTTCTTTTTAATTTTACACCGTGTTATTTGTAATTTTTGGGTCTTCTTTTTAATTTTACACCGTGTTAATTTTTAACTTTACACCGTGTTATTTGTAATTTTTCACCGTGTTATTTGTAGTTTTTGGGTCTTCTTTTTAATTTTACACCGTGTTATTTGTAATTTTTGGGTCTTCTTTTTAATTTTACACCGTGTTAATTTTTAACTTTACACCGTGTTATTTGTAATTTTTCACCGTGTTATTTGTAGTTTTTGGGTCTTCTTTTTAATTTTACACCGTGTTATTTGTAATTTTTGGGTCTTCTTTTTAATTTTACACCGTGTTAATTTTTAACTTTACACCGTGTTATTTGTAATTTTTCACCGTGTTATTTGTAGTTTTTGGGTCTTCTTTTTAATTTTACACCGTGTTATTTGTAATTTTTGGGTCTTCTTTTTAATTTTACACCGTGTTAATTTTTAACTTTACACCGTGTTATTTGTAATTTTTCACCGTGTTATTTGTAGTTTTTGGGTCTTCTTTTTAATTTTACACCGTGTTATTTGTAATTTTTGGGTCTTCTTTTTAATTTTACACCGTGTTAATTTTTAACTTTACACCGTGTTATTTGTAATTTTTCACCGTGTTATTTGTAGTTTTTGGGTCTTCTTTTTAATTTTACACCGTGTTATTTGTAATTTTTGGGTCTTCTTTTTAATTTTACACCGTGTTAATTTTTAACTTTACACCGTGTTATTTGTAATTTTTCACCGTGTTATTTGTAATTTTTGGGTCTTCTTTTTAATTTTACACCGTGTTATTTGTAATTTTTGGGTCTTCTTTTTAATTTTACACCGTGTTAATTTTTAACTTTACACCGTGTTATTTGTAATTTTTCACCGTGTTATTTGTAATTTTTGGGTCTTTTTAATTTTACACCGTGTTAATTTTTAACTTTACACCGTGTTATTTGTAATTTTTCACCGTGTTATTTGTAATTTTTCACCGTGTTATTTGTAATTTTTGGGTCTTCTTTTTAATTTTACACCGTGTTAATTTTTAACTTTACACCGTGTTATTTGTAATTTTTCACCGTGTTATTTGTAATTTTTGGGTCTTCTTTTTAATTTTACACCGTGTTATTTGTAATTTTTGGGTCTTCTTTTTAATTTTACACCGTGTTAATTTTTAACTTTACACCGTGTTATTTGTAATTTTTCACCGTGTTATTTGTAATTTTTGGGTCTTTTTAATTTTACACCGTGTTAATTTTTAACTTTACACCGTGTTATTTGTAATTTTTCACCGTGTTATTTGTAATTTTTCACCGTGTTATTTGTAATTTTTGGGTCTTCTTTTTAATTTTACACCGTGTTAATTTTTAACTTTACACCGTGTTATTTGTAATTTTTCACCGTGTTATTTGTAGTTTTTGGGTCTTCTTTTTAATTTTACACCGTGTTATTTGTAATTTTTGGGTCTTCTTTTTAATTTTACACCGTGTTAATTTTTAACTTTACACCGTGTTATTTGTAATTTTTGGGTCTTCTTTTTAAAGAGTAAGTTGCAAATTATTCGTTGCAGCCTTAATTTTGTTATTAAATGAAACTTTTACGTGTAAAATACCCAAATATAAAGTTTCGTTGCTTTCCGTTTCGTTGTTAATTAGAAGTAATTAGTAGAACGGCCAAACAATTTGAATTTTAGTGTGGTGATTGACGTTAATGACTACACGTTATTTATCATTGGCCGCTATCCCCAACATAATATTTAGGCTTGGAAACAAAATGTAGATGCTACCTAGGAGCAACAAACACAAGGAGAACGCAGCTAGCCTTTAAACACGCTAACGCAGTGTTGCGTACAAATTTCATTGGCTGAACCTTTACGCTGAACGTTTTACGGAAAGGGGGAAGACAATTTCCGAATTTTCCAATTCCGACGTCAGCAGGTGCTAAAGCGTCGAACCAATGAAAACTGTACGCCAAAAATGCACGACATCTGACGGGTTGCGTTCTCCTTGTGTGGGGTGCTGTGTTTGTTGCTCCTAGATGCTACTGATTCCGAAGCCGAATCCGAAAAATCTCCTGTAAAACCGTTGGATTCTACTACAGAATTTTGTACGCGGTTGCTTACATGGTTTTAAAAACACGCGCGTGCTAATGAACATCGTCATATCTACCAAGGGTATGATCTTGGTAGGATAGTGGGAACTATATAATCTACCAGGTGCAGTTGGAAAAATTCAGAGAAAACCGTGGTCAATGACGCTACAAACTAGACGCGATAAAATTATCGTTCAAAATAAAATCCGCTTCACGTAAATTTAATTTTAATTTTAACTAAACTTAACGGCGGTATTTCATCGAGTGAGTTACATTTTCGGAAAGCCCATTATCAAATGAACAAGAAAAATATAAAGTAGTTAAGTTTCTATACCGAAAAACTTTACTCTTAATTTTTGTAATTTTTGATCTTTTTTGTACCGTTTTTTTTAATTTTAGTAATAATACGTTCTTATGAAATATGAATAGCACATTTTTATAATAAGAGGATTAGGAAAAGCTTAATTATAATTTACCAGAAAGTAATTATCGTTGTAATTAAAGGTAGCGGTAATTAAGTAATTTACGAAAAATAAATTCGACGCGTTTCATTAATTACGTTTTCCTTTACCGATATTTGATCGTTAAGAGAAGTTTAATTATTAGCCTAATTAGAGTTTGATACGCCGATTAGTTATGTCTGCTGGAAAATTGAGATTGTTCCAATTTGCGAAGTCGAGAATGCGTGCGGTGCTTTTGAATAATCACTTCGTCTCCACTTTTGAAAGAAATTGTTAATCTTGCAGGTATTTTCCGATAAGCTTGATAGCCTGTACATTTATTGATCCTCAATGTTACCATTAATCACTAAACTGCTCGTTACGATCACCTATTCATTGTTCCAATCAGAAGTACATTATATATCTCATACTATAGAAGTTTACCAATACTGACAATTCTATTCAAACTAGTGTTGTTAATTTTCCGGAAAAATGAAATGCGGAAAATGTTCCGCAAATCGGAAAAATAAAAGTTTTTTTATGTGTTTAACTTTTCATCGATATAAAATGTCTAATAACAGTAACATACTACCAAAAATTAATAGTGTTACATTGTTAATCAGTTTAAACTAGTCTAGAGGTTTAGTTTTACTTTTAGATTCGAAAAAATGAGGCATAAATGCCGCTTTATTTCAATTTGCAAACAATATATTAGACTAACCATGCAACGAAAAAATTGATTTTTCGGAAAATTTTCCGACTTACAACAGCTTACACTAATTAAAACCTTCGCAAAATTTTTAGAAATACTTTTCTTCAAAATACCAATAGTTCGAAAGATGTTTAGTAACAGGTGGTAAATAATGGTAAATAACGTTATGGTATAAAATGGTAAAACTGGTAGATAATGGTAAATGATCTTTTCTTGAATTATTTACAGTTATTTAAAATTTAAACCAACATTTAAGAAAATAAAACATTTAAGATTTAAAATAGACTGGTCGAGTAATTAAAATAAAGTTTAAGATCTTCTTCAGTTGATGTATTCCTTTTTGAATGATGTTCTTGATTTCACATATTATAACACAATATAAACCAATATTTACCATATTTACCACTTTTTACCATTATTGTGTATTTTAGGAATACCAGAAGTAAATGAACCGCAGTTATTAGTCTGCTATACTCCCCATGTTGGAGGCGTTTTCCTTGTGAAGTTACCTTTTGACCTCGAATTTGAAATTTTGCGCGCTCCAAGGCTGAAAAAAAGTTTTTGTTTTTATGAAACCATTTCGGTGCAATTTATGGAGTCAAAAGACGGGAATTAAAATTAGCTTTTATTTGACTCGATTTTGTCATCATTTTCATAAGGAAAACGCCCTCCGATTCCGAGCGCTATTTCGATAACTTCGGTTCATTTACTTATGTCAATAATACGCGTAGGAGTGTAGACGTGGTATAGTGCACTGTTTACCCGACACTTTTCACCTACGCGTTTTAACATGTCTAGTTTTGTGCTTTATATTAATTTTATTCGTTAGCAGTGGTGGCACCTAATCGTTGCTTACGGTATTATAATAACGCAGGGCCTACCTTGAAATTACAAATCGCTTATTATCATAGAAAATCTTATATTTTGAAAATCCCGTCGGTCAGAACCAATATGAAGTTAAACTCAATTTTTTATAAAGCCACCAAAAACATTAATGAACTGTATCCACCTGAAAATTAAGCTGTTTAAAAATCGGGCTAAATCTTTTATAAATTCTAAAAATTAAAACCTTTGTATATTGATTTGGAACATGTATTTATAATTTAATTAACTTTTCTTTCTCTTAATGTTTTTTATTTTTTGTTTTGTATAAGTATCGTGTAAGATTTATGTACGTATTCGCACAGGCTTAAAATCCGTTTTCTACTTAGCCTTGTCCAAATCATTTCTGTAAAAACATTTATTTTGAAAATAAACACGCAATAATTATTAAATCCTCTCAAGAGAGCGCCTAAATTTAGGTATAGTGAAGACTTTTAACCGCTATTATTTAAATTCCTTAATATTCTACTTTAATTTACTACAGCGAGCACAGAAATTTTAAATACGAATCACCCTATATTGCTAGCTTTAAGGAATAAAAATAGAATACAAAATTCTTCTAAGGGATCTTCACAATAAAAATAGAGGGATTCACTTACTTGACCTTCCGGACCCCGAAACATTTTGGTGTTCGCTAGAATTTAAGAAAGGTTCGAAATAGTTGCTACAGGAGCATATATTTGGCAGGGGCAAGGCAACTGAATCATTTTTCCCGAAAGCGCCAAGATTTAGTAATATTGGATCATTAGATATTTAGATGGAATTAAGGTGTACAAATAAATTGATTCAAAATCATAAGATATTCACGGTCCCACAAATCCACAAATTCCTGGAATTTTCACTTTTCTTGTACCGGATGAAATTTTGTTTCGTTAAAACTACCTTAATCTAATGAATTTTAAAGTTGGAATGTGGATTTTCCTTAGAAATATTAGGCAGCCGTATTAGCCCCCTGGTCCCCTTTGCTTTGGGACGGTAGAAAAGTTTTAATATTTTAATATTTCTAAATATATGGGCTTATTTGTCAAATGACCAAAAGGGATGTTCATAAATTGAAATTTTTACGATACCCCACTCCTCCTCGTAATTAGTAAATTGCGACTATAAGCTAAAATAATTCATAATTTTAGTCCATTTTGAACGTTACATATCAGCTAACCTAGCCCTCCTCAAGGGCGGCATCAGGTCAAGTATAATTTTCAATTTTTTTTACCCAAATTTTAATTTCTACGCTTCTTTTAATAATAAATTTCTTTAAGATACTCGAATTTTTATGGGTCCCTCGTGGTAGGATCTAGGGGAACCCTTTAAAATTTCCAGCTAGGTCATAGCATACCCTGGCGACGCCAGTTACAACACTTCCTTGTTTCTACGTTACTTAATTTGCGAACGACTCCGAAATGTGCCTCGAAACATTTTAGATTTTAAATTAGACCAGAAGGATAATTAGATATATTAGTCATGAAAATTATTTGGCTCATTCTAATCCTATTTTTATTAAGCTAACTATTCTAAATATTTATCAAATCTACGATTTTTGTTATATAGTGTTTATCTTTAAGTCAATAACTACTTTTATTTATAATAATTTCCTCTTTAACAAAGCCAAACTAAAGTATACTAGAAGAAATAATGTATTAACTGTGCCTATGGTTAAAACCGCTAAGAAACTCAAATCAATATTTTACAGTGGTGTTAAATTATTTAACGGTTGTATAACAAATGAAATTAAGACGTTAAATCATTTTAAAAGTGTTGCTAAAAATATTATACAAACTAAACTATAAAAACTTGCCTAATTTTAATACCCCTCGTCCTATTTATATACAGGGTGTCCATATTTATTCGAAAAAGTGATTTTTTTCAATAATCGTTGTAGTTAGAATTTTGATTTTTTTGTGTGTGAATTGTCAGTATCGGTGGCCATTGTTGTACATAATGTTTATCGATTTTAAAAAAATATTTTCAAATTTAAAAAAAAAATAAATTTTGATGTATTGGAGCTCGTCAAATTTTGCCAATGAGAAAAATGTAGAGCGACGTCGAAAACATAAGAATAACGTTTGGTCGTTGAAAACAAATCATTTTTCACGAAATTACACGCGTTTGAAAATTGACTTAACGGGTAAACAAAATAATTGGAAAAATCAAAAACTATAATCTTTTGGATGAAGTGGAAGTCGTAAGACAATATTATTTTTAGACTGAACTAAATATTATTTTTATTTATTTAAATTAAATTTAATGAAAAATAACCGAAAAGGAAAACCTTTTTTAATTGAAGGACCTCACCAAAATTCCAAAAACAATATCCCCGAAATTAGATACGTGATATCTTGAAGGTTCCCCGAGTATTTACTGATCGAAAATGTTCTATGGTAATTTATTATTATTATTATTAATTTAGCATTTAAATGAGAGTTAGAAATTTAGAATCTTGCATTAAATAAATAAATTTATTGAATGTTATTTACAAAGTCGGCTCAAATATACCACCATCAGCTACAACACATGCTTGCGCTCTAACAATTAAGTTTTCAAATGCACGCTCTATAATTTCAGGGGTTACTTCTTGGCATGCGTTTACAATTCGTTGCCTAAGATCATCTAAGGTAACAATAGGAGTAGAATAGACTTTATCTTTTATGAAACCCCAAAGGAAAAAGTCCAACGGTGTTAAATCTGGCGATCTTGGTGGCCAAAGAACCGGACCATTTCTTCCATCGACGCGGAAACGCATTATTTAAAAATTCAACCACATCTTTCCTATATGTGGCGGAGCATCATCCTGTTGAAACCTAAGTCTTTGTCTTTGAGCTAATGGAAGTTCATACAGGTGGTCTGCCAGTTCAGTGGTTAAGAAATTTAAATACCTACCACCGTTAAGATTTTGAGGCAAGAACACTGGACCAATGAGTTGATTTCCTAAAAGTCCAACCCAAACATTTAAACGCCCAAACTGAACTTGGTGGTGATGAGGGAATCCCCAATGCGGATTTTCGTCTTGCCAAATGTGGTAATTTTGATTAGTGAAGAAAATGAACATTCGTCTGTAAACATAACATTTCGAATAAATTGCGGTTCATCTTCCACAGCGTTGAGTAGCGATGGTTTTTGTGTATCGGCCAACAATTTGTTACTTTTACTGTTATTTCGTTGCTGTGGGCGTTAGTTTTGAAGGCGCAAGAGCACCCTGTATATTGGTACTCCACAATTCCGCTATCCATTCGGACATAAAAGTTGAGAGCAGTTTCCGCTTCGAATACAATACGTGCTTTCCCATTGTTTACCTTTGAGCAAAACATCACCTTTATTTTAGTTGGGTATGCCGAGATGTTCCAAATATCTTATTCACCCCAAGTTCTTCAAACTATTTTGAAAGGAACACGGCAAGAGCTAGAGAAGTCGTTTAGCTTACCAAAAATATCTGGTGGAAAACTTTAGCTATTTGAGGTTTTTATTTGGTTTTTCTAACGAGATCGTGAACCACTTTCGAGTACTGTTTTTTTTTGCACGAACCGGTGATGGGCATTCTTCGCTCAATTTAGAGCGTTTGCAAATTCAGACGAGCGAATGATAATTAGACAAAGAAGAACGTGCCAAGGTTAAAAATCTTCACTTTTACGTCGATTATTCAGAAATTTATATTATTTTGAAGGTTTTACATTTTATTTTTTGCTAAAATCGTTAATATGATAAAATATGTTTTCAGTATTTTTAAAGAACGGTAATTATAGTTTCCCATGTTCAGTGATCTTATGTTTGATGAGACGAGTGAACAGGGTTCATACAGACCGGGATAACATGGAAATATCAGGGTATTAGATTGTAGACAGAAAAGTCAGGGAAATTCCTATTTTGTTAAGCAAAATCAGGGAAATCCAGGAAATGTATAAGGGTTCAGAAAGTTTGCAAATTTAATTTAAATTTAAAGCGACATTTTCGCCTCACTTTTTCGAATCTAAAAGTAAAACTCAACCTCTAGATTAGTTTAAACTGTTAACAATGTAACACTATTAATGTTTTGTAGTATGTTTACTGATAGTAGACATTTTATATCGATAAAAAGTTAAAAACATTATAAAAACCTTAATAAGGAACTTATGTTTAAATATTTTATTTTTCTGAATTACTGAAAATTTACCGTGATTTGGAAAATTTTCTGAACATTTTTCCGCATTTTATTTTTCCGGAAAATTAACAACTCTATGGAAATGTAATGGGAAACCGGTTTTCCACTAGTTGTATGAACCCTGGTGAAACCTGTTATACTATAGGACTAAGCGTGAGACTGCTTTAGCTGCAATCAATTCGCTGTTGAGCAAATGATAGAACACACAAATTACTTCGAAAAATTAGCCAGAAAAGGGTTAGCTATGAGTTTTATCTTGTGGAATCTATTATATTATTGGACTGAGCGTGAGACTGCTTTAGCCGCAATCAATTCGCTGTTGAGCAAATGATAGAACACGCAAAGAGGTGAGCTATGAGGAAACACGTTTGATATGATTGGATATGAGCGAGGTAGACGTTATCTGAACCGCTCATGAGAAGAGCGTTAGATACAAATATGTCGGCTTGAAATGAGCAGTTTCTGAGCTGAGTATGGATTTCGACAAAATGCCCACCACTCGCGCGAACTCCAGCTTTGTAACCGTGTTTTCCATTATCTACCCAGTAATGTACGAGCTTTGAATATCAAATAGACTCTCCAAATGATGATGGCGGAGATAAAGGCTTGCTTCCTGATTTGTTCAGAAAATTCAAACTATGACCAACAACGAAAAATACTAAGAAATATATTTTCCGGAACAGTGTTACTAAATTTTAAACTTTTTAAAACTAAAATTTGAATAAAATAATTTAAACTTTCAAATTTGAACGACCGACGTGAAAATATCCGAAAGTTTTGATAATAAAAATATACTCGTTTGAAAAATATTATATATTTTTTAGTTTAATTAACGCAATTATATTAAATTTAAAAAAATTAAGCTAGGATAAAAAATGTAATAGATTAATAGATTATTAATATATTTATTTGAAAATAATGTTTGTGAAATCGACGAGAGTGGTCGAAACACATAAAAAAAAATTAAAAAAAAAATTGAAGGTGACTTCATTTTGTTTGGGGGTAATTAGACCCTTCGAATTCCCTAAACCGGTATATTTTGAAGCCAGATTTAGATATATCGTCTAGCTGATTATTATTATTATATTAGTTGGTTGTACCTTAAACACAGTTATATAAAATTAAATTAAAAAAGTCAGTAATATTTATATTTTAAATTTAATTATGTTCAAATTAACGTAGCTATGAAATTCATCCAAGATAAAAGAAATATAGATTTAATTAACTAACATCTTAATTTGAAAAATATTACAGGAAATATTTTAAATGTAATTATTTTAAAATTAACACACTTATATAACATAAACTTTTGCAGTCAGGCTAGAAAATAATAAATTTAATTGATTGATATTAATTGGAAAAATATAAGAATTATTTTAAATTTAATTAATATATTGATTTGTAAAATATAAGAATTATTTTAAATTTAATTAATATATTAATTTAAAAATGTAAGAATTATTTTAAATTTAATTAATATATTAATTTAAAAATGTAAGAATTATTTTAAATTTAATTAATATATTAATTTAAAAATGTAAGAATTATTTTAAATTTAATTAATATATTAATTTAAAAATGTAAGAATTATTGTAAATTTAATTAATATATTAATTTAAAAATGTAAGAATTATTTTAAATTTAATTAATATATTAATTTGAAAAATGTAAGAATTATTTTAAATTTAATTAATATATTAATTTGAAAAATATAAGAATTATTTTAAATTTAATTAATATATTAATTTAAAAATGTAAGAATTATTTTAAATTTAATTAATATATTAATTAAAAATATAATAATTTTTTTAAATTTAATATATTAATATAAAAATATAATAATTTTTTTAATTTAATATATTAATTTAAAAATATAAGAATTTTTTAAATTTAATATATTAATTTAAAAATATAAGATTTTTTTAATTTAACATATTAATTTGAAAAAATACAAAGTTAATAAAATGAGTTGAAAATCTTAAAATAGCATCAAAACAATGTATTAAATCTCAATTTTTACGACGTTTTTATAATAAATATTACTTCTAAAAAACGGCTTTTAGGAAACCTCTGTTGGGTTACAATCCGCTGATACCTATCACGAAAGAATGGCTCTTTTGGCGTTAAGCGAAAAATCAATAATTCACAACGTAAAAAAGAAACGCTTGTTTTCTGGGTCTTTTTCCGTCTGTAATACCTTGTATCGATACGGAAGATCTGGTTTCCATTTTAAGCTTCCAAACGACGACATCTCTGAGCGCAAAGAATGGGAACACGCTGCTCTGTTTTATTCCTTCGGTGGCGAGTCAATTTTCGAAGAACATCTTTCCCCTACAAAGTGGCTTTTTCCGCGGTACTTTGATGTCGTCGGAAGCTGTTTTCAATTTCGGCTCTTTATAGATCCAAAAGAAAGGAAAATAAATTTATGAACTTTTATTTTGAACAAGGCCCAATTTAGTCCATAAAATCAGTTCTTTCCACTCGATTTTCTAAAGTGATATTAATTCAGTAGATATATTTTATTAGGTAAAATGATAACCTCTTAGATAAATGTTACATTTTTCAAAAGGAAACTGTTAACAACTGATCACCAATTCATAAATTTAATCTACTTTTTATCTATAAACTAAATCTTTAATTTATTTTTCAAAAGAAAACTGTAAACAACTGGTCACAAATTCATAAATTTCATCTACTTTTTAACTACAAATTAAATCTTGAATTTACTTTTCAAAATGAAACTGTAACGACTTATCACAATTTCATAATTCATAAATTCCATCTACTTTTTAACTGTAAATTAAATCCTAAATTTATTTTTCAAAATGAACTTGTAAACGACTGATAACAAATTCATAATGAAAAAAATTCATCTACAATGAGGAACTTTTTCCTCTTACTGAACAGAGTACTCGGATGAGGGTTGTTTTTTTACCCGAAAATCCCACCTATTCTTTGATAACCCGAATTAATTCTTGGTAACACGCTTAGCGCCCAGTAAAGAAAATCATTTATAACAATTCTTTTTCTATTTGTTCGGATACGAGATTTTAAAACACCCAAATTTTTACGCTTGACCTAAATTTAAAAGAATAATATTATGTCTTCAATGTTTTAAAATATTCAAATCCAGAGTGCAAACACGAAAAGAGCAACCGTGAAAAATGAGCAAATCACTCACGACGTTGCCGTTCAACTTAAAGACCCGTTTACTTAATCTCACAATTTTTTTATTTCTTTGTTATTTTTATTACGAAGTTAGAAATCTATGTTTCGACCTATGTGAATTCGTAGTTTACTTCTCGTGACTTCTGTTGTGACTTCGTAGTTTACGTCTAGTGTGACTTCGTAGTTTACTTCTCGTGACTTCTGTTGTGACTTCGTAGTTTACGTCTAGTGTGACTTCGTAGTTTACGTCTAGTGTGACTTCGTAGTTTACTTCTGGTGACTTCTGTTTGACTTCGTAGTTTACTTCTCGTGACTTCTGTTTTGACTTCGTAGTTTACTTCTCGTGACTTCTGTTGTGACTTCGTAGTTTACGTCTAGTGTGACTTCGTAGTTTACTTCTCGTTACTTCGTAGTTTACTTCTCATGACTTCGTAGTTTACTTCTCTTGACTTCTGTTGTGACTTCGTAATTTACGTCTCTCGTCATTTCGTAGTTTATGAAGACCACAACAAACCATTAAGCAGCGCCGACAGGAGGGAGTGGTCAGTATTGGAACTGTTTGGAGGTTATATTCCCTTTAATCAAGCTTTCAAAATTTCAAGTAATATCCGATTAAAAACGTGCTAGTATTTATACTGATTATTTGAGTGAATTATAGGTCAGATTATGCTTTTTTTGTGGTAATTAGTTGTACAAGTCCGATGTACTCATAGACGAGAGTGTCAGTGTCGAAAAAAGGTTCGGTAATAATTGGAACAATAGGAAGTGTCACACTTAGGCTTATTAAGTTACTTATGATAATAGCGATATTGAATACTGAGCAGCGGCGAAAGCCAAATGAACGCTAATATGCCAGTATGGTTATGTAGATCTATTTACTTCACTATTTTTATGTGGTTCTTAACCAACTTGTTTTAAATAAAATTAACATAATATGTAAGATCTCTATGTTTCTATTGGTTAGATTTCTATAAATACGTTGAACGGAAGACGATTCTTTGTAGTATTGATAGAAAAATTGGCGATTTTATTGTTTAAATGAATTTTGAATGGTGACCGGAAATGTCCAACCAGAAACGGGTGGTGTCATTGTAAAATGGGCGTGTCTTCAAAACCACTACACAAAGCGAATACATACTTTGAGATTAAATGTAGCGCACACAAAGAGCTTTCAATTGACGTATAGAACGTCCAGTTCGGATGAGGCGTACCTGAGATATTAAGCATTTAAGAGGTTGCGTGGCCGCCATCTTAAAACGGCCGCCATCTTGAAAAGCTACGGATTTCAGAGTGCACAATTCCATGGCATCAGCTATCAACAATCGCCAGTATCGAAAAAAGGTTCGGTAAGAATTTAAACAATAGGAAGTGTCACACTGATGGATCTTATGTTACTTATGATAATAGCAATATTACATACTAAGCGGAATAACTCAATTAAATAGGCATTTCCATAAATTAAGATACGCTTGCTGAACTTGTTTTTATGAAGCTCATTCGTCACGAAATACGTAAAAGTTCAGTTCAGTTTATGCTTAAAAACAGGGTGCCTCGTCGAATTTACTCTTATGTCCAGGTCTTTTCGTAGTAAAACGGCAGGATTGCCACACGTCCGGGAAATCAGGGAAAAGTCAGGGAATTTAAAAATGGGCCTAGAACGTCAGGAAATTTTAAGAATTTGTAAAAAGTCAGGGAAAAGTCAGGGAATTCAATTTTATCTTGACACGTTTTTAAGGTAATTTTACTCTAGATCTATGGCCAATTCTGGTATTATTATTTAGATCCTTGAAAGGTTTTTTATCGTTGAAATAACATTGCTACTGAAATATAAGTTGATTAAATTTATTAACTTCTGTTTATTTTTGGCCTTAAAAAGTCAGGGAAAATAAATGAAAATGGTCAGGGATAACAGGGAATAGTCAGGTAATTTGAATCTGAGAATATTGTGGCAACCCTGACCGCCATCGATACGTCACCCGTGACGCAGCAACAACATCAAAACAAGAAGGCCAATGTAACGTTATACAAAGGCCTGATATCTCAAAAATAAATGGTACGCCTTAAAATCTACCCGAAAATATTTGGTTTGAGTCCACCAAAAAATTGAAGTCCAAATTTATTTGTTCGAAAGTTGTATTGACTGAACGCTATTTAAAACAAAAAAAATCGATAAGGCAGTGATACAAATAGGCCAATTAAGAAAGGAATTCCACTTTTGTATAATACAGTTTTTATTTTTTACCTCTCCGAGGGGACAAAGTCCCCTAGGAGGGGTTATACAATCACCGCGTCTGTCTGTCTGTGGGTCTGTCTGTCAGGCCTGCGAACGCGTTCGCATTTTTAAATTAATAATTTTTTCATAAACGTACAACTAGTTTCGCTTTCCCGTTCGAGAGCATCATGATCGACGTTTGTCTTAAGAAATACTGCACTAAAGTGTAGTAATATAGAGTTCTATAAAATCGGTGTGGTGTGCTTTCCCCTTTTGAGTTCGGAGGTGGTGAAGGTTTGGCCGGTCTTCCGTGTGAGAAAAAATATTTATCGGGCCAACCCCTAAGAAATTGAGAGCAGTCGATTTTTAGGAGTAGCGTAGTTGCTAGCCTAGGCTTCACTAATTTCCGGCTTTCCGCGCCGTTTTTCTTATTTTAAATGATATAATAAATGTATGATGGCAAATAAGCAAAATACTAGTCCCAAATCCACGGGTTTAAAAAGAAACTTAGATCATTAAAATATTCTTAACCCCAAACATACTTCAACACCTAGGGTCCCTCCTACAACTCCTAAAAGGTACGTCTCTAAAATATTCATATAAAGACAGGACATAAGCCGAATTATGTTAAACCAAAGAAAAACAATAGCTGTTAGTCCAGCTGAACTAGCTCTATAGTCTGTATGAAAAGTTTGGCCGGTTTTGGGTCGATTTTATAGAACGCTCTATTCTTTAGACCAAAATTTAAAAAAACAAAAACTGTATTATTAAAAAGTGGAATTCCTTTCTGCATTGGAGCTATTTAAATCGGTTTGGTAGTTATTGGAACGAAGTTAGATTATTTTCTGAAAGTGCAGGACTTTCTTAATTTGATTTACGCTTGCTAGCAGCCCGTGCATTATTTCAAAACCATACGCTCGGTATTATCTACCATTACCCAACTCGAACCATTTACAGCCAAAATACGTGTCAAAATATTGCAATGATAGTCCCCTACGCTGTTTTGCCCTTCACCGCGACCAAGAATATGTTCAGGTGAACAGAGAATGTGTGACTGCAACAATGGCCCGCGTTTTCATGATCCCCAGAAGTTAATCCCCGCCTACACATATAAATAGAACCGGAGTGTCTTCCCCCTTACCGACAAAAAGGGGGACTCATTACGCCAGGAAAGACTGAGAGGCGTGGCTTTTCTTCCATGAATCATGTAGCGAGCAAGATAGTACTCGCGTATTCTCTGCTCAGCGGAATAAATTCTGTCCACGACGTATCTCTGGGGGTAATTAATCAAGGGACAATGGAGAGGGTTTCTTCCGTACTTGTGGAAAATGAATAATTGTCGCAATTTCGCTAATGTGACGTAAAGGATAGTTGTAGTATTCGGGCTGTCTGCCCGTCGCTTATTATTCCGTGTTTTGCGCTTTTTCTCCGAAACAGGCTTGCTAGCCGAAAGAGCAAAGATTATTTCTGGTCAGACTTTTTCCGCTTAGAATAATTACTAGACGCGTACTCTGTCGTCAAAAGGCCAAAAGCCATTTTTCGCTTTTATCTTCTCTTTAGCGGTACTTAGTTCCGTTACCCGCCTGTGAGGATGGTTTCCGGGCTAACCTCCACCCCAATTTAATGGGTGACACCCCCCCCTCGAATTTCTGGCTACGCTACTGTTTTTTCTAACGCATGGTTGCCCAAATTTGCAATTTAATAAATCGCCCTTCTGAAGTTCGGTATGAACATTTTGAAGGTCGATATCAACATTGTGAAGGTCGATATCAACATTGTGAAGGTCGATATCAACATTGTGAAGGTCGATATCAACATTGTGAAGGTCGATATCAACATTGTGAAGGTCGATATGAACGTTTCGAAGGTCGATATGAACGTTTCGAAGGTCGATACGAACGTTTTGAAGGTCGATACGAACGTTTTGAAGGTCGATACGAACGTTTTGAAAGTCGATACGAACGTATTGAGGGTCGATACGAACGTTTCGAAGTTCGATACGAACATATTGAGGGTCGATACGAACATATTGAGGGTCGATACGAACATATTGAGGGTCGATACGAACATATTGAAGGTCGATACGAACATATTGAGGGTCGATACGAACATATTGAGGGTCGATACGAACATATTGAAGGTCGATACGAACATATTGAAGGTCGATACGAACGTTTTGAAGGTCGATACGAACGTTTTGAAGGTCGATACGAACGTTTTGAAGGTCGATACGAACATATTGAGTGTCGATACGAACATATTGAGTGTCGATACGAACATATTGAGTGTCGATACGAACATATTGAGTGTCGATACGAACATATTGAGTGTCGATACGAACATATTGAGTGTCGATACGAACATATTGAGTGTCGATACGAACATATTGAAGGTCGATACGAACATATTGAAGGTCGATACGAACGTTTTGAAGGTCGATACGAACATATTGAGGGTCGATACGAACATATTGAGGGTCGATACGAACATATTGAAGGTCGATACGAACGTTTTGAAGGTCGATACGAACATATTGAGGGTCCATACGAACATATTGAAGGTCGATACGAACATATTGAAGGTCGATACGAACATATTGAAGGTCGATACGAACATATTGAGGGTCGATACGAACGTTTTGAAGGTGGATACGAACGTATTGAGGGTCGATACGAACATATTGAGGGTCGATACGAACATATTGAAGGTCGATACGAACGTTTTGAAGGTCGATACGAACGTTTTGAAGGTCGATACGAACGTTTTGAAGGTCGATACGAACGTATTGAGGGTCGATACGAACATATTGAGGGTCGATACGAACATATTGAAGGTCGATACGAACGTTTTGAAAGTCGATACGAACGTTTTGAAGGTCGATACGAACATATTGAGTGTCGATACGAACATATTGAGTGTCGATACGAACATATTGAGTGTCGATACGAACATATTGAGTGTCGATACGAACATATTGAAGGTCGATACGAACGTATTGAAGGTCGATACGAACGTTTTGAAGGTCGATACGAACATATTGAGGGTCCATACGAACATATTGAAGGTCGATACGAACATATTGAAGGTCGATACGAACATATTGAGGGTCCATACGAACATATTGAAGGTCGATACGAACATATTGAAGGTCGATACGAACGTTTTGAAGGTCGATACGAACATATTGAGGGTCCATACGAACATATTGAGGGTCGATACGAACATATTGAAGGTCGATACGAACGTTTTGAAGGTCGATACGAACATATTGAGGGTCCATACGAACATATTGAAGGTCGATACGAACATATTGAAGGTCGATACGAACATATTGAAGGTCGATACGAACGTTTTGAAGGTCGATACGAACGTTTTGAAGGTCGATACGAACGTATTGAGGGTCGATACGAACATATTGAGGGTCGATACGAACGTTTTGAAGGTCGATACGAACGTTTTGAAGGTCGATACGAACGTATTGAGGGTCGATACGAACATATTGAGGGTCGATACGAACATATTGAAGGTCGATACGAACGTTTTGAAGGTCGATATGAACATTTTGAAGGTCGTGATAGACATTTACTAAAAGATCGCGCATTTGGTCACTCTGTTCCAACGTAAGGGTTAAGATGCGATATCAAGCGAAACAAAGATTGGTTAAAGGGGATTTCCCCCGAGCGAATGGTTCCCCTTTCCATTCAAACTTGTTGAGGCTAACGGTAATATATAGAATCCTTGGTAATATGCAGGAATCCATACTTTTACTTGGAATGCTTATCCTGGCGTATCGCGTATGGTAAGATCTTTCTGACGGCTTTGACCCCGCCTACAAGAGGAAAAATCCCCTCTGCGCGCGCTCCCCTCTCACGTTGTTGTTTGTTAAGTTAACATAGTCACTTGATGACTTAGGCCATAGGTAGTGCCGTTGATATTAGCCTAGCTGATTATTATTTTCTACTGTAGTTTATAGTTCAAAAACTTCAAACATTTTTCTTATTCATGTGCGGCCATTTTTTTTAAACGTTGGATTTTTCAACATAAATATTTATATTTAAACGTCTAGAAATTTCAAGAAAGCTCTTATATTTGTTTAATTTTTTCATATTTTCAATAATATTTGTGGAATTTTTCCGAGCTTCACCTATCGAAAATAGGTATTTGATATCAAAGTCTACAAAGCTAGAAAGAATTTGGGAAATATTATATCACTCAACCAATTATTAAAGCAAATTCCATTTAAAAGCCATGCATTTTCACTTCATATTTTCATGTAATTTTAACTTAATTAATCCTATGTTTTCCTTTATTTTGCAAAAAAAAATCTCCTATAAAATGCTATCAATCTACTGCAAATTTCCTATTTTTTACTATTAGATTTGGTTTTAGTTTTCCCTACCAATGACTTTTAAGATGGCAAAATATGTGAATTGGTTAAACCAGGGCACCATTATTTTGCGTTTGGTCCAATGCATTTTGTATTAAAATAATTAGTAAAAATGGAAGCAGAAATTCTAAATAATCGAATTTCGGGCAGCACCAGTACCCACCTTAAGGGGGAAGAATACAGTAAAAGCCCCTTTTTCGTTCAAGCTGAACTTTTCTGTTTTAACAATTAAATAATTGAATTATATTTTTCTTACTAGCCTGAACCTCTAGTGCTTAAAATAATTTTGATATTTCTAATATTAATAGTTAACGAGATATAAGGTTCTAACTAAAGGGTAGTTTGGGCGCTTGTCCAATTTGTTTAGCTCCAGGGGTCTGAATTAAAACGTAATAACTTAATTACTTTTAAATTTAAAATTGTCAAAATTATTTTAGTCACTAAACAAGAGCCTTTTCTACACTTAAATATTAATTTTATAAGTTAAAATACTAAATTTAAAGAGTTCAGCTTGAAATAGCGCGAAAGTAGACAATGGCCACTGTAGTCTTCCCCCTTGAGCTGATCATTTTTAAACAGTTTTAATTGGTTTCAATATTAATTCCATTCTTCAATTTTTTAAATAGGGTTTGTAGCGAGTTTTTTTCTTGGTATGGAACAACCGGGACTTAGCAATTTACAATCCTCCCATTCGTGGTTCTGAAATAATTAGATCTTACTATTCATTTTTAATTTACTCCGCGCTCCAAATTTTCAGATCATCAATCTTAATTTCTATATCCTAAAAGCGGATATTTTTTCATTTTCCCATATCGCGTGCCAAGAACTCTTCGACGTAAGGACGTCGCTATAGACGCATCCTGTCCGCCTTTGACAAGCCTTTCTTGACGTAGAAAGTCCAATACCTTACGAAAGTCAAGATTGATTCGTTTAAAAAGATGCCTGGCACGTCGGTAGAATTGGAAATCACGATCGTTTATTCAGTAATTGGTCTGTTGCCTCTCTCGAAATTAGGGTTAAACATTTGCCAAAAACCAAAAACCCAACATTCCGACCGAAAGGGAAGTTAAAGTCTACTCTTGCATTGGCAAGCTATTTTAGTAATTTCAAGATGGCCGCTACCCAGGCCAAAAGTAGTAGCATTGACAAGGCTTGATATCAATATGGCGGCGTACATATTCTTAGTCAATTCTGGATGTCAGTGGGTTAAAATGCCTTGCCTACTTGTAGTAACAAGCTGGGGAACCAATTTCAAGATGGCCTCTATCCAAATATAAACATAGCCTTGACGATTAAGATGCGGCTGAGGAAACTTTTTAATAAACCATGAAGTAGCAGTTATTTTTAAAAATATTTTAAATATTACTAAACCACTGAACCAGTAGCCTTGCCAAGGCTTAACAACAATTACCTATATTCTTAGTTGAAAATGGGTCTATTATGGAAGTCAGTAGGTGAAAATTTCTACTTGTAGTGCCTAGCTTAGGAACTAATTTCAAGATGGCCGCTGTGGAAACCAAAACCAATACTTTGATATCAAGATGGCGGGGTCCGTAGTTTAATAATTACAAAAAAAATATTTAATATACCTTATTAATATTTAACATTGTAAAATACTTGTAGTTATCTTACAGTCAACAGAGGGCGCCACGACATTTATAAATTTTTGCGATGTATACATCCGCCATTTTCACTGTGAAGAAACAGTTTAAACAAGGGTGGATATACAGTGTCCATGATTAAACCATGGATTTTTTCCTGTAAAAACTAGTTTAAACAAGGGTAGATTAAACCATGAATTTTTTGTGGTAAAATCCAGTTTAAGCTGGGGTGGAATAACCCATGGATTTTATTGATGGTAAAAAGCAGTTTAAACAAGGGTAAATAAACCATGGATTTTTTGTGGTAAAATCTAGATTAAACAAGGGTGGATGAAACCATGGATTTTTGTGGTGAAAACCAGATTAAACAAGGGTGGATTATACCATGGATTTTGGTGTGGTAAAAACTAGTTTAAACAAGGGTGGTTTAAACCAAGGAAGGCCACGTATCTCGACTTGTTTGATTTTGGCTCTTAGGTAGCGATTAATTCCAGTCAGTAATGTACGTGGTAAAGAGGAATATTTTACTAAAGTCCAAGCTGTCCAACCCACTCTGGTTCTTTCATCAAAGCTGGCAGGCTAAGTTCGTGGGTATTAATTTCTCTTGCAGGAACGCGTCACCGCTTGACTGGTTTTGACGCGAAAGTAGCGCGACCTTAATCCAATGACGAAATTGACAAAGGGCAACACCCTATCCGCCCGTTTCTACATTGCATTAGTCCATTAAGAGCGGACCTTTCCCCCCGCTTCTTTGTTGATCCAGTTGGGCACGTACAGTCCGTACTGTCACCTCGTACTTGTATTCGTAGACGGCGTTCGGGCTTTCATCATAGTATTGGAACTGTCAAGTGGCTCGCTTATTATGTCGGCGCCCTTGGCTCCAACGCGAAGACTGTACCATTCGATACGCTGCCATTAAATAAACTATTATTGCTTTATCGACTTTTGCTTCTGGAAATAAATGTACGGCTATTAATACGCGTACTATCGATAATTTATTTCTGCTTATTGAGGCGATTTTAAAGGGAATATAATCAACGTTTGCAGCTCTGGCCGATCTTGTCTTGGGCTTTACAAGGACAGTAGATACAGGGACGAGAAAGCAGGAAAAAAAATTCGAACAAGGACAGTAGGTACAGGGACGAGAAAGCAGGAAAAAAAATTCGATTTTCAACGTCTTCATATTCACGAAATTTACCCGCCAAGCGAGCTGCCATTTTGTTTCGCGGTGACGTTTTAGGACTTTAATCACGCGCTGTTCGCGCTTGCTCCGCCTGCGGTCTGCGGAGGGAAGACGAAAGAAAATGGCAGCTCGCTTGGTGGGTAGATTTCAGTCGTTTAAAAATTAATTTATCGTCATTAAAAAAAGATACAATTTTACGACTGATATTTTTGGGTATATTTAAACATGATCTTTCAAATAGACCCAAGTTTTACCCAACCTGGACTTTTCCTTTAAGAATTTGTAAAATTTCATGGAAAAGTTAGGGAATTCAATTTTATCTTGGCACTTTTTGGAGTTAATTTTACTCTAGATCTAACATTGTAAGACAAATTCTATGATTATCATTTATTTCCTTGAAAGTTTGGCAAATTGTTTCGACGTTGCAATAACCTTTTTATTGAAATATAAGTCCATTTAAATTTATCTTCTGATAAAAGTGAAATATAAAATACCAATTTTGGCCTTAAAAAGTCAGGGATAATCCCTTAAAATGGTCAGGGAATACGAATCTAAATATTTTGGGACAACCATGACAGGGAAATTGGAAAAATTGAAGGGGTCTTCCATAAAGATTGCTTTGCAGGTTATATTCCCTTTAAGCTTCTCTCGCAATCCCGTTCGTACGCTCTATACTTTCCCCTAAACATAATCAAATCAGCCCCGTATCTCATCGGTTTTCCGGCGTTATTTGACATTAAAAACTTACTGTTTTTTTTTGTCGATCCAAACATAAATAAATCGAAATGTTCACAATGGGCAATTTCAATCCTAACATTTATCGGGTTGTGTAAAAAGAAACGTTTGCCTAATTTCGTCATAATATAACTTAAAATCCAGCAAGAGTTATCTTACAAGAAATAAAAATTTGGGGCTGTTCACAAATTACGTAACTCAAAAAGTAACAATTACGTTATTCTGACCTACTCAATATGGCAAAACTATAAAGTAAATTTGGTCTTAACCAACTTGTTGAAATGGGAAAACAAAATCACGTGACTACCTTTTCACAGCCAACTTCGATACGGTAACTCGTGTTCATAGTTGGCCGTGCGACGGTAAATAAAAAAATATTCCTTCCATATACTGCAGGAAGCTAATTAACTTCCACTTTTCTATTACAAGATGTTTTAAATAATAATAATAATTAGATAATTTAGATCAATTGATCAAAATTTAAACCACCATTAGCAAAGTAAAATGAATAATAGTTCGTATTTCTTAGGATAGGTGGCGCTGCAGTTCTCCACAAAGTCACGTGACTACCATCTTTTCAGCCACCCTGGACTTTATAGTTTCGCCTATTGTAATACCTCCATAAATCTAAAAAACAATATTACATTGCATAACTACTTCAAACGGAATATAACCTCAGGTATTTGGAGTTTGCAGCTATGGCCGCTCTAGCCTTTGGCTTTAGAAATGTTTGGCGCCACTATACAGGTTATATTCCCTTTCATTTGAAAGAAATTTAACTGAAATTATGATATGTGACTTAATATATTTTGGTAAAGCATCTCTTTCCCCCGTAGCATTTAGTAACACTTCCCTCCCCTCGTAGCATTTAGTAACGCTTCCCTCCCCTCGTAGCATTTAGTAACGCTTCCCTCCCCTCGTAGCATTTAGTAACGCTTCCCTCCCCACGTAGCATTTAGTAACGCTTCCCTCCCCTCGTAGCATTTAGTAACGCTTCCCTCCCCTCGTAGCGTTTAGTAACGCTTCCCTCCTCTCGTAGCGTTTAGTAACGCTTCCCTCCTCTCGTAGCGTTTAGTAACGCTTCCCTCCTCTCGTAGCGTTTAGTAACGCTTCCCTCCTCTCGTAGCGTTTAGTAACGTTTCCCTTCCCCCGTAGCATTTAGTAACGCTTCCATCCCCCGTAGAATTTAGTAACGTTTCCCTCCCCCGTAGCATTTAGTAACGCTTCCCTCCTCTCGTAGAATTTAGTAACGCTTCCCTCCCCCGTAGCATTTAGTAACTCTTCCCTCCCCCATAGCATTTAATAACGCTTCCCTCCTCTCGTAGCATTTAGTAACGCTTCCCTCCCCCGTAGCATTTAGTAACGGTTGTATCTTTAGTCACGTTCACGCTATCGCCCTAAAACTAGATTTCATGATGCGTTTCTCCGAATTTTTGTGATAAAAACTGGCAACTTAAGCTAGGATTGACGTGACTTTAGTCTAGTTGCAGTATAAGCGTAACTTCCTTTTAAATTTCTAGTAAAATTTTCTGTAAAAAACAATTCCAGTGTCTTACCGGCCAAAATAAAATTTTAATCCAATTTGAATTTTTAATACCATTTTAACATGAAAGACCACCGCGAGATAAATAATCTTCCGAAGGCTGTATTCTCAATTGATAATCCAATTTGGGGCTCCGAGGAAATTCCCCTTTCTGTTGTTTCTAGCTAAAGCCCCTTTTAAAAGTTCTTCCTAAGACCTGGCTTTTTTAAAAACCAGGCTAGGTTCTGAAAATAATAAAACGTATCTGGTTTAGTTGGTGTTGTCATGACGACTATAAACAATTGACTGGTGGGCAGTGCCTCCTAGAAAGGTCAAATATCGTTCTAATGTTATTTTCTATTTACGGTTCACACGCGTACCTGGCTTTCGACCTACGGGGATCGGGGAATAATTATATCGAACGCCAGATAATAGCTTTAAAAAAAAACGAATATCGATTTAGTTAGGTCTGATATTAAGACGTTTTTTAACCAATAAACCTCTTAAACCTTTATTAGAGTAATTTGGTAAAATATTGTAAACGTCAAAATAAATAATTTGTGGCTAATACGTTATTCAAACACCACAAATATGACCACTATAATATTGAAATTCGGCTGACCTATATAAATATAAATAATTTGGGTGTTTGAGTAACGTAATAGCTACAAGTAACTTAATACCCATAAGTATGACCACTATAATATCGAAATTTGGCTGGCGCATATGCCAAAAAATTGTAACCGCCAAAATAAGTAATTTGCGGTGTTTGAGTAACGTAATAGCCTTAAGTAACATAGTACCCATAAGTATGACCACTATAATATAGAAATTTGGCAGGCCCTTATGGAAAAATATTGTAACCGCCAATATAAATAATTTGGGTGTTTGAGTAACGTAATAGCTACAAGTAACTTAATATCCATAAGTATGACCACTATAATATAGAAATTTGGCAGGCAGGCACATATGGAAAAATATTGTAACCGCCAAAATAAATAATTTGTGGTGTTTGAGTAACGTAATACCCTTAAGTATGACCACTATAATATTGAAATTCGGCTGACCTATATGGTAAAATATTGTAACCGCCAAAATAAGTAATTTGCGGTGTTTGAGCAAAGTAATAGCCACAAGTAACATAATACCCATAAGTATGACCACTATAATATAGAAATTTGGCAGGCACATATGGAAAATATTGTAACCGCCAATATAAATAATTTGTGGTGTTTGAGTAACGTAATAGCTACCAGTAACTTAATTCCCATAATTATGACCACTATAATATTGAAATTCGGCTGACCTATATGGTAAAATATTGTAACCACCAAAATAAGTAATTTGTGGTGTTTGAGTAACGTAATAGCCACAAGTAACATAATACCCATAAGTATGACCACTATAAAATTGAAATTTGGCAGGCACATATGGCAAAAAAGCGGTAATTTGCATGCACGGGCCTCGATTAATTCCGTAGGTAGTGGCCTAAGGCTGGCTAACTGAGGTAGCTATATTCAAAATGCTTTCAAAATAAAAATGATCAAAAATAATCATGTATAATTGAATCGGAACGTAAAATTGATTTGTTATAAATAACCGTTACGTCACATGAGGTATTATTTTTTCGAATTTAAACGCTAAGTCAACATACATTCTTCTATTGATATCTGATTGGTTGAATTTGTATTTGGAAAGACTACTAAGTATCCTAGTTATGGATTTGCTAATCCATTTACTAATTCCTCAATGGAGAAGAAAGAGGAAAAATTCACGGACAAGCCTACTTTGGTCTTACTTACGGACTTTATTTTACTTGTGCACGTAGTTTGTTTTTGGGTGTTGATAACTTGATATGTTTGTATAAGTAGTCCCAAAAATCGGAATAATGAACGCAGAGTCTATAGTTAAGCTTGAACCAAGAACTTACCAATAATTGAAAATTTAAATAAGTCGTTTTGCTGAATAATTCTGGAGATAATTAGTTTTGAAACTGAACTGCTTTGGCCTATTTTTAAATTCAACCTTATTTCAAGTATGTAATATAATAACTCAGTCGTGTTTTTTTGACGCTAGATGTCAGGTGTGTCTCTATAATGAGGAATTTATAATTTAATTTATATAAAAGCTTGATTTTTTTCGCTAAAATAAGAGAAAACGTAAAAATAGTTTTCCGCTAACAAATATTATTTGAAACGCTGTACGAAAAAAAAAAACGTCGTTTTCTGGGTCAAAGAGTACATTTGACTCTCAAAATAAGCGCTAGCTATAAAGTCGACGATTTTATTGATATTTCGTCGTTCGTACTTTAGCGCCATCTCTGAATGTAACGCTTAAAAGTTTCCATTTTTTTACACCGTTATTTATAGAACTTTAATGATTTATCCTTGTCGTTATTATCTAGACGTAGTTCGGACATTTCGCTATTATTTTTTAATGTTTTCCACAAAGACCCTTTTATCGATCGATATTCGCGTTAAACTCTTGCATTGCCAAAAGCGAACATCAATTTCGCAATAGGCGAAGCGGAAAGAAGATTTAGGTGGTTTTTTTCTTCTGAGTCAGGTCAAATATCCGGTCGTATATAGTTTAAAAGCTTCGTTTAAAAAGAAAAGAACAATTTCGGTATATCACCGGCTTTAAAAGCTTTAGGTTTGCCCCTTATTCAGCGATTTAAAATGGTATTTAAACTAGGTAATTCCCAGAAACTCTGTTTTATATTTTGGCGGAAATTTTTTTTGGGGACTGCGGTCCTTTAAATAAAAGATCATTCATAGCCGATTATAGAGTTTGTGCTGCTGCGACTGGACATACAACAGGTTTGTCTATGGTTTATCTTAATACTGTCAAAGCTGAGAATTTTCTATGCATAGATCTGGCAGCATTTTTCAACAGGGGGGGGGGGGGGCAAGACAGTCAGAGAGGGGTTTATTTAATCTCTTATTACTTAAAATCCAAGATTATTTTTTAAACATAAAATAACTAGGAATCAAAAGAAGTATTGGAAATTTTTGATAATCAATAGAACAATCGCGGAAATCGTGGATTTTACAAAATATAGATACATTTTTAATCTTGATTTTTAAGATTTCAATAATTTTTTAAATCTTCAAATCATTGAAGATCAAAAAATCTTTAAAAAAATCCAAGATCCTTGTTAACATAATGAAATAACTGAGAATTAAACGAAATCTTTGGTTATCAGAAAAACTCCTGGAAATCATAACTTTGACAAAAAATTAAATATTTTATGGAATGTTTAAAAATCCAAGATTATTTTTGGAAAATTAAAACCACTGCTAATCAAAAGAAATCTTTATAAATCTGGGAAAGCTTTGGTAATCATAGTTAAAATTCAATAAAAACAACGTATTTAAGTGCACTATAAAAACTTTAATTTTTAAAAACAAAAAAATTAAAGTTTTTATAGTTTTTATTCAATTTTTACTATACTAATGCACTAGTGAGTGGTATTTCTATAACTTTGGTGATCCTTAACAAAATCGTTTTAAACATGGCTTCGACTGAAAGAAAAATTTTTAATGGAAATTTTAAAAATGTAAGATTGTTTTTTTTAATCATGAAATCTTTAGAAATAGAACGAAATCTTTGACAATAAGAAATTATATAATTTTAACTTCAGGGGGGGGGGGGGGGAGACAAAAAGTAAGTCGGAACAAATCTCTGGGGCTCAATTGTTTTTTTTTTTTACCTTATAAATACCTCAATTTATTCGGAAATGGAACAATTTCGCCAAGTATAGGAATTTCTTAAAGATAATATTACCTCTGTTAACATTTTTGTCGCTGCTTAGTGGTTCGTTGCGGAGGTAATTCCTATAATAGGCCTTTCCATAAAATAAGCAACTATTGCTGAACTGGTTTTTATTTAGCTCATTCGTCACGAAATACGTAAAAGTTCAGTTCGGTTTATGCTTAAAAATAGGATGGCTCGTCGAATTTACTGTTATGTTTCGTAGTGAAACGTCAACGATACGTCACCATTGACGCAGCAGTAACATCAAAACTAGAGGGTCATTGTTACATTATAGAAAGGCCTATTGTTTGGGGTCGTCCTTAAATTATATTCCAATTAAATATGTTTTTTTGAATTTTTACCTCTCCGAGGGGATATAGTCCCCTAGGAGGGGTTATACAATCACCGTGTCTGTCTGTCTGTGTGCTGCGAACGCGTTACCGGAGCAAAGTCCAAAACGCGTTACTGGGGCCAAGTCGAAAAAACGTGTTTGCAGTTTAAAGGTTGGCAAAGCCACCGTGTAACGGTGAGCGTTAACGGACAAATTTGCGGTTGGTGCGGTTTGGTTTGGTGGTTTTTTCGTTAACGCTCACCGTCGCGACGGTTAAAACTTACGATCGTTAGTTTTATTGGAAATTTTGTTATTGTAATGTTTATGTGTAGTGTGGTAATGTTGAGTTAGTGTTATGGCAGCTGTGGGTGATGAGTTGGTTGTGTCTGCGTTTTGTATGTATGGGTGTTTTCTCTCCGACTTCTTATTGACTTTTGAGACGGACCGAGTGCTGAGGGTTACGGTAAACGTCTCAACGTCCAAATGGCAGGGTTTCGTCTTAGTATCAATTTGCGATCGCATTGGGTGGGATTCGAACCCGAGCCCTCCTGCATGACAGGCGAGTGTTCTACCACAGAACCACCGATACATGTTAAGGTTCATTGAAAATTATAAGCTCAGCTTAAGCGGAAGAGTATATTATTAGTTTTTATTATTATTAAAGTCTACATTGTTTTACGTATGAAATTTTAAAGGTCAAATCTTGTTTTAGCGCAGTCAGCAGAGATAAGATGGTTAAAGGGTAGAACCCGTGGGTGGTCCACTTAGTTAATTTTTTGTAATTTATTTACGAGTTTTCTTATCGACTTAGATATATTGGTATTAATGCGGTAGCGTTGGTTTGACGTTTATTGATATACGAGCTGCCGTTTAGTCGAGCGGCTTTTTGTGCTTTTGTTAATGGTAAGGTTTTCGCTTCTTGTTAATATATTTTCTATTGGTGTGGATATTTGGATATCTACGATTCCTAATGCAGTCATTGATTTCCTGGGTGTGCGAGTCATTATATGATATTGGAAATTGGTCTTTTTCATGCGGTATGTGTCACAACGTCAACAGGAAGTCTACGAGTCGTCCACTACCAGATGTCGAATATATCTATTCTACGTTATCTTCATTAAGGGCGAGTGTTGAAATAAAATGAGCGTTAACGATGCGGCAAGTATTTCGTAAACGAGAAAAATACAAATACCCTCTGTAGATATTTCTTCCATTAAAATTTGCTTCGTATTATATTTAACTGATAAACTTGTACTGTAAATAGGGTTAAATTCAATTGTGCATTGTTTTAGTACGTCTAAATCACTGTTGTAACTACTTAATTTATAATATTCTGAATAAATTAAACTCGGTTGTTTCGTCTCAATTATTTTAATTATAATTAAAATTTTATATCGGGTGGGATTGAGCCGGGATTACGTTTTTAGTAAATAACTTTGAATTGCTGAGATAAATCTTTAAGGGTCATCTCGAGAAATTAATACCACTAGGGTCAATTGTTCCGAGGAGAGGTATATTTTGGCTTGCCAACTTGTTATTTTCCGAGTGAAAGTCGTCAATTTTTCCACGGTGGCGGCTGCTTCAGGACGACAAACAGTCAATAAATTTGAATATTCGTGTTATGTCTTAAATTTCGATATCTGCCCCTTCTCCACATGTGTATTGCCATTTTATTATTATGTCATTTTTGATTTTTACAGAATAGCCTTCTGTTCTATACTATTACTGGCTAATAATAATCGACGAGGCACAGATAAAGTATCTAAACTGTTGTGGTTGTTTAAAGTCTTGAACAAAGATGTTAAAGAGAGTCAAAGAAGTGTAATCTTTTTAAGTATAGTCCTAGAAAATGAAAATATATATTTTTTAACTTAAATTAAATTTTTGTTAATTAAGAACGGTATGTACAGTTAAAAAGGATTACAACAACGAAATAACTGTTTAAAAGTAATATAATAATACCCAAGGCACCACCTTAGGCGACTTATAATGCCTTTAAACAGGTGGCCGGGTTGCAACGCTTAGGAGGGTGGTGGCAAGCCCTTGATGCCACGCGAGCCAACAACTCCCTACACTCACTATTACCGTTAACCAGTGTTTTAAAAAAACCAGGGTTAATACCAAAAACACCTGTTTTAAATAAAAAAACGGTTATTTTGGTTTTTTAAATATATTACTAAATCTGAATCTCTGTTAGGTAACTGTGGTTATAATTATTTTTAGCTTTCTACCAATTCAATTACTCTAATTGAGTCAGTGTAATGGTACCAGTCCGTTTGTTGTGTTGGGGGTGTGGACTGCTTGAAAATAACTGTTTATGTGTAGGACTTTGTTGATCTAACCAACCGTGCCACCTTTACGACGTACACCTTTAGAATATTTATACGCTTTCGCGAGAAACTGTGATTGCAATTTCCGTCACGTATTGTGTTCTGACACGGAGAAAATACTATTTGCGACGTACGAGATAAAATTCTTGTACCGTCGGAAATTGATTGAAACGTTTTCTTTTTATCGCTTTTGTACGAAATGAAAACGTATACATTTCTCTTCGTCCCTCTGGCCAATACTGTTTTCCAACTGCAATCTTATTTACACCCACCGACTTACCTAGTTACGAAATTTTTCTTTTGGAAATTACTTTATCTTTGAAATGTTTTGATGCGTTAGATTCCCGATGGGGTTTTTTCCTTTGTTTCAAACGAAACTACGAAGGTTTATTCACACGCGAAACTATGTTGGCCAACCCGAATTGCTAGTTGTGTGCGACTAACCGAATTTTCGAAAATTAATCGGTTTTTTAAACTATTAATCAAATCGAATACCGAATATTAAATTTCAAAAAAGCGAATATCATAATTTTAAAATGGTTATTCGAAAATATCCGGGTAACCGTTTTAAAAACGGTTATTCGAAAAATATCCGGGTAACCGTTTTAAAAACGGTTATTCGAAAAATATCCGGGTAACCGTTTTAAAAACGGTTATTCGAAAAATATCCGGGTAACTGTTTTAAAAACGGTTATTCGAAAATATCCGGGTAACCGTTTTAAAAACGGTTATTCGAAAAATATCCGGGTAACCGTTTTAAAAACGGTTATTCGAAAAATATCCGGGTAACTGTTTTAAAAACGGTTATTCGAAAATATCCGGGTAACCGTTTTAAAAACGGTTATTCGAAAATATCCGGGTAACCGTTTTAAAAACGGTTATTCGAAAATATCCGGGTAACCGTTTTAAAAACGGTTATTCGAAAAATATCCGGGTAACCGTTTTTAAAACGGGTATTTGAAAAATATACGGGTAACCGTTTTAACGAAACCGGTCTACCGTTGGAATTTCTGGCTATTTTATTTCATTTAATTTTTCACTCGAAGATCTATTTGGTCCGAATTTCGCGTCTTTTTGTGCGCTCGAAGACCTATCGGTACGAGCTATTATTAAATTTATAAATTTCTTCAAATTTGTTTACGGTTTAGCTTTATTATCCCTTTTCATAATGGACTAATCTACTTATTCGCTAATTTTATCATCCTTTACAATGCAGTCCATAGGTGGTTCCTTTTAACTTATACATGTAAATTGAGTTATTTTGTGGTGGTATATGTTTTAGTTTAATAATTACAAGAAATTTTCTTCGCCAGTTAACGCGTGAAATCTCGGCAACTTTTGGATGAGCGTGTTGCGAACCATGCAGAGTCGAAAATTATTCTCAATGACGAAGTTGCACAAAAATGTGCATTTTATTTATTTTAAATACCCAACTTTAGTGATCTTATTTAAATCTTAAATTTAATTTCAAGTTTGTTATTTGGACAAGGTCGTTTGTGCTAAATTTGATTACCATAAAAAACCCCAAAAGGACTTTATACAGATATTTTCGTAATGCTTGTATTGAGTAACTGGTTGTACTTGTTGGTATAAGATATTTTGTTAACATTTAGTATTTAAATTAATTTTCTCCATCGGATGTGAAAGTAATTTTATTATTAAATATTGAATTTCAAGTTTAATATAGGATCGAAGTCTGGTTTTTTAAAGGAATCATTTCATGAAAGCTTAGCTATTTTAACTATAAAAGTTATATAATAATAACCATAATCATAATCTAGGCTAATACCCTTGGCACCACGTTAGGTCCAAGTCATCGATTGACTTTTAATGTCATTAAACAGGTGGCCGGGTTACAATGCGTAGGAGGGTGGTGGCCAGCCCTTCACGTTACGCGAGCCAACAGCTCCCTACACTCACTAATACCGTTAACCTCTACAAGTTTTTATTAGACCACACAAATTTTACAAATTTTGCTAGAACTTTCATATTATTAGACTGAAATTAGTAACATTATAGACTTTCCTGACTTACATCGCCGCTGTTAGAAGAAATTGGTGCAATTAAGGTGTTTGGCGTAGCAAAAATCGTAAGGATGGTAATTAGCTATATAAATTCATCTGTTGCTTCAAATTGGATTGTCTAACTCAATAAAATAAAACTAACGAATTATTCGTCAGTTTTATTTTAGTTTATTTTTCAGTTGTGGTAAAGGTGTATTTTAATTATAAGTTAATTATTTTTGGCTAGAGGCTTTCCCTAGCGTCAGCCAAGACAGTGTGTCAGAATTTATAGCCCGGTGTACCTAGCAAAGACAAGAAGGATTCTTGTTTCGACCGTTCAATAATATTCCAGATATAAGAATGTCCAGGGGTATGATTATACGTTACAGAAATAAGTACGCAGATGTCGGGTGTTCAATTAATCTTCTAATATATAAAGATGAGTGTTTCTGTGTATACATGTTTGTCCGCTATACGTATCTACAGTTTTCAACTTAGGTCGACCACATTTGGTTTACTATCTCATGGTACTTAATTAATTGAATTAATTTAATAATTAGGTATATCCGCTATATACATGCGTGATTCGCACGTGGGCTTCAAAACAAAGCCAAAGCCCCTCGCGCCTCCAGAACGTGCTCTCCGATATAAGGCTTAAATTTTTATGAAAAAGTAGTCATCCAAAACGGTAAGTCGCGAGTCCAAGTCACAGCTTGAAGAGAGTATCAGTGCCGCAAAAAGGTTCAGTTAGAAAATTAGCATTAAAGCAATAGGAAGTGTCATACTTATTGTTATTATGTTACTTATGGAATAAGTGATTCTGAAATATTATATCGACAAATACATATATAATCTACATGTACGATACAGGATATAAAAATTACTAGTGTGAGTCAATAAAAACTTGTAGAGTTTAAAGGTGAGTGTAGGGAGATGTTATCTCGCGTGGTATGCAGGGCTTGCTACCACCCTCAGGACTACGTATTTTAACCCGGCAATAATGGCATTAAAAGTCTCCAAGACGTTTAAATAGGATCCTCTTCGAGCTGTAGAGGTTAAGTTTGGCGGAATCAAACGTCATTAGACTTATCCTGAAAACCCCGATAAACGAAATGACGAAAAGCATTGGCAGTCGCCTTACTAGCTCGAATGGAAAACCACAGAAGCGGAATAAAGCCGAAAGCTGGCGAGGAAATAGGCTAATGGCTAGTTAGTATCACTTCTGTCACCGTTAAACGAGCATGACCAAATCCGCGAATAAATCCTCCAGGCTGTGTCGCGTCTACCCGAGCCCAGTGAACGGGGCAGGGCTTCCCAGTCGCGGGCTTCACCTCCTTCCCGCTTTTGACCGAACATTGGGTTGACGCCTGGCCACCGAGTATACAGGCTCTTTCTGGAATCTCATTCTCGGTAACGAGCGCGCATAGAGTCTATTTCGCTGCCGTTACAATCCCGGCTTATACTTATATGGGAAACTCGACGTGGGGGCTTGGTCAACCCATTGACCCTTTACAAGGTATTCCGCGTCAGTCTGGCCTTTTAACTTCAACCTGTATTCTACGATTGGTTTCCAACAGTACCCGTACGAAATGGCGTGTCAATTTAGATTTCAAAATTATAGACAATTTATGAAGTTCAACTTTATTTTGATTGGATTAAAATTATTTGATTTAAACTAGGGATACACCCAACGGGGGCGCATTCGCCGGATCGCGACGTTAGTCTCTCTCATTTTGGCCGTGAGAGAAAAACCCTGCGCGCGCAGGAGCGTACTACGTCACAAATTCCAAAGTCCTCTGAGGAGCTAGTAATTCGGGAGGGCTAAGGCGATATTTACGTTTGTCTCATTGTCTGTCTGCCGCAGGTTTTTTTTGAACCACTATGATAAAACAAACATAAATTTTTAACTGTATTATTTTTTTATTACAATTTATATTTACTTTTATATTACAATTTATATTTAATATTATATTACAATTTATATTTAACTGTTTTCATTAAAATTTATATTTCATTGTTTTCATTAAAACTTATATTTAATTGTTTTCATTAAAATTTATATTTAATTGTTTTATTACAATTTATATTTATTTTTATTCTTTTACTTATCATTCTATTTAATTTCATTAGATAAGTACATAAAATGTGTAAGACTTATTTAAAATTCATAAGAAATAAATTATTAATTAATTTGTACTTATGTATGTTTTTAAACCATTTGAAATAAAATATTTTTTGTTAAAAACTATTACAAATGATATCATAGCCAAAGCCACTTCTAAACAACCTTATTATTTTACAATTTTTAATTACTCGTATGTTACTCTTATCCGCCCTTCGTTGAGCGTCGCTCTCTTTATTGAAATGTCTTGAACACTCTCTAGCATTTTTAATATTGATGCCTTCTGGTTTACCACATTGTTCTAACTACTTATTTCTAGTATTTATATCTCTATGGAAGTTGTTATTTGTAGTATCTTGGTCACTAGTTTCTTGGTTGGAGTTGTTACAACCCAATACGCAACCGCAACACTTCATTATTGGCATAATTGAAATTTTAAATAGCGCAAACTATTCCATATTTATCCTGATATGAAAAATAATTATAAAAATCATTAACGGTAAGCCTAAAGATTCATATAGCTAAGAATTGTTTTAGACTTGTTAAAAAAAGTATTATCTGGGATTAATATACCTTTACAGTTCTCAAACAATTACATATTTTAAACTGAGGAATAATTAACAATAAATATTTATTTCTGTACTATATATTATATTTATTATTTATTTAACGTACCTTTTATCTTCCAGAGTTCCAAAAGTTTATTTCATATCGTGCTGCGGCTTTGTTTGCATAGACGCAAAAATATTAGGCCTAACGGAGATTTTCGCGTTGCCGGCGGCCGTCGCGTGGATTCGGACGGGGTGATCTTGTTTCTTCTCTCTCGGAATTTGTGACGTCAAAAGCTCGAGGCGTGCCTCTTCTTCCCGCCCCAAAGGTTTTCCCCCCACAACCGGCGCCCAGCGCGTCCGCGTGAGCCAACCTTATAGTGCGGCTAGCATTTTTACGAACCTTGGGATACACCGATATGGGTACAGCCGATATATAGGCTATTTGTGGCCGATATTAACCAAGTTCTCTATCATAATAGAAGTGCTTATGATAAAATCATTGTAAAATGACGTGTCAATTTAGATTTCAAAATTATGGACAATTTATGAAGTTCAACTTTATTTCGATTGGATCAAAATTATTTGATTTAAACTAGGGATACACCGATATGGGTTCAGCCGATATATCGGCTATTTGTCACCGATATATTGGCGGTAATATCGACCGATATTAACAAAGTTATCGATCATAACAGAAGGGTTTATGATAAAATCATTGTAAAAGACGGTTCAGTACACTGTCATACCATTTTATTCTAATCTATGATTGTACTATAGTTGTTTCTGTAAAATACGGGAGGTCACGAGTAAATGTTTTTTTACGTCACTACAGTGGCGTCCCCAGGATTTTAAAACTGGTGGCGCTTAAGCATCCCATTGAGTGATATGGGGGGGGGGGGGGCTCCCAAAAAGGTTTGTAAAGTTGAAACATTGAGGCCGACTAGGAAAAATGAAATTTTGACGCCCATTTTTAAGTTTGAAGAAACTCTTCGCCAAGTGAATTGGAAAAGTTCTGAATTTTAGGTGGCGCTTGAGAAATTTTTCAGTTGGCTCAAGCGCCGCCTAAAACACCCTAGCGTCACTAGCTATAGTTATTGAAGATAGCTAGAGCAGGCGCTCAAGTCGATAAATTTTTTGGATTCCGTAGTTCACGTGCGTGTTCATAAAGTACTAAAAAGCTCAAGTTCGTGACGCCGAGAAAAACATTTTGAAATCGTTTTATTTTATGGAAACACCTATTACACTACCGCCATTTGTTGCTCAATAAGGCGGAAGTAAGTGGTTTTGTGTTTCTGGGGAAAAATAAGAGATGGCGCTGAAACACGTCTCTTGCTGGACAGTGTTGTCAGAAAAATATTTTTATTTAAATTTCACGTGATTTGGTTTTTTTTTTTATTTATTTATTGATGCCTTATGTATACATTATCATTCACTTAAAAAAATATTTTACATCTGTCCCCATCCACATAAGCAGATTGCTCGGGCGTGGAGGGGATTAGCGTAGATAAGTACTTTTTTTTTAACCTTTGAAACGGCAGCATGTAAACAAATCAAACAAAATACAGAGATTAATAAATACAAAATACTCAAAAAAAAAATACAACGATGTCATTTTTTTATAAATTCAATTGCAGTGAATTTCCATTTATACATTTAAACATTTAAACCCCTAAATACTCGTATACTTTATCAATTCCAAAGACTACCAACCATTTACAAATTTTATTTTTAAATATCTTTAAATTTATGCAATTCTTAATGTCACTATTTAAAATATTATATAATTTTGGTCCTAAGTACCAAGTCTGTCTTTGGCCAATTGATTTATTCATTTTTTCAACAACTAAGTTATTCTCTGTTAAAAAACGGGTGGCGTATAAATTTTAGGCTTTATAGTTTCTCTGATATTATAAGTGAATAGTAATATCACTCATTGTACTGTTAAAGTTGAGAGCAGTGCGCGCGCATTTAAAAAACGCACTCGCGCTGAAATCTTGGATTAATAAAAGTAGTTCCTACCTGGATATATCACTTGGAAAAACACTGACAAGCAAATGACTTTTGCGACAGCAGCGCCGCTTCGGCGAAGTTAACGGAGAATTTCCGAAACTGCCGTAACACGTAGCCTTCTACAAGGCAGAACCCGTAACAAACACTTAGCAAATGCACGCGGAAGGCTAGAGTGATATATCCAGGTAGGAACTACTATTATTAATCCAAGTTTGAATTCTGCTATTTTTGAAGAAAGTCGCTCACCAAGACCGTAGCGACTTCGCGCGTCAGTTAGGCGAACTTCTCAAAAATACGGTTTTATGGGAATACAAAATTAGTTCCTTGGGCTAGCGGTGCCATTTTCAATCGCACACTAGATTTATGTCCAACCGATAAAGAGCAGTTTTAATTTTAAAAATCGGTCCACTATAGTTCGGATTGTTTCAAGAGCGGCAGTTTCCAAATACTATAGTTTGTAAAATATTTAAAATTAAATATTAAAAAGAAATTCGAATAAAAATCTTCAGTCGTTGACTAGTTAAGGGTTCTAACCAAATTATGCAAAAAACCGAGGTTTAATATCTTAATTATTGTAGAATTAGGGAGTGTCGTAAGAACGTCTTATATCTTGAGTTATTGCTGACTTCCTCCTTAAACAGACGACAATTCGTAGAATCTAGGAGCAACAAACACAAGGAGAACGCAGCTAGCCTTTAAACACGCTAACGCAGTGTTGTGTACAGATTTCATTGGACGAGCCTTTACGCAGAGCGTTTTACGGGCGGGGGAAAACAATTTAGGAATTTTCACCTACCGACGCCAGCAGGCGCTAAAGCTACCAATGAAAAATGTACTCAAGAAAATCCATGACTTTTGACGGGTTGAGCATTTTGTTAGTTCAATAATGAATCAATGGGTGGCGCCACGTTTGTTGCTGTCGCATGGAATTCGCCATGACAGTGTGGGATAAGGTTATTCCAGTTTTGAAACTGCAATAAATAAAAATAAAACAGAATTTATGGAGAGAACGATGGCTAAAGTGTGACTTAAAACAGCAATTTTAAATACTTTTATAAAATAATTAAGGATCTAACTTAAGTTGAATTTTAAGTTATTATCTATTTAACAAAATAAAACCTATTGTCATGTAAAACTGCTCAAATGTGCGATTTTGAGTTGGTTCATTAAGATTTTTTTTTAAATAATTAAAGGGTTAATGAAAAATTCCATAGGATTGGTCCTTAAAGGGGAATGGTTACCAAAACCAAAATTTACGAGGCTTTTTAACAGAATGATAGAAAATATATTAATGATTATGTCCCTGAAATGTTATAGTTATTGGAAAAGTATTTAAAAGGTTACGCTACTTTTTCCGCAACCTACATCAAACTGCTCCAAAAATTTCAGAAATCGCGGTTGAACCTACGAGCAGCGCCAAAAGAATGAAGCGGTAAAAATTTGAGAAAGTGCGGCGTGTAAGTCATTTTAAAAACACGATAAACTGCAATCTACGAGTATAACTCGGTTGAAAAGCCAAGGAGAATGTCGTAGCAGACGACAGTTCCGACCGAAAACCAATAAAAATGGGGAAAATAATATTTCGATCACGAGATGGCGCTGCAGGTAGGTTCAACCAAACGGTTCTGAGATTCTCGAGTCGTGGGGGATAAAACACGAAATTTGGTTGCTTATAATAAATAAATTAAATACTGGAAATATTAACATGAAATTTTCTATTTTCGGACGTCCTCTATCCATTTAAATAGGGTGGTGACAATTCCCCTTTAAATTGTAAATGTGAGTACCCCGGTAATAAGAGATGTCCCTTACACGCGAATGTTCCGCGACGTCTTGTTCGTCTTCAGGTATATATGGCCGTTCTTTGTAAAGTGTTTTAGGCTGTTTGGCCTTTTCGGAGTCAATTGGTTCCGCCGGCGGAAATGTTATTACAGAGGAGAGAAAAATATTTCTCGCCTCTTACATTGGAAATCCATAATAATTCCAGGGTGACCAGACTTCCTATATTTCCTATATTTTCCTATATTTTCAATGCCTTCCTATAAATTCCTTTATTTTCACCTATTTTCCTATAATTTCACGATCTTTTTTAAAATTAGGTTTTTTCGAGTACGTGTCATAGAACATATAGTGAAAAAACTGCCACTTTCGAACCATATTTTGAAATCCGCTCAGTGATCCAATAATTCAAGAAAGGAGTGTACAAACAATTATCAACATTCTAGGTGATTCGAGTCAAAGTATACCGATATGCAGTAATAACCTTATTATTTTCCTATATTTTCCTATTTAGTTTCCTTTGTTTTCCTATAATTCGCTTATTTCTATTCCTATATTTTCCTATAATTCGCCTCTAAAATTCCTATTTTTCCTATAAAATTTTACAAGCCTTTCCCTGGTCACCCTGTAATTCGCATTCCACGGAGAAAACGAAGCTTCTAATAGATATTTGAAATCTTCGAATTCGTAGCTCGCTCGAGGGTGTGGCTTGTGTTCGTTGCCATGGTTACGCGTATAGGTCGACCATGACATTAAGACGCCCCTGGTGGTCACCATCTTAGCCGCCTAAGTCATCAAGCGACTTTTAAAGCCATTAACTCCGGTGGCCGGGTTACAATGCGTAGGAGGGGGGTGGCAAGCCCTTCGTGCCACGCGAGCCAACAGCTCCCTACACTCGACAAGTTTTTATGGAAGAGGAAACCGAAGAACTCAACGCAGAATTTTCACCCAGTGCCACAAGCTGGGATCGAACCCGGCTTCTCTTGCTGCCGGGGGGGGATAAATACTTCTTCTGTAGTTATCTACTTCTGCGATAACTGTGCAAAGAGTTGGAAACGGTTTATTCAGTGGCTTAGCTAGGGAGGAACGTGACCCCCTTAAGACGTATGGTTGTATGTCCAATGGTTTTTTAAACTTATTCCAATTGTGTTACCCCCCGAACCAAAATCCTGACTACGCTACTGGTTTATTTAAATAGATTATCTCTAAATATTGATTTTAATTATTTCGTTTGTAATAGAAGATAAATGGCAATGAAGCGCCCTTCAACCTTTGAACTTTGAGTAATAACTAATGACTTATTTCCAGTGATCCTGAACCACAATCTTTTAATTTAATGAGTAGAGTCTTCACAAGTTAATATCAAACATTCGCTTTGACCGGTTGTCTGTTAGGGCTTCTTAAAGGCCTAGGTTTTCTTCTGCCGGTCACCGTTTAAATTTACTCTCCTCTCGAACAAATATCCTGGTGGTAGGCCAACGTGTTCTGCGGTTTTTCCCGGGTTTATTCTGCTTTCTACAGTTTTACTCCGACTTTTTTTCGGGTTTATCTTGCTTTATACAGTTTTACTACGGTTGTATCCGGATTGATCCTGATTTTTACAGTTTTACTCCGGTTTTTTCCGGGTTTGTCTTGCTTTTAACCGTTTTACTCCGGTTTTACAGGTTTTACTCTGGTTTTATCCTGTTCTACTCCGGTTTTATCCTGTTTTACTCTGGTTTTATCCTGTTCTACTCCGGTTTTATCCTGTTTTACTCTGGTTTTATCCTGTTCTGCTCCGGTTTTACAGGTTTTACTCTCGTTTTATCCTGTTCTACTCTGGTTTTATCCTGTTCTGCTCCGGTTTTACAGGTTTTACTCTCGTTTTATCCTGTTCTACTCTAGTTTTATCCTGTTCTGCTCCAGTTTTACAGGTTTTACTCTGGTTTTATCCTGTTCTACTCTGGTTTTATCCTTTTCTACTCTGGTTTTACAGGTTTTACTCCGGTTTTACAGGTTTTACTCTCGTTTTATCCTGTTCTACTCTGGTTTTATCCTGTTCTACTCCGGTTTTACAGGTTTTACTCTGGTTTTATCCTGTTCTACTCTGGTTTTATCCTGTTCTACTCTGGTTTTATCCTGTTCTACTCTGGTTTTATCATGTTCTACTCTGGTTTTATCCTGTTCTACTCCGGTTTTACAGGTTTTACTCTCGTTTTATCCGGTTCTACTCTGGTTTTATCCTGTTCTTCTCCGGTTTTACAGGTTTTACTCTGGTTTTATCCTGTTCTGCTCCGGTTTTACAGGTTTTACTCTGGTTTTATCCGGTTCTGCTCCGGCTTTATACTGTTTTTCTCTGGTTTTATCCTGTTCTTCTCCAGTTTTATCCTGTTCACCAGGGTTTATTCTGCTTTATACAGTTTTACTCCGGTTTTTTTACACCTTTAATTGTTTTATTTCCCATTTTTTTTCAGTAACGGTTGTAGACTATAATTAAGCTACCTGAAATTTCCCAAGGGGGCTACAGATAGGTAAAAAAGCAACATTTACTTGGAAATTCACGAAACTAGCCCAGAGATAATTGATGAAATAGCAGAACATAAGGATAGAACCTTACAAAAAATCTATATTTAATTTTAATTTATTTTTTCTTAAATTAGTTTTAAATAAAAGTGAAGATGATTATAAACGTGCATAGGGGGGTAGGGGGGAGAAAGTTTTTAAAAACTAACTTGAAATTTACTCGATAGATGGCGATATCTTTTCCGAAATAGTCTAAAATCAACTATTGCCTTTTTTTCTTAATTTATCGTTTAATCTACGTAAACAAATCAAAAGTTAATTGAAAAATATCTGCCACCAGGGGTGATTGGCTATAGTTTAGTTAAAACCAAAGTATTAACGCGTAAACAATTGACCCCGCAGGGCCAGGGACGTTGCATATACTTAAAACTTAAGCAAGAAAATTAACAGCTCTGAATTTTTATTACGATATATATTTTTTTACAAATGTTCTTTCTAATATCTTATCCGTCAATGAATACATTGATAACAAAAGTTGAGTCGATATCTTTAGAAAAATACCGGTGTACATGGCTAGATAATTAAGCCTTTCTTGGCCACATACTTTACGAAGGTATTTTAGGTAAAATAGGGTACACGACGGGGCGATTTTCTGGTTGGACGAATCTATCGAAATCAATTTTACAGTTATATCATCTTAATGCTACTCGCATCTGCAATCTCAAAATAACTTCTGTAAAAAGACTGAATTCGGACCCAAATAAAGGCAGTGAGATTATAAATATTTCCCTGATTGGTATTTTTCGTCAATTTTATTTATGTGAGGGCTTCAGAGCCCCTATGGGATCGCCGTCACTGTCCTGATGTCAACGAATTTCGCATTTCTGCCACCAAGGGTTAAAAACAAAGTATTAACCCATGCTAGCCACTGGCGTAAATAACGGGCCCCACGGGGCCTTAAGCGTGGTCGGGCCCCGAAGAATAAGGTGCCCCCAAATAAATCCGGAAAAAATGATCCCCAAAACGAGTTTCGCTAGTGGGCCCAAGAGACCTAAGTTACGCCCCTGATGTTAGCAGACGATTTTTTCGTTTAGTTTCTGCTCCTTTTAATACTGCCATCCATCTTTCGTCAACTCTCGACTTTTTGAAATATTTTTTCCCCGATTCTCTCGAGACACGAGCGAAATTCTGAGAAAGGTACGTTCCCATGGCAACAGGCTGGAAAGGACTCCTCCCTTTTTGTAACGAGACAAGTCGCATCAATCACCAGGGAATCCCTCGCCCAAATCGCCCGAGTCATCCGCGAGCCATTTCTGATACCAAGAGACCGAGAGAGAGGAAGTAGTTGGGTTTCTAAGTGAAAAAATGAAGGATGTTCTGTTTTGATAGTCGAGATTTTTTCGCTCCTACTTTTATCAAAGTTACGTCAAGTTGCTCAGAATTCTTGACTTTTCTTTCGAGAAAGAAGTATACCAAGTAATAACTTCCGTTTGATTGCTTGGGAATTCTAGATTTAAAGAATTTCATCACACCAAGAATGTATTTATACTTGCGGAGAATGACTATTTTGGGACGATCCTTGGGCAACGTAGAGGTCGGCGGAACGAATAAATTAACCAAAATTTCGATTAACCATAAAAAGTTCGGTTAATGATATTTTATGAACATTTTATACGAATAAACAACGATTTGACATGCAAAAATAATCGGTTTTTTCGTATATTTTTGTATAATTTGCGGTTATGAATAAAAATAAATAATTGGATAATTTCTTATTCAAACGCCGATCTCTAGGGCAACGTTGTCTAGTTTTCCGCGGTATTTGAGGGGGTTGGAAATACTTAAGTCTAAGGTGGTGTCTTGGGTATTAGCCTCGTTGATTGTTTGTTGATGGATTGTACGTCACAGGCGTTTGACTCAATCGCGTCAGAAGGTGCTTATTTTTTGGGCATGACGGGGATTGGAATCATCGCTTCAAATCATCTTAACATAGTAATTATCCATAAATACAAATAAGAACATTATTAATACAGGGTGTTTCAAAAGGTTGTGCAAAATGTTAAGGAGTTGAAGGGGGTGAGTTGAGAAGTATGCCTGTTTTTTCCCCAATTTGCTACGATGAGTTAAAAGAGCGCCAGAGAGCTTCAAAGTGTGGCGTACTAGCCGCTGGAAGTAGGCTGCGCCAAGCGTAAAACCAAGCAACAGGGAAATGCGAACATTAAGGTTTGGGTTCTTTGTAAACAAATCGAGGTAACCAGCGTAAAAAAGTCAACTTAAACAGTATTTAAAGTCCCTGCTGCTTGGTTTCGCCCTCCAAATTTAGAACGACTTCTGAAAGTCAATAGTAGGACCGGACTAGCTTCCAAAAAAAAAGAACTGGAGAGGCTGAAACTACTATGATATATATGTCATAAAAATAAAAGTTATTACCTTAATTTCTTTAAATGTGTGTTCAATATTTGAATTATTTATATTGTCGCTAGCTCGCTCCGCTCAGGTTTTTGCCAAAAATACCCGTTGGGATTTTGTGACGCCCTAGTTAATAAAATAAAGAAATTTCAGGAAATCCACCGCGACACCTGGTGAGACAGAAAAACAACGTAAAAGCGCGCGCTGCTGAAGACGCAAAAAAATATGTTTTGCACGCGCGGCGCGTTCCAGTTATAACAGACCTAAGCCTAAATTTGCTTGATTTTAAAAGTTAGGATAGTTCGCAAATCGCTCATACGGGGTTAGGGGCGCTGGCGGCAGCCCCTAAGATGGCGGCGAAAATTCAAACCCAAACACCTGGCGTTATTTTTCATTTCAACTTTTTGGGCCAAAAGCTACAAAAAAAGGTACGTGTTAGTATATTGAACGTCTTGTTAATCTTTTGATACGGAAATAAGGCCATATTTGGAAAAGCTCGGCCGTTCCCCTTTAAGGATAAAGAAATCTATTCCTAGCTGCTTCATTTGCCATGTGTAATCATTTGAATTGAACGTATCGTGGTTGGTGCCTTAAAATTAATGTTCATTTTAACCCCAAGAGAACGTTTTACGGTGTTATACTTTAAGATTCGCAGAAACGCTTAAGTCGCCTTAATCGTTAAATGTGGTCATTTACCTTTTCGGAAGTGAAATTAGCAGCGTGACTGGAACCGCTAATCTAACGGCAGTTCACTGACCAGCTTCGCGAGATTTAATTAAGGAACATCCGGTCATTCTGGAAAGGATAATTCTATCGTGACTTCAACTCGAGTGACCTTAGTGCGTAAATATTGTAACGCTAAAAATGTTAGGTATGAGAACATTTACTTGATTTAAAAAGTTAAATTGAAGTTACGATACATGAAATTAAAAATATCTCAAATTAAGTTGCGATACAGAAATTTTAAATATCTCAAATTAAGTTGCGATACAGAAATTTTAAATATCTCAAATTGAAGTTGAAATACAGGAAATTTAAAATATCTCAAATTGAAGTTTAAATACAGGAAATTCAAAATATCTCAAATTGAAGTTTAAATACAGGAAATTTAAAATATCTCAAATTGAAGTTGAAATACAGGAAATTCAAAATATCTCAAATTGAAGAAGCGATACAGAAATGTCAAATATTTAAAATTGAAGTTGCAATACCCGAAATTCAATTATCTCAAATTGAAGTTGCAATACCGGAAATTCAATTATCTCAAATTGAAGTTGCAATACCGGAAATTCAATTATCTCAAATTGAAGTTGCAATACCGGAAATTCAATTATCTCAAATTGAAGTTGCAATACCGGAAATTCAAATATCTCAAATTGAATTTGCAATACCGGAAATTCAAATATCTCAAATTGAAGAAGCGATACAGAAATTTCAAATATCTCAAATTGAAGTTGCGATACAGACATTTCAAATACCGCAAATTGAAGTTGTAATACCGAAAATTCAAATATCTCAAATTGAAGTTGTAGTACTGGAAATTCAAATACCTCAAATTGAAGTTGTAATACCGAAAATTCAAATATCTCAAATTGAAGTTGTAATACCGAAAATTCAAATATCTCAAATTGAATTTGTGTTTGCTAATTGGTGAAAAAAATCCGTAGTTATCATATTTTTGCTCTGAAGTCGCTTAGGAATGTCTAATGACGTATTTTTCGTGGTACTTAATATTCCATAAAGACTAACTGTAGAATCTCTGAAACGGAAATTGTTAATATTCACGTATTAACCTTTTATTATATTATACACGACTAAAAATAAAATAGAAATTATTCAAATTTGATTATAATTTCCGTGAGCAGTCTTCTTTTAACCTTTTAGTAGCACGCGCGATAGATTTCAAAATATTTATATCATTTTTTTTCAAGATGGCCGCCGAAATACGTTTTTTTAATTTTAAGCTACAAAATTATACTTTTATTTCCACGCTATTGATTTCGAAAGAGACTCAATTTAGTAAATTCCGTTAATATAAACAATCAACAGTCTAGACAATTCATTTATAGGTCATGTTTACGCTTCATTAGGGATTTAAGACTTGGCTTATCGACACTTTTCGCGAATGCCGGCTGAACAGAACCCGCCTAAATTAACTGAATTCTATTTATTACGCTAGTGGCTAGTTACGAGTTTAATTTATATTTGGCACGTCGCTCTTGAATTAAAACGCTTTGAGACTGCTTTATTATTTTTATTTAATTTTATTCGTCCAACGCCAAGGCTTAGCAAAAGGACATTGGGAAACAAGCTTCCAAAAGGCTCGCGTGCCACGCTAATAGTTCGGATACCGCGCGCTTTCGTTCCCTCTTAACGGATATTTAAATCAAAGGTTCTCCGGTACGGTTAAAGCTCTAAGTCTTTGGTATTAGTTAAGCCTCGGCAAGTTTTTTCAACGCCTCGCGTTTCATGATTTTTGAGGCGTGCGTGACTTTTTTTTCATACATTTAATCATTAAGCGGGGGGGAGCTCTTAACGGTGGTATTTCTGTTACCATGGTAACGCGTGATAATACGCCGTAGCAGCTTGTTTACTTTCGTACTATGGAAATCGAGCGTGCATTGGGGAGTTGTGGGAGTAGCAGTCAATTGTAATATTTCTCCGATATTCGACATGGCTGCTAGAAAGGAGTTTAAACACTTTAAGAGTTATTCCGCGATGTAGTTCACTGGGATGTTGCCTCAATTTGTGATTGCACGTGTCTCGTTTTGGTGTGTGGTGTTGTGATTGTCTGTTGCTGCCATGTTCGGAAGGATCGTGTCTCGAAGACAGATCAATGTCAAATCCGCTCAAGTTTATCCGATGGATTTTGCACAGTATGTTTTATTTTGATTACTTTTAATTATTGTGATGGGTTTAATGTAAATACGAGAGTTTGCATATGATTTGTTGGTAGTAATGTCGTACTGGACATGGTGTCACCTTCATTAGGGACCACAGTCCCCTGATCCTTTGTTGAAATGGTTAAGTTTCTTAGCCACACTAGGTGGTTTCTTTTCGCCTGTTCTCGGACTAAAAGTGTACTCTTTTTACCCTAAAACGTTTTATTCGCCGTTTCCGGGGATGAGAATTACTCCATAAACTATTCGCTTGTTCCGGAATTTTAGGGTCACTCTTTTTACTTCTTCTGAAAAGGAGGTGTAAAGAGAGTAAATTGGATTTGGTCGTTTGTTAGCCAGAATTTATCCGCGAAAAAGGCCACAGGCAGTCGTTTTGAAAAAACGTTTTTACTCCGACTCAAACTATTCGCCACCACAGAATCGGAGTAAAATGATGTCATAGCCGTACTCTTCTTACCCTACCTGAAAACCCGGAACAAGCGAAAATAAACCACTTAATTATACTGACTAAAATTAATACTGAATTAAGCTAGTTCTATATTATTTAGTGAATGTATTTATGGTCCAACGAATGACAACATGAGTTACCGCAGTTTGTGACACCGCGCTTAGTGACATGAGCAAAATTTTTGATAGAAGTTAATTTACGACATTTTAGTCGGGTACACAATTTAGTTCAGTGACGTTCAGGGTTAATTTTGGTCGTGACCCTATGCGATTTCCCCAACTGTAAACCTGATCAGTCCGCCTCTGATTGTTTGAATAGTTTTTTAACACTTGATTACTTGAAAATCACGTTGACTAATTTCAAATATTTGAAATCAATTGCAATTTATAGACTTAGAGATGAAATGAAAGACACTGTAATGTAACAACAATTGAGCCAATTTTTGGACTTTCATAACATCTTCAGGCAACTTGAATTCTTAATATACATGTGATCTAAATATGGATCGGGATTAAAGTGTTTTAGAAATGCACCCCGTGCGATCTGAATGCGCATATTGACCTCATATTGCGTCTGATCTAGCTGCAGTACAATCAATGTGCTCTATAAGAGAAGATGCGATATAAATGTGCAGTGTCCATCGTATGGCAAATTGTTAACCATTTGTGGAAAAATTTTAATAATAATTTTGAAATCGATATTGTTATTTTCACAAATACCGGTACTCGTACATTTGTTGACATATTTACCATATACTCGAATACAAAATAATAAATTTCGAAAACTGGCTCTACCATAAGTAACATAATATTTATAAGTATGAATGATTTATGTTGATGATAGCGATTGCGTAGTCGAAAGTTTTTGAGCAGGAAACTCGGAACTCCCTACTGGCTTCGTTTTGCACAACGATTTATCGTTATTTTTCCAAAGTTTGATTTTTACTTTTGAAAGCGTTTCAATTTTCACTAGTTCATGGGTAGAGGTCGGCGGAACAAATAAATTAACCGCAAAAATTTCAATTAATTATTAAAATTAGCATTATTTGTTTTATACGTATAAATTATACGAATAAACAACGATTTAACACGCAAAATTAATAATTTTTTTCGAATATTTCTGAATAATTATCGGTTATGGATAAATATAAACAATCGTATAATTTCTTATTCAAACGCCGACCTCTGATTCATGGGTGATGTCTAAAAAAATCTGCCATCGTTACCTAACAGTTCCAAAGACTAGTAACAAATCATTAAAGGGTTTTCAGTCCTGTGCCATGTGATAATTTATATGATCAGTGTCGAATCAGACTATCTTTAAAAAAAATAGCCCAATAAATTGGACGACCCGGAAGTGTCATACTTACGGTTATTATGTTACTTAAGCTTCGGTGGTCGACTCCAAAACGAAACCTCGAAAATGAAAACGCGAACCGTATCATTTCACAAAGCGTGTATTCTCTTTGTAATAAAGATTTTCGATTTGATCAGTGGCGCGCTCACTGACCTATTGTTCGTCCAATCAACAAAGGCGGGCTGATTTATCGCTTCAAGTTGATGGTCAATGGCGGCTTAACCCCCGCAAACCGCACCCTCTCCGTGACTTCCAACACGCCATCTTTTGACCGCGTCGGCGGCTATCGAAGGTCTAGTGAAGAAACATTTTTTGTTTGACGCGCGCCTCGTAACCTCAGTAGCGATTTCTTTCAACGTAAAAAGAAAAGTCGACCTAGGATATACAGGGTGTTAATTACAAAACGATACACTGCCAATAACTCAAAATTTGTTTTAGCTAGGAATTTGAAATTTGCAGGACACATAGAAGGTGCAGGGGTCACTTGATAATGGAAATTTCCATGACCTTGAACCATGTCTTCAAGGTCATTTAAAATTTATCTCGAGAACCATTAGAGATAAAAAGTTGGTTTCAATTAGAAAAGTGTTCCCCGTCACATATTAAGTCTAAATAGCTTTAATACCACTTAATTTGACCAATAACCAGTCTAGGTAATTTCAACAAAAACAGGAAGGTCGTGATAAAATTAATGTACCAGAGACCAGGTTGAAGGGCTAATAACTCGAAAAGTACTCATGCTGGAGTATCTAAATTTACTAGACATACTCATTTAATAGGAAGTCTTTAGAATTTTCAAACTCTGATGACATTCAACTCATGGTTCAAGGTCATTCAAAGTTCATCTCGAGAACCAATAATCAAAAAAAAATAATAATCAGCTAGGCTAATACCCAAGGCACCACCTTAGAGGAATGGTTTCAAATTAAAAGGTGTGTAAATTGAAATTTTAAGGCTAAATGTCTTTTATCCGATGCAAAACACCATGATACCTTTCAAATTGGAACCATTTCTCTAAATCCATTGGCTTTCGAGATAAACTTTGATTGACCTTGAACCATGAGTTAAAGGTCATCCAGGTTTATAAATTCTAAAGACACCATACCAGATGAGTATGTCTCTCAAATTTGGATACTCTAGCATGAGTATTATTAGAGTTAATATCCCTTCAACCTGGTCTTTGGTACATTATTTTCAGCACGACCTTCGTGTTTTTGTCTAAATTCTTTCGACTTGTTAATGGTCAAATAAGGAAGTATTAAAGTTATTTACACATAAAATGTGAAGAGGAACACTTTTCTAATTGTAACCAACTTTTTATCTCTAATGGTCCTCGAGATAAATTTTAAATGACTTTCAAGACATGGTTCAAGGTCATGGAAATTTCAGTGGTCAAGTGACCCCCTACACATTCTGTGTGTCCCGGAAGTTCCTAGCTTAAATACATTGGGAGTTATTGGCCTCGTACCGTTTCTAAGTTAACACCCTGTATAGACCGTTCTTGTCGTAGTTGAAGCGAGTCGCCGCTAGTTCGCGCCACTGTTCCCGTTTCCTACTGGCCGGCGTATATCTTCTTCAGTGTTTTCCACTCTTTCAATATTTGATGATATCGCCCGCTGCCTCTTATATTAGTTTCATCCAGCAGGGAGCAGTCAGTTATCTTCCTTTGTTAAGAGAGCCACTCTTTGTCCCTTTTGTGATGAGCTTTATACGGAACCAATTAGAACAAATACAAATAGTACGAAATAAGATCGCGAGAAGGAAACCTTTAGTGGACGCTGCCTCGTAAACATTCACTCATATCTTTGTATATTGGCCGGAACGGATAAATTAATCGCCAAAATTTATATTATTCATAAAAATTACGGTGAACTGTTTATTTGTAGATATTATTCGCGGTTATAAAACGATTTAATGTGCAAAATATAAGTTTTTATTCGGATAATTTTTGGTTATGGATAAAAACAAATAAAAAGAGCTCTAAGATATTTAGAGTTATAAGACCGAGGTTTTTTTCCGGAAAATATTCCGTATTTTTCCGAAAAAAATAAATGAAGTTTTCATTCCATGATTAGTCTAATATACAGGGTGGAAGCCTAAACCATGGTCCAGCCTCGGTACTTCTCCTAGTACACCAGAGTGTTGCGGGTGAAACACTTCTACAGGCGCTGCTTCGGCCATTCAATCCGTTATTTATTTATCGGTTAACTAATTTTGGTAAGAACCAAGTTACGCACTTGGTTTCCGCGATAGCAGACGACAATTTAAAACTGAAAATAAAAATAAAGACCCAGAAATATCCAACTAGAATTTGTAGAAATCCTATTAATTAAATAACGGATTAAATAGCCGAGGCAGCGCCTGTAGAAGTGTTCCACTCGCAGTACTCTGGTGTACTAGGAGAAGTACCAACGCTGGACCACGGCTGAGGCTTCCACCCTGTATTGTTTGCAAATTTGAATTAAGCGGCATTTTCTCCTCATTTTTTCTAATCTAAAAGTAAAACTAAACATCTAGACAAGTTTAAACTGATTAACAATGTAACACTATTACTTTTTTGTAGTATGTTTACTGTTATTAGATATTTTATAAAGTTAAAAAATTAAAAACCCTTAAAAAGTAATTAATGTTTAAATTTTTTATTTTTCCGATTTGCGGAAAATTTTCTGGAAACGTTTCTGGAAATTTTTCCGCATTTTATTTTGCTGGTAAATTAACAACTCTAAGTATATTTACATTCCCAAAAATTGTGTCTGTCTGGCTGTCTTGCTTTAGCGTTCACACGCTTTGATTATGAACGCCCAAACTTTGAACTACTCAATGAACAAAGTATGTAAAAAGGTTTTTGTTATTCGTGTTCCTGGGGACCAAATAGTTTCGTTCCGTGGGTCCCACAATTTTGAAATTTTAATTATTTTTTCCTAGTGCTGGAGTCCAAATGATTTCGTTCCGCGGGTGCCCCGAAGGTTTTAATTTATTTCTATAATTTTAGTGGTCCTGGGGCCTTTATCGTTTCGTTCCGTGGGCTACGGGCCCCGAAGGTTTTAAGTTATTTTTATATTTTTAGTTTTCCTGGGGCCTATATGGTTTCGTTCCGCGGGCCCCAAATTTTGTTTATAAATTTTTATGTTTTTGGGTTTTTGGGGCTAATAGCTTTGGTTCAGCGCACTCCAAATTTCTTGATTTTTTTTCGTGAATAGAGAATATAAAACAATATAATATAATTCGTAAAGTTGGTTACCATAGTTGCTAACCCTCTAAAAGAGATTTGATTGAATTAAAATTCGATGTTTTAGGTACGTTCAGACTCTTATTTCTAGCTGGATAAGGTTTATTTCACCCTAAGTAGTCAATACGGTTCATAGCTGAAGGAGTTCATACTCCATCTAGTGGAAGGCGCTAGTACTAAAAAGTCGCAGGGTTTCATCTTAAAAGTTCTTCAAAATACGGAAGAAAATAGCTTGTAACTGTTATCTGAATATACTACTACAAAATATGTTGATTAACATTAATAAAGGAATGTATTATCAGAAGTGTATAAGATCTCTTACGCGAGGAGTATAAATGGCCTTCTACCGCTAATGTTATTCAATTGACATATGTACCTTCGCAGGTTTACACTGATTTTTCATAATAGGTTTTGGAAGACAACTAGCGCTTAGTACACCCGTAGAGACCACTTAGCAGCATTGACGTTATGTCTCAGTGATCGATGACGTCAGCTTAGGCTTTCCATTTCTCGCGATGACGTCAGCTTAGGCTTTCCATTTCTCGCGATGACGTCAGCTCAGGCTTTACATTTCTCGCGATGACGTCAGCTTAGACTTTCCATTTCTCGCGATGACGTCAGCTTAGGCTTTCCATTTCTCGCGATGACGTCAGCTCAGGCTTTACATTTCTCGCGATGATGTCAGCTTAGGCTTTACATTTCTCGCGATGACGTCAGCTCAGGCTTTACATTTCTCGCGATGACGTCAGCTTAGGCTTTCCATTTCTCGCGATGACGTCAAATTAGGCTTTGCATTTCTCGCGATGACGTCAGCTTAGGCTTTACATTTCTCGCGATGATGTCAGCTTAGGCTTTACATTTCTCGCGATGACGTCAGCTCAGGCTTTACATTTCTCGCGATGACGTCAGCTTAGGCTTTCCATTTCTCGCGATGACGTCAGCTTAGGCTTTCCATTTCTCGCGATGACGTCAGCTCAGGCTTTACATTTCTCGCGATGATGTCAGCTTAGGCTTTACATTTCTCGCGATGACGTCAGCTCAGGCTTTACATTTCTCGCGATGACGTCAGCTCAGGCTTTACATCTCTCGCGATGACGTCAGCTTAGGCTTTACATTTCTCGCGATAACGTCAGCTTAGGCTTTACATTTCTCGCGATGACGTAACATTTCTCGCGATGACGTCAGCTTAGGCTTTACATTTCTCGCGATGACGTCAGCTCAGGCTTTACATTTCTCGCGATAACGTCAGCTCACGCTTTACATTTCTCGCGATAACGTCAGCTTAGGCTTTACATTTCTCGTGATGACGTAACATTTCTCGCGATGACGTCAGCTTAGGCTTTCCATTTCTCGCGATAACGTCAGCTTAGGCTTTACATTTCTCGTGATGACGTAACATTTCTCGCGATGACGTCAGCTCAGGCTTTACATTTCTCGCGATAACGTCAGCTTAGGCTTTACATTTCTCGTGATGACGTAACATTTCTCGCGATGACGTCAGCTTAGGCTTTACATTTCTCGCGATGACGTAACATTTCTCGCGATGACGTCAGCTTAGGCTTTACATTTCTCGCGATAAGTAACATCATAATGGTATTTAAAAAAAGAACGTTATAGATGGTGTTACTATTAGTAAATCGCGCTTATTATTAGGAATTATTTTTTCAGTTTAAAACTACCAGGTCTTAGTCTACTTAGAAGTAATCAATAATTTAAATTAATTAAACTTAACTACCAGACATTTTTATACGACAGGCTAAATTTCTAGGTTCTTTAAAGTTTTTTAATTTTATTAATATTTAATTAAAATTATTATATGTTTATTAATATTTTTTAGTCGAAAAATATTTTTGTGGGGATAAAAATATATATTGAAAGTCAAGGTCGGCATTAGCCTAGCTGATTATTATTATTATTATTATTATTATTTACCTTTGGTGCCTTGGGTATTAGCTCTATTTAAAAAAAAATAATAATTCCTTAAGAAATGCCAGCCATTTCAAGCAGTAAAATAAAGATAAAATATTTCGTACAAAACAGACGTAAATCTAGCATAATGGATCTTTCAACTACTGTAAAAAATTATTCCACCATTTTTTTTTATAGTTCACAAAGTCACGTTAAGCTCTCAAGATCAAGCTAACGCGTCCCTTTCGGGTCGTGTTTTTTAAAATTCTTAAGCCTAAGACATGGCGATACCCTTTTCCGGAGAGCCATTTTCTTCTAGAATGAAAAAGATAAGCTAGCGAGGACGAAATATTTTACGGCTTTTATTTCACGCTCTGAAAAACCACGTTTTTCTCGACCGCCATATCCCAAAAGATAAACCCTCGAAATTAACACTGCGAAAGAATTATTTTCTTTCTTAAAACATCTAGTTCGCTAAGATGTTTTTCTCCCACCGGAAAAAAAAATTAAAAAAAAAACATTTCTTTATCTCGGATTGTTAAAAGCTAGTTTTCAAAGAATGTAAGATGTACTAATGTCCTCATTTCAAAAAACTATTTGTACTTTTTATTAATTTAAAATTTATGTTTGAACTAGAGATGAGTCGGGTCGGCTAGTTTTAAAGGCCGACCCGACTACACCGATTAAAAAATTATAAAGTTGAAACCCGACCCACAAAAATTATTTATTTCGAAAACCCGACCCAACCCGATGAAAAAATTGAAACTAGTGCTCGGAATTGTTTATTCATTATCCACAAATTTTCCGATTTATTTAAAAATTGTTGGTAAAAAGAATATCATTTTAACTTATTTAATTATGTTTTTTTTACGCAACCAATTATGTTTTTGAATAAAAGTGGCATTTGTTTAAATAATTGTTTGTTTTATTTTAATAATAGGCTTATTCACTTTCGATTATTTAAACATTTTACAATTTTTATTCAACTATTGGTTATTTAAATAAATATTATTTAAATATCGCCGAGCTTATTTTATTCATGGATAAAAATTAATCGAATGCCGAGCACTAATTGAAACCCGACACACCAAAAATTTTCATTTCGACCCGGCCCGGTTCGAGGAAATTTTAACAATTTCAAACCCAATCCGAACAGGCCCAATAAAATTGAAACCCGGCCGGATCCGATAAACTTGCACTTTTTATGTTTATAGTATACGCCTCCCAGATTGAAATTTTGTCAGTAGATGGCGCTTGGAGCGCTTTCAGAAACGGTTTAAAATTAGTGAACGTGCCAACAGTATGATTAACTCGTGATAATGATTCGCTTTCTGTATGTAGAGATTCGCTGTTGCGTTGAAAATAGAAACTTGAAGGCCCGATTACTAATATATAAAAATCCCGACACGACCTGTAGTCAGTTTTATGTAAAAAGAACTACTCGACCCGGCCCGAAAAACAAATATAAAATTAAACCTGCCTTTAGCGAGCCCAAGACTCATATCTACTTTGAACCGTTTTTATAATTACGCTTGTTAATATGTCTGTACCATAATTACTATGGTACTCCTTATAGTGTAAGCTATCGAACGAGTACAAACAACCCATAGTTTGTTTAAAATTGGTTGTTTATAACAGTGCCATCTGTTTAAAACAAATTGGGTTTAATTAAACTACTACTTGTTTTCCGATAATTTTTCAGCCAGCGTATTTATATTCCAAAAATCTATTTATATTATTATATTGATACAGTATTTATGTATTTATGTTTTAGTTACACGTGTAGCGTTTGTGGTACGTTTTGGTAATATGTCTGTACCATATTTATTACTGTATTCTTTATAGTATAAGCGGTCGAACTAGTACAAACAACCCATAGTTTGCTTTAAATGTGGTTTTGATAACAGCGCCATAGATTAGAAAACGCAAAATTTTGACACAAAATAAGGCAGGGAAAATATAGGTAAATAGTCAGGGAATTTGATTATGAAAAAACTGTGGTAACCCTGTAATACAGTACACGTGTAGATTTTGTGGTACGTTTTGGTAATATATCAGTACTATATTTACGATTGTATTCATTACAGTGTTAGCTATCGAACGAGTACAAACAACCCCTAGTTTGTGTTAAGTGTTATTTCGGTAATAGCGCCATCTAGTTAAAACAATTTGTCATAAATGACACCGCATCGTGTTTGTAGTCTATCGAAAGCTCCACGAGATATATTTTCATTTTTTGTTTTAAAATCTCACTATATCTTCTATAACTTCCACTTATATAAAATTTATATATTCATTATTTATTATATAAATTTTAGAATTTAATTATATTATATAAATTTTAGAATTTAATTATATTATATAAATTTTAGAATTTAATTATATTATATAAATTTTAGAATTTAATTATATTATATAAATTTTAGAATTTAATTATATTATATAAATTTTAGAATTTAATTATATTATATAAATTTTAGAATTTAATTATATTATATAAATTTTAGAATTTAATTATATTATATAAATTTTAGAATGTAATTATATTATATAAATTTTAGAATGTAATTATATTATATAAATTTTAGAATTTAATTATATTACATAAATTTTAGAATTTAATTATATTATATAAATTTTAGAATTTAATTATATTATATAAATTTTAGAATTTAATTATATTATATAAATTTTAGAATTTAATTATATTATATAAATTTTGTAATTTAATTATATTATATAAATTTTGTAATTTAATTATATTATATAAATTTTATAATTTAGTGACTTCTTACAATAATATATTATTTGTACTCTATCGAAAGGTCTTTTAAAATGATTTAACCGATAATGATGTTTCTTCATTTAATTTAAATTTATTTGTATCATAAAAATAACAATTTTAGACTCTAAGAAATACTTAAAATATTTGCATGTTTATTCCGCGTATGTTATTCCGTATATAAACCATCTTATTTTGTCAAACAAACTACTAAGAACACCCGTAAATAGAACTAGTGAGTCGAGGGTTTCCGAGGGAAATTCTTGCGGCATTCAAAATGTCGCTGTAAACTCCCAAGTTTGTCGTATTTCGTGCCCGCGCATTGAAATCGCGTCTGATAGAAAGTCAAAACCGTCTCTTTCAAAGCCGTTCTTTACGAGTCTGCCAAGAAAAGCTCCTCGGTGTAATAGTATCAAGTTAGGCCTTTGCTATTTCCATCTGTTGAATAATCTACCCGCTAGGTGGTGGCCTTTACGTACGGGAAACTTAAGTATGAAATCGTGTAGCGAATAATCTTGGGAGGACTAAAGTTAAAAGACTGATTGATATAGTCGTCATTCTTCGCTGATAGGAGTCGATAAGTGTGATTCACTGTTTCGTGTTTGTTGTCGTAATAAATCCGGATAGACTTTAAGGCTTAAGAACAATTTACAGCGTAGCTTTTTCCGCTCGCGTATGGATTTTTAAACCCTTTAAAAAACTAGCTTTTTACGTTGTTTTACGATCATCGATTTGGCGATATATCTGCATGTTTTCAAAGGGTTTCCCTTTTTATGGGACGTTTTTACGGGGGCCCGTTTACTGGAAGCAGTGATGGGCATTTTCTTGTTCAGTCGTTCAGTTGGCGCTCTCGGGTTTTTGAGGGGGAGCATTGACGCTCCCGTTCTTATGCTCTTTCTGAGCGATGACATTGACGTTCCTGTCTTCTCGCTATTTTTGAGTGGTGAACATTGACGCTCTCTTTTCGCCAGTTTTTGAGCGGTGAAATTAACGCTCTTTTTGAGCAGTGAAAATTGACGCTCTCTTTTCGCTCTTTTTGAGCGGCGAAATTAACGCTCTCTTTTCGCTGTTTTTGAGCGGCGAAATTAACGCTCTCTTTTCGCTGTTTTTGAGCGGCGAAATTAACGCTGTTTTTCGCTCTTTTTGAGCAGTGAAAATTGACGCTCTCTTTTTCGCTCTTTTTGAGCGGCGAAATTAACGCTCTTTTTCGCTCTTTTTGAGCGGCGAAATTAACGCTCTTTTTCGCTGTTTTTGAGCAGTGAAAATTGACGCTCTCTCTTTCGCTCTTTTTGAGTGGCGAAATTAACGCTCTCTTTTCGCTGTTTTTGAGCAGTGAAAATTAACGCTCTTTTTCGCTGTTTTTGAGCGGCGAAATTAACGCTCTCTTTTCGCTCTTTTTGAGCGGCGAAATTAACGCTCTTTTTCGCTGTTTTTGAGCGGCGAAATTAACGCTCTCTTCTCGCTCTTTTTGAGCAGTTAAATTTGGCTCCTCTCATTTTCGCACATTCCTGAACGGTGAAATTTGAGCTTCTCTTTTTTTGCTATTTTTAAACGGTGAAATTTTAAATCCTCTCATGTTCGTTTCGCGCTCTTTTAAAACGATATTTCACTCAAAATGACCAAACCGCTCAAACTGAGAGGAGAGCGCCCATCATTGCCCGTTTCTCCTTAGATGGTTTTTACGCGTTTTCTTCTTTCTGGGTTCGTTCGGTATTCGGCCACGAATAGACATAGGCATAGACAGCCTTTCGAAATATGTTTCGAGACAGATGCACACCCGCGTTTTACTTACCGGATGGTGGCCATCGATTTTGCAGTAAACGTGGGTACGATGCTAGGTCCTTCTGCGGTACTGAGCCACGCGAAATCGGTATTCACTATCGGTTATTGAAAGGTAATTTAGGCTTGACCTTTTTCTTCAGAGTTGCTCATAAAATTTAAACTATAATCTGAATATTTAGAAATTGCACAACATTTTAGCTTAAAGTGTAAAATGACGTGTGGCATCAGAAGTATATAATATGTATCTTGTTAGGAACGTATCCATTGTGGCATCAGAAGTATATAATATGTATCTTGTTAGGAACGTATCCATCTCTCTATACAGCTAATGTTGAACGATTTAATAATTAGCTAATATTGATTGTTTTTTCATTTTTTCAATTCTGTCGCTCCTGCCTTGAACCAAAATCCGGGCTACGCTACTGGCTGAAATTGCACCATTTAATGTAATTTCTAAAACTATTAACAATGTGGATTGTAAATAAGCAAATTGACGCCTGAAAGCAAACACCATGTAACATGAAATACGTGGTTTTTGTTTTAAAGAGCCTATTATTCGCAAACTTTTAATCCGATTTTTATAATTATATAAATTATAATTATATAAATTATATATATATATCTAATTATATTTAAAAATTTCGACTTTTACACAATAAAAGTTACTTTATTAAAAACAATAAAGGCACTACATGTTTCGACTCACCTAGCGACGACGTGAGTGAACGTCGAAACATGTAGTGCCTTTATTGTTTTTAATAAAGTAACTTTTATTGTGTAAAAGTCAAATTTTAAAAAAAATATCAAGATACACAAGAAAACGCCATCTCCAAGTTAATATATATAACTATTTATGTACCATATTTTAAAAAATACTTAATTATTGCTTTCAATCGACGTAATATTCCTGGTTTTCGTAGATAAATATTTTTCTATTATGAGACACATAATTTAGGTTTTGAAAGTTGGAAAATTTTTTCTTTGCAGTAAAATACCTAAATTTTATATCGTGTAGATTTATTAATGTTTAGTGTCATTCAATTTGTATCAAGTTTAATAATTGTGTTTAGTATTATTTAATTTAATTAAGTGAATGTTAAGAATCGTAGACAATAATTTGTAGTGTATAAAAAAACTATCTTCCAACTTTGTTTTTATAATTTCAGAAATAAATTGCTCTTAGCTTCTTTCGGCTCACTAACTTGCCATTCCTTTTCTCATAAAAATTTTACTTCATTGTATATTTTTAACCGCCTTTAAATATTATAGGGACAAGTATATATGATGTTCATTCATCTCAAGAGACCTTAGTCCGCTCCAAATAAAATAAATTTTGTATCTCGGGGAGAATACGAATTGTTACATTTTATTGTTTGTTTTAACTTTCGCGTTTTTATTCATCATAAATAAGTAACTCCCGGGTTGGCTGGTTTAAACCAAGTGAGTTTTTTTTAAACCATTGGTTTTTTAATAATTTGGTTGTTTTAATTATCTAAACATTATTCCAAAATGTTTGTACATTTTCTTACCGAAATGATTACATTTCTAAAACATTTACAAGGTGACCACATTGCCTATATTTTCAATACCTTCCTATAAATTCCTTAGGTTTTCTCAAGTAGTATAACCCGAAAACATTCCGTCGTCGTGTACCCTTCTGCATCCTATATTTTACTTTATTTTATCTACGGTTTTTCGATAAGAATCCTTATTTGTGCTTTTGGTTTTTCCTATATTTTCCTTTAATTCGCTTGAAAATTTCCTTTTTTTGTCTATAAAAATTTCGAGGCATTTTCCTGGTCACCCTGCATTTATACAAAATCAAAAATGAAACTAAAACTAAAACTTCGTTCTGGTAAGACTTGTAAAAAACGAAACCAAAACTAAAACTTTGTTCTGATCACGTGAGACTTGTAATAAATACTCGTATTAATTTTTAGTTGATTGGTAATATGTATGCACGGTTAAGCGAAAAATAGATTAATAGTAAAATAAAGCTGTGTTCTCATGAAACCCATTTGTGAGCAACCGTTTTGTACGGTATATTTGTAATATAGTTTATTAGAGTTCTTAGTCATAAAACCAGATGATTGTAATGTTTATTATTTTACTAATTAATTAAGTTGCTAATGATGATATAAAGGTAAGTTGCACGATTGTCTTTAAATCTCGTTTTAAATTAAGTGATTTTTTAAATCATTGATTTAAATCATCTATTATACTTAAAGGAGGAATGGCAATTCAGAGCGAAATCAATTAAATTAAATTAAATTTAACGAATATTATAATGAAATTTAACGAAGATTAATAGTGAAATTTAACGACGATTAATAATGAAATTTAACGACGATTAATAATGAAATTTAACGACGATTAATAATGAAATTTAACGACGATTAATAATGAAATTTAATGAAGATTAATAACGAAATTTAATGAAGAATAATAATAAAATTAAATGAATAATAATAATGAAATCTCAGTTTACTCAAGTTATTTATGAATTCGTCAAGAAAAACAGGCATACAAACTTTAAAATTCAATAGCACTGTTAGGCTGATAAACAATAACTTGTGTAATATAAAATAATTTAGAGTTTTGAATTACAATAAAAAGGCTTAGCCTAGTTCATTAAAATTAATCGCTTTCTTTTTATTACACAAAACTAAATGATAATATTGACATTAAACGCATTGATTAATATAAGTAGAAAAAGTACTTTTTCCTAGCTTGTATTTGTGGTCTATTTTTGGCTTACCAACGCCTGTAGAAGTGTTCCACACGCAATGCACTCGTGTACAGGGAGATGCTGACATTTAGGCTAAATGGTTTACTACGTTTTAAAGACTGCTCTGGTATTAAACGTCGATGTAGCTTCTATTTGAAACCACTAGGGGGCGGTGCGAAATTGGTAACTCATTATTTGTGCCGTTTAATATACTTTCTTCCATTCAGAGAACCTCCACATGTAGTTCATTAACGTTTTGTCTCGTTATTACACCATGATTTCATTAAACCTATTAAGCCTATAATAAGAGAAGCCTCTAACTTCCCCAAAATCGGAGGGATACAGATTTGCTAAGGCGGTATGTGGCCAGAAAAAAAAGTCCTCTCGATATATTTATAACGAGGGACTTTCGGCATACAAGCCTTGCCCGCCTTTCGCGTTTAAAGTTTTAAACCAAAGATGATCTATACCTACGTTTCAGGTGGACCAACCGACGTTTTGGAGAGCAAACTACTTAGACTAGAAAGACTAAATATAGCGCTCAATAGATTCACTAGTCCTAAGCCGCGTTAATTTCTTCTTTGATCCGTGTCGAAAACAAGACGTTTCAAAAGTTTTACGTTGGCGGCATAGGGAGTAAAGCTGGTTTCACACTCGACGGAAAATTAGCAGCGTAAAGTTGAACGTTAGCGGTATATCGAATGGGAATCAATTTTCAGCTCGGCGTTTATTATCGTCTTTCCGGCATATTTTCCGTCGAGTGTGAAACGAGCTTCTCTTAAGCTACGTTCACACTTACCCCTTAAATCGCTTCGTTCAGGTGATGATTATTTCAAATAGGCTAAAGGCCCATTTCATGCTCGCTGGTAGCGGATAAAAATTGTCAAAATTCGCATCCGCCACTCGCTAGCGTGAAAATAAAGCAAAAATATCTGTTTGAAACAGATCGACGCGGAAAGTGAAAAAGTGTGTAGCGGAAGCGGATTTTGAAGATTTTTACCCGCTACCAGCGAGCATGAAAATGGGGCTTTAAGGTTATGATTATTTCAAATAGGCTCAACTTTATGATTATTTCAAATAGGCTTAAGGTTATGATTATTTCAAATAGGCTCAACTTTATGATTATTTTAAATAGGCTTATGGTGATGGTTATTTTAAATAGGCTCAAGGTTGAGCGAGTTTGTTACGTTCTATTAAAAAGTGGGTCGAATTTTGATACAATTTAATAGCACTTAAAATACCACTTAATTTAATTTTAAATAATAATATGATAAAATAAAACCCACTATCTAGAACTATCATCGTGCGATCCAAACGTGTTGCGAAGTTATTTGTTGTAAACCTGGTTCCTTTCACTCGGGTTCTCAAAAGCCAGGTTCACACTTACCCCTAAAATCGCTTCATATTACATAACTAGTTTTCAAAACCAACGTGAGAAATCGCTTCGTGTTGGTTCGGGAAGCAACTCGTCCAAGTCAGTTCGCTCAGAATCGCTTTCAAAACGACAAGGCGGGGAAGTAAAATTGCTCGTATTTTCCAAAATAATAGGGATAAAATTCTAAATAATGTAAAATAATATTACTATATGTATAGTAAACATTATTAACTAATTTTTTTGGGATACATTTTAGTATTTCCCAAATTCTGGTCATAATTCGAAATGACGTTAAGCCTTGGCTATAAGCGAACCGAGTTGAAGCGACTTCGCACGTGTGAACCAAGAATTATCGTAGGTGGTCAAAACTGGCATATAAACCGACCTAAACTTGGTTTTAGGTTTGGGGCTCTAGTGTGAACGTGGCTTTATTATAGGCTTCTGATTAAACATCCCGCGTAATTAGTATTGAATCGTCTATCTTTTGTGACCTATCTCAACCTGATCGGACAATTATTTAATTTTTAATCAATTAATTAGTGGGCGAAAATTGCATTCCACTCCAAAAAACGGGAAGCTATACTGATTTGAATGCCACTATAATTTTTCAAGAAATCAAGCATTTTCAGCTCCTAACTGCGAAGCCAGAGCATCAAGTATCAACAGAACTAGAAGAATATTTTCCGTCCATAAAAACCAAGGCTTCAAACCCATTATTCACTTTTCTCGTCAGAACTCTTCCTTTGGAATCGGCCGTTTGTTCCGCTCTTTGTGTTATTATCATTCTTCAAAATTTATCAAATTATTAAACTGAAAATCTGTTTAGAAATATGTAATTTCCTTAGGGTAATTTATTTATAATTTCCTTGAAAAATGACGACTCAGTAAATTAGGGTTTTTTTTATATGCAAATTTCGTAAAATGCGCTCATTTATTTTGATAATATAATTTATAACCCAAAATCCGTTTTAAAAACGTCCACAGGAACTCATACTTACTACTAGGAATCACGAATTAATTATACTTTTCCTTACTAGCGGTACACTGTTGGTTGGGTGACAGAGGAAATTGGTAACTTGGTTGAAAGCAAATGATTTTCTTGATTATTTGGCCCCTCACTTCTCTTCCAGGATTGCCACGGTACCTGGAAAACCTGGAATTCCTGGAAAAGTCAGGGAATTTTAAAAATTAATCTAAAAATCAGTGAAATGTCAGGGAATTTAATATCGATTGCCAATAGGAAACTTTTTTTAAAATATAGGTTAAAAGATACAAAATAAGTCAGTGAAAATCTCCGGAGATGGTGAAAAGTCGGGGAATTTGATTGGGAAAAAACTGTAGCAACCCTCGGTTACACTGTATCTATGTCACTTTTCTTCAGCCAGAAACTAAAGCGGAGGTTTTTCTCCTGAATTTTTCCTCTGTCTGGTGGTTTTGTTATCCTTCTGTTTGTGGAGGGCGGCAATATTAGGTGCCGGAAAAGTAGTTACTTGTGGTTTCATTCTGGGGTGACGTGAAAGTTTAACCAAGTTTCTGATTTCGCTATACGGATGATCTCAGTCCGTTTGGGTCGGCAAAGATTCTCTAATGGGCCTCGTAGACTCCCTTTTCTCTCTTTTCTTTGGACTTTGGACTTTGGACTTTGGACTTTGGACTTTGGACTTTGGACTTTGGACTTTGGACGGCGAGCTGAAGGGTTTCCCGGGGCTCGTGAATATGCTCTCCAAAAAGGGAAGCCAGGCAAAAAAAAAAACTGGTAAAAACCGAGGAAAATGGAAAAAACGCATTTCAGGCTAAATTAAAAATTGATATATTTATGCTAGTTACTATACATGGTTTCCACACGTCAGGGAAAACAGGGAAAAGTCAAGGAATTTAAAAATGGGCGTAAAATGTCACGGAAAGGTCAGGGAATTTTAAGAACTTTTAAAAAGACAGGGATAAGTCAAGGAATTCAATATTATCTTGATACTTTTTGAAAATAATTTTACTCTAGTTATCTGACAAATTCTATGATTATTATTTCGTTCATTTAAAGTTTTGTTATTTTTTTTAACGTTGCAATAATACTTTTGTACTGAAATGTAGGTTGATTGCAATTTATAAACTTCTGAAAAAGTTAAATATAGAGCTAAAAGTGTCTTATTTTGTTTTAAAAAGTCAGGGAAAATCTCTTAAAATGATCAGGGAAAACAGGGATTAGTCAGGGAATTGGAATCTGAATCTGAAAATATTGTGGCCACCCTGTACTAATTTGGTCATTGCAAATAGAAGAGATGAAGAAAAGCCAGAAGAAACTTGAATAGAAGAATATCACTGCTTTTATTATTTATTTTATATTGAATTTGACCACTAGATGTGGAAAAAACCATGGAAATACGTTTTGCCACATGGTTTTTAACAGGTAAACAACAGTTGGAAAAAACTGCGGTTTTTGGGTTTCTAGGCGCGCGGGGGTTGATTTCTGTGGCGCAATCGACCTTCAAGTTGTTTCCTTCAACTTTCTCTTCATTTCTCTGGCGTCAGTTTGGCGAGTTTCGGGGGAGGTTGTGAAAAGGATGATAAAATTAGCGAATAGGTAGATTAGTCCATTATGAAAAGGGATAATAAAGCTAAACCCTAAACAAATTTGAAGAAATTTTAAAACTTAATAATAGCTCGTACCGATAGGTCTTCGAGCGCACAAAAAGACGCGAAATTCGGACCAAATAGATCTTCGAGTGAAAAATTAAATGAAATAAAATAGCCAGAAATTCCAACGGTAGACCGGTTTCGTTCTATTTGGGACTCGTCAGTACCGTGCGGGAAATCTGGCTCACGACTATTAAACCGAAAAGAGAAACTAAGCCTAAACATTAAAAATTTCAAAACGAGTTGCGTAGCAACGGAAAGCCGAATAGGGGAAGAGTCGTGGAGATTAGTATATACGCAATGTTAAGTTAAAATTTGTTTATCGTTTAGCTTTATTATCCTTTTTCATAATGGACTAATCTACTTATTCGCTAATTTTATAGTCCATAGGTGGTTCCTTTTAACTTAACATTATTAAAAGGATGGTCAATGGGAAAGGTTTAATACTTAAGTTGAATTTTGAATGTGAATTCCATGGGTCTACTTAATCGCTTTCACTTTACCTTTATCACTGGGTTTCAGGGTTTGAAAACAAAAAACCCAGTGGGTTTGGACCCACCCACTTCGTAAAAAACCCACTTTCAAATCTCAGATTTTAAATGAATGTGCAATGACCACTTTAATATATATCTGTTAGGCTGAATTGTAATGTGATACAAACTTTACTAAGTTAACTGGCTTGTTAACTTGAAACTTATAACTTGGTAATAATAATCAGCTAGGCTAATACCCAAGGCGCCACCTTAGGCCGAAGTCATCTAGCGACTTATAATGCCATTAATTTAGGTGGCCATGTTACAATGCCCTTCATGCCACGCGAGCCAACAGCTCCTTAGACCAACTATTACCGTTAACCTTAACAAGTTTTTATTTAAAGAGGAAACCGAAGAACTCGGGGGGAAAATCCCTTTACCCAGTGGGGAGAGAACTTGCAAACTCAACGCGGAAGGAGTAATTCCGTGTTTTGCACCCAGTCCTTTCGTTAAGCTTTGCAGTATCTATTTACTTTTACATATCTTCTTATACAAATATGGAAATTGTATAATAAATTAAAAAACCCACCCAAATGAAAAAAAACATTAAAAACCCACTGGGTTGGGGTTTTTGAAAAAACCCGGGTTTTTTCGAACCCTGCTGGGTTTAAGGGGATTTTAGGGATACCAAATATCAATAGGATCGGAATATTAGAAGGGGTTCAAGTATTATTTAACATTAATACATGTTAGACCTAATTGCGTGAAATTTTACGCCATCTTAGCTTTTGCAATTGCCCTGACATCTAGTGACTGCGCCAGTTGGCTGTGTTCTCAAGAGCGTAGAACGTATTGAGGAATTTGAGGTCGGAGTTTTGTGAATAAACGTATTTTGCGAGGTAAATGTCTTCAAATATACCAGAAATAGCGTTTAAAACAAACTTGAAATCTTTACTGAATGCTATTTCTTTAGTGCTATTTTTTAAGTTTGCTCTCAGTTCAAGAAAAAGTACTTTTAATACATATAGCTCGCTTAAGCCTTTGCAATTGGGATTGCGTTACGCCAAGATTGTAGTACGGACTTCGAGTAGTGCGAACTTCACCAAATAATATTATTCGGGTGCCGCCACCAGATGTCGGCCAAAATTCTGGCGTCACTTCTACAACATGAAGTTTCCTATCTATATACGAAGTTATTTTATCAATGGATATAATAATGGTATCACACGGAAGGAATCAAACACACTTTCAACGTATATGCACACTTAAAATAACATTAATGGGAATATTTAATACTTGAGATGATAATATTTTTGTACTTATTTTTCAAGGCACCGTTCCCTTAGGCACAAATAAACAAATGGATTTTTATATTTTGTTGAGATTATGCGTAATATGGAGAATATGGTTTTATGAACAATATAATTTATGGTTAATCCTGTTTCTCATATACAGGGTGTTTCAAATTGTTATGCAAAAATTTTAAGGAGTTGATAAGTATTGGTTTTGCGCTTGTTGCAGCATACTTCCAGAGGCTAGTAGGCCACACTTCGAAGCTCTCTGGCACTCTTTTAACTAATCGTAGGAAAATGAAAAAAAAAACAGGCATACTTCTCAACTCACCCCCTACAACTCCTAACGTTTTTGCACAACCTTATGAAACATCCTGTATAACAATAATACCCTTGGCACCACCTTAGGCCCAAGTCATCTAGCGACCTATAATGTCTTTAAACTGGTGGCCGGGTTACAATTCGTAGGAAGGTGGTGGAAAGCCCTTCATGCCACGCGAGCCAACAGCTCCCTACACTCACTATTACCGTTAACCTCTACAAGTTTCCTTATAATAGTTAATGCCGTACGAAATAGTTATAGATCTTAAATCAAATTTAAAATGATATTATAATTAGTGGTGCAAATATTCTCCATAACGAAAATAATTACCATAATAATTATAGAAGCAGATGCTGAAATTCCAAAGAGGTTTTTTTTGGAACGTAAAAACCTGGGCTGGGGCTATTTCGCTGATGTTGTTTTTATTACGTCGTGAGATGGCGCTACACAGCATTGGGGGACATTAAGCCTTCGCTGAATAATAAGTACGCTTGCTCAACAGAAGCGTGAAAGCGTAGAACCTCGAGGAAAAGTAAGGCTAAGAATGTATTTAATATTAATGGCAACGCTTTCCGAAATGGAGAAGGCAAACAGAGCATATACGGTACCAAGAACGTATTTATATTACTGAGAACGTGCGAAGGTATCACAAGTAGAGGCCATGTTTAGAAATCCGTAGATGCTAATTCTAATTTGTAAAGATGGACACTCTTAGTTGCCTCGGGTTCGATCCCAGCTTGTGGCACAGACGAGGAAACTACCCGAGGGGTTTAGTTTCGATTTGGTTCGAGCTCAGGGGGTTAGGAGTTCCCCCTATCAAAATATTAAAAAACCTTTTTTTTTGGGAAAAATGTAAACTTCAAATATATAAATATTTGGGTATATTTAAAGGAAAAGTCCAGGTTAGGTAAAACTTGGGTCTATTTGAAAGATCATGTTTAAATAAACTCAAAAATATCAGTCGTAAAATTGTATCTTTTTTTAATGACGAGAAATTAATTTTTAAACACGCGAAATTTACCCGCCAAGTGAGCTGCCATTTTCTTTCGCCTTCCCTCCGCAGACCGCACGCGGAGCAAGCGCGCGCGGGGAACAGAGCGCGCGAACAGCGCGTGATTTAAGTCCTAAAACGTCACCGCGAAACAAAATGGCAGATCGCTTGGCAGTAAATTTGGCTCGTTTAAAAATTAATTTCTCGTCATTAAAAAAATATACAATTTTACGACTGATATTTTTGAGTTTATTTAAACATGATCTTTCAAATAGACCCAAGTTTTACCCAACCTGGACTTTTCCTTTAAGTAAATATGAGAATTGGGTAAATTGTATTTTATTTAAAATGGGGTAAAAATATCTGTAAAATTGTGTAAATTGAGCAATTGTAGTAAAATTGGGTAAATTGAGCCATTGAAGTAAAATTGGGTAAATTGAGCAATTGAAGTAAAATTGGGTAAATTGAGCAATTGAAGTAAAATTGGGTAAATTGAGCAATTGAAGTTAAATTGGATAAATTGAGCAATTGAAGTTAAATTGGATAAATTGAGCAATTGAAGTTAAATTGGATAAATTGAGCAATTCAAGGGAAATTTCGGTAATAAATCAAAATCCAGCTTAATGATGAATATTGATATATTTTGGATACATTTGATAAAATTAAGTAAAACAGATGAAATTGGGTGAATTGGATAAAATTCGGAAAAGTTAACGATTTCGGGGTTTTCAGGTTAAATTAGAGAAATTTTTGTTATTTCAACCATAAATTCGCTAAATTTGGGTGAAATACAATAAAATCATGAAAAATGAATGAAATTGGACAAACTTAAAATTGAAATCAAACAAAATTTTAAATATTTCAAGCATTTGGGTAAAATTAAGGAAAGTGGCGGTAAATCCATCAAAATCTGGGAAAATTGACTTAACTCGTATAATTTTGGTATATTCATCTTTATCCAAAGTAAAAATTTAAGCTCTGGTTTTTCTCGGAAATCTGCCGATAGCAGTAAATAATACTGATAATAATAATAATAATAATAATAATAATAATAATAATAATAATAATAATAATAATAATAATAATAATAATAATGTAAATAATACTTATAAATATTGAGAAATTTTGAGCACTGTAGGTAAAATTTAGTTCTAGTAAAATCGCTGAAAATTTAGGAAAATGGAAAAAATTACATGGGTAAACGTTGAAAATTTGGGTTAACCTAAGAGAAATAAACAAATCAAATAAATTGCGAATATTTCAAGCATTTGGAATAAAATTAAGGGAAATTGCGTTAAAGTTTTGGAAAAAATGGGCAAACTAACATAGTTTATTCACGTTTATTTCTCATTTAATAAAAATTGTAAAATTTTAAGCATTGTATATAAAATTTAGTTTTGTTAGGGAAAATCGCTGAAACATTTAAGAAATTGGGTAAACTTTGGAAATTTGGGTTTATGTAAGAAATGTTAAACAAATTCAAAAGGTGTGCAAATATTTCAAGCATTTTGGGTAAAATAAAGGAAAGTTGGGCAAATAGCAAAATTGTACAAACGTTTAAAATTCTGGTTAATCCGTGTTCATTTAGGTAAATATAAGTAAATATGGAAAATCAGTCATAAATGTTTAAAACCATAATTTCCACGGTAATGAGTATAATTAGAAAAAGATATATACAATGACGGATACTTCGAAAGGAAAATCAGGTTATACTTGAAATTTCTAAATTTTAAACAATTTTTGTGTTAAGTATCACCAAAAATTCGTCTAAAAATTGCGTAAAGCTAGAAAATTTCCAGGGTTGACAAAATCTGTTTTTTGTTTTTCTTTTTTTTTTCTAAAAGAACAAAAACACTTTTTTTATTGTTTAAACCTAAAAAACGTAAACAAAAACAACATTTAAAAAACTTTGTTTAAAACACGTTTTTAATTTTACTTATCAATAGGCGGATACATTTTTTATTTGTGAAAATAAATAAAAATAAAACTGTCTGCGATTTATAATAACAAAATTAAAATAAATTAATATTTGAAACTGGATTTATCTTATTTTTAACAGACTTCATTATTAATTTTATAAAACTATTAACAATCGAATATTTATCGATATAAAATGGATTAAAAATACGTATTCATATTAATTTAATTACCTACATACGAATTAACTTTGGCCGTCCATTATTTCCCTTCAAAATACCACGTCATGTATTTGGACGGAAATCGAAAGGCTGCATTATCAAACCAGCGTAATTCGGCCAAAGCATCGGTCGATTCCTCTATAAATTAGCTTACGAAAGGTGAAACGCTACACCGTCCGAATCTGCTCGGCGGCGATAAGCCTAGGCCTCTATTCAGAGAGGCAAATTAGAAACTTAGAAAAGCCGTTTGTTAGATCCCTTTTCAAAATTCGCCCGTATCGTCCAATTTTCCAATTAATAAACGTATATAATTATCAAATTACAACCAAGATTCCGCGAAGTAGCTTTTGTTCCCCAGATTCAAATACCACGGCTTTATTTTAGGCTTAACGGTATGATCTTTATCAATATCTGAATGTAGCTTTCTAGTCACGTTTTAAGTATAAATGACTGTAAGCATAGTCGAAGAGGAAACTAATTCCCCTAGACACAGAATCAAATCATATCATTGGTTGCCTAAAACCGAGCTCTTTCGATTGATGTTTCCGCCGGTGACGTTTTCCTTCCCCCCACCACGAATTTCCGGTAAATCGGCGGAGGGAATTTCGATTTTGGCCTGTTAAGGGGGAAGACTGCAGTGGCCATTGTCTACTTTTGCGCTATTTAAAGCTGAACTATTTTAATTTTGTATTTTAACTTATAAAATTAATATTTAAGTGTAGAACAGCCGCTTGTTTAGTGCCTAAAATAATTTTGACAATTTTAAATTTAAAAGTAATTAAGTTATTACGTTTTAATTCGGACCCCCGAAGCTAAACAAGTTGGGCAAGCGCCCAAACTACCCTTTAGTTAGGACCTTATATCTCGTTAACTATTAATATTAGAATTATCAAAATTATTTTAAGCACTAGAGGAAGGTTCAGCCTAATAATAAAAATATAATTCAATTATGTAATTGTTAAAACAGAAACGTTCAGCTTGAACGAAAAAGAGGTTTTTACTGTATTCTTCCCCCTTAACGGTTGAATTTCTAAGTATACCCGCGCGCGTTATATAATTTTATAAAACACCGTCTATTTCATTATATTTCAAAGTGATAATTAATTAATTAACAGAGATAAGATTTGAAAATAGATGTTATATTTTATTTTTAGTACTACAAGTGGGCATACCTAAAACAAATTCCGTTTGGTGAGTACAGGGTAAGTATAGAACGGGTAATGCCGACATTACCACGTTGACGTTCATAAACTTGAGATTTGATGATAGTTTAGGAGTGTAATACTAAAAATACGCTTTAGTGAAGCTTAAAAATAATAATCTACATTAATTATTGATCACTTTGAACTTTACGCCATAGACATTTCTAAAATGGATCAATATAACACGCGTAAGAACCTTTAGGCGAAATTTGAAATTCCGGCCGCTGATTTACCGAAAATAGGTGCTATAGTATCTTTCCACCAAATGTACTAGAGAACTATGGTTTTTAGCGAATATTTTACCGAAAGCCAGTTGCCACGTGATGTCAGTAGAGAAACTAAATCGCCAAGGCAAATGGAAGGAAATCAGATCAGTAAAACTTACGGTAAGTTATTATAGACTTATGATAGAGTGTAAAACCATTTTTCAATGTCTTTTCTACGAGTTAGCACTAGTTATAATGAAGAAAACTTGATTTAAAACGCGATTTAAATCAATTTGTATATAGTATTTTTGAAAAAGAAAATATATAATTTAGGTTTAAATATAATCTTTCTTGTACTCCCCCCCCCCTAATGTTGCAATGGATTCTACCTGTGGGTGGAGATTCCGCCGAATTTATTTTGTAAAGTACCAAAAAGGGTTTTAAAAAATAAAAACGTTTATATGATTATTAGCTTAAATTTAATAAATCCATTATACCAAGAATGTATTTATTTATACCTAGGGAGAATGTCTATGTCGAGACGGTTTTTAGCCTTTCTCTCAATCCACCCGTTGGTCCGCCCAGTACGCTCCTCCGCTTAAAATAAAACGAATAGTCCCGGTATTTCATTGGCTGCTTAAAATTTACGTCACCTCACGCGATGGTAATCAAACGCCGGTGACGTTTTGTCTTTCCCCCCGCGCGAGACGGGGGAAAGGCGTTCAACGTGCCCGGCGATTGTCGCAACATAATCATTCTTCCTAAATATAAATACATACATTCTTGATTATACATATATATAGATTAACTCTTTAAAAATTAAAACATATTTGTTTTAGGTAAAATTATGATAGTAAATTATATAAAACTTTGAAATTTTAATTAAAATAAAAAAATCAAAAAAATCAATAAAAATCCGATTTAAATAAAAAAAAATCGATTTATTTGATTTTTTTTTTAAACCAAAAAATTGTCAACCCTGACCGGAATTGACGTAAATTATTTCACATTCTTTCAAAAAACGGTCTTGAAAGACTTAAGAAAAGTGATCTGTCACACTTACGATCAATCGCTACGTTTACTTTAGGTAGTAAGCTACACGCGTTGATTCCATTTTCTTCTGTTAATAGACCGTAACGTTTATCGATTTTTGATTGAGTAAGGTCAACTTTTCGTGACTTAGTTTAGAGCTGGAGCAACTCTTACTCGAAATTGGTACTCGCATCGCGTATTTTAGACTGCACCTTGTCGTACAACCTTTGCCCGAAGAGTCAGTTGACGTCGGTCGGGAGAAGACCTAGAAGTTTGTTTACTAGTTCGGATCCCAGAACTCTATATTGTGTTTACTTAGGGCTTAAATGGGACGCGGCACGCTGGCCTTTACCCAAACTGTATTTACTTATGTTTAGAAAGAATGACTATATATTTAGTCGATTTCTAAGGTTCCTCCCACTCCACTTCTCCTCCCCTTACACATCAATCAAATCAGTTCGGTCTCTCATTGGTTCCTAAAACTGACTGACGTGTGCAACCTGTGTACCGCCGAACCCTGGGGTACCGTGCGATGGCTCCAAGGGTTCCACGGAAGCATTTAAAAAATATATAAGTTAAAAACTCAAATAATTTCTAAATTTAGCTAATTCTATTCTAATTCAACGTTAAAAGGAACCACGGCTATGGACTGCATTGCAAAGGATGATAAAATTAGCGAATAAGTAGATTAGTCCATTATGAAATGGGATAAAAAAGCTAAACCCTAAACAAATTTGAAGAAATTTAAAAACTTACTAATAGCTCGTACCGATAGGTCTGCGAGCAAACAAAAAGACGCGAAACTCGGACCAAATAGATCTTCGAGTGAAAAACTAAATAAAATTAAATAAAATAGCCAGAAATTCCAACGGTAGACCAATGGTCCATAGGTGGTTCCTTTTAACGTTACATTTCGTATCTACTAATCTCCACCACTCTCCCCCTATTTGGCTTTCCGTTGCTACGCAACTCGTTTTGAAATTTTTAATGATTAGGCTTAGTTTCTCTATTCGGTGTTATAGTAACAAGGCATATTTCCCGCACAGTACTGACGAGTCCCCAATAGGACGAAACCGGTCTACCGTTGGAATTTCTGGCTAATTTATTTAATTTAATTTAGTTTTCACTCGAAGATCTATTTGGTACGAGTTTCGCGTCTTTTTGTTTGCTCGAAGACCTATCGGTACGAGCTATTAGTAAGTTTTTAAATTTCTTCAAATTTGTTTAGTGTTTAGCTTTATTATCCCTTTTCATAATGGACTAATCTACATATTCGCTAATTTTATCATCCTATTCTAATTCATATTTGTGATGTTTTGATTAAGAAATTGATAATTTTGCATTTTTGTTTATAAATATTTTTATTATAAGTAATAATTTATTTCTTTATAATTAAAAATATATATATATTTGAAATCTGAAGCTTTTGGGTTTACAAAAATATGTTTTCCAAACGCGAGGGGCTTTGATACAATTCTTCAATTACCTAACAACAGAAATAATTACAAATTTATAATAATACAGATTAAATATGGAAAATTATACGAGTAAATACGATTACATTTCGGAAAATACGATTAATTAATCAAAATAATTACAACAATAAATTAGGCTTAACTCATTAAGTTAAATTAAACAAATAATGTTTTAGTTCATTTTTAAATTATGCCCAAGTAGTAAAAACTTGTAGGGATAATTATAAGGAGTTAAATAATTTAACTCTATAATAAAAAATTAGGAAATGTTTTTAGAGGTTTTACAAAAAGGTATCGTTAAATAATATTAATATCGTGTAACCGAAACAGTACTATTTGAGTCCTTAAATTTCAGGCTTTACGCAAATTTTAATTCTGATAGCGAAAAATCCACGGAATTAGACTGCAGGACATTCTCTAAGTATAAATAAATAAAATTACCTGGTAGAGCGAGAGTGGGTCTGTAATGTTGATGACGTGAACTGCGTCAGCTGATCGGCCAGGCTTAGTCTTCCTGTTAAAGTCAATGGACCGCGCGAATGGGCTTAAACGAATGCATTCTCGGAGGGCCTTTATCGCGATCGATTTCCGTCTTAAGCCTTGAATTTCCACTCGCTTTCGCGGATTTACATTTGAAATTCTCGAATTAACGCGGTTGTCTTTAATGAGTTTTAAATCCGTGGATTTCAACTTATCAACCCGCGTTTCTAGTTTTCGATGGCAGTCTACCGCGATCGAATACTGAATTATATTCAGGCTGGAATTGTTTGGCCGATGAGATTTTAAGTTTTATTAACTGAGACTGGAAATTGTTTTGGGTTAAACTTTAAATAAAGTTAAAAGTTGCTTGTTAAATTTTGGTGCTTTCCTGGTGCAACGTTTGGGGTATTTTTGGGGTCAAACTCGATATTCTTTGGGCAGTACAAAACCAAATTAAATAACATAACGCTACAAAAATGCCCAATGTTTTTAAAAATAACACTCAAAATTATTTTTTTTTATAAAAAACAAATTGCTACAAATTAAGTCAATTGTTATAGAATGAAATTATCAGGTGTAAAATATACATGTATATGAAATACGAAATGAAAAGGGTATATATAATATTGTATACATCTTTGTACTTTGTTTTAAGAGTATACATTTCACATAAATCAATGTTATTTTCCCATATGTGTGACATTTCCTAAATAATACGAAGCCAATCATATTTCAACAACAAATGAAGTTTATTCTATAAAATAATATTTTGTATATAGTTATTAAATTTACCATGTAAATGTTGGGAAAATTACGAATTACCAAATGATAATTTAAATTTACCAAACTTTAATCACCTATAATCATTTGTGACATCTTGACCTTTAAAATGGTGACGTGGACATTCAAAGAGATAATCTCTATAGTAGACTAAAATCTTATAATTAAATACATCTAATATAAACAGGGCTTTTTAAATTAAAAAAATTCCGAAGGTGACAATTTTGTTTTTCTCAAAAAGCATTGTAAACTCTCCGACGAACCCTTGAATTTTTTGCCTGGCCGTATCGAACTTCTCAACACGTTTCTAACTTCCTACGTCCCTGGTTAGGTAGATACCATAGATACAAGAAAAGTATATAAAGGTCTAGATAAATTTCGGGGCGTCTAAGCCTAACACAAAATACGGAATTGACACCTAGCAGACACCGAGGAAGGCACGTGTCCAAGAGCGCGAGCTCTCAGCATTTTAGTACTAAGTGCTTGACCTTTCCGCAGGCCGTAGTCTTTAGACACCATCTGTTGGTGACTTTTAGTATAATTTTTAAGCAGGAAACGATGGCTCTCGCGACGATAGCACGAGCTTTCTTACCGATAGATAGCGCCTTATAAGGATAACCTGCAGAAATTACGCGTTTCTGCTAGCTGTCACCTCCGTATTCACTCCCTTTGAAATATTTTATCTAGACCTTTATATACGTTTCTTATATCTATGGTAGATACAGTATCATCAGTTGTGCACAATCATATATTTAACTATATTAGGGGGTTTGTGAAGGAGTTTTTCGAGGCCTGTCTTCGTATATTTCAGTGAAATGTAAGTTAAAATTTAATTTTGGGCGTTTCCCAAATTCCATTGCAATAATTTGTACGACATTTCAAATGTTCTTCCATTATCTCCCCCGCGATTCTATTAATTTTGTTTATAGCTTAAAACACCAATTCCTAAACTGAACTTCAACACGTCGTAACTCTGGTACGCTCTTAAAGGGGTACTATGACCTAAATCCAAAACCATCTTTTCATTCGCGTTAACCGTCCCTAACTTAAAGGCCTAGGTTTTCTTCCGCCTGTCACCCTTTAAATTTACTTTCCTTCCAAACAAATACCCTGGTGGTAGGCCAACGTGCTCTTCTGTTGGCCTACCACCAGGGTATTTGTTTGGAAGGAAAGTAAATTTAAAGGGTGACAGGCGGAAGAAAACCTAGGCCTTTAAGTTAAACATGCATGGTAGCAAAAACCGATTCGCAAGTCCAAACATTTTAATCTAAAAATTGAGATTATATCAAACTCTATCGTACGTGTAGATTATTTTCGGTCCCACTTAATATGACGTCATCAGTCCTTTGTATAGTTAAAAATGGCGGTTGTAGTCAAACTGATACGACTTTATACCATACACCTAGAATCTATTCAGGTGACATTGACGGTGCGGTGTCGGAGTGGTTAGCACTCTCGCTTCGCAACAAGAGGAGCTACTCTAGATCCCAATTTGTGGCACCTATAGGAGCAACAAACGCAGCACTGCCCACACAAGGAGAACGCAACCCATCAAAAGTCGAGCATTTTTTCGCGTACAGTTTTCATTGGCTAGACGCTTTAGCGCCTGCTGCCGTCGGAAGTGGAAAATTCGGAAATTGTCTTCCCCCCGCCCGTAAAACGTTCAGCGTAAGGCTCGTCCAATGAAATTTGTACACAACACTGCGTTAGCGTGTTTAAAGGCTAGCGGCGTTCTCCTGTTTGTTGCTCTTCGGTTTCCCCTTTAAATAAAAACGTCGATATAAATGTTGAATGACCTTGAACTAATGTGTCAAGGTCATCATAAGTTACAAATTTCGAACTCCCCCACTCAGTTTAGAGTGTCACGACAATTTTGATCCTTTAGATCTGGTAGTTTTCGATTTATAAGCCTTTAAATGTCGTGTCTTGATTAGAATACCACATACGACCTTATGTTTTTAGTTCTAGCCTTTCCCATTGGTCAAATTAGAACGGGTTCAAGTTGTTTAGACTTAAAATTAAACGTAGAACACATTTGTAATGGAAACTATTCTTCTAATCCTAGCGGTTCTCGAGATAAACTTTGAATGACCTTGAACCTTCAAGGTCATTCAAATTTTCACTGACATTTGTCCCCCAGCACCCTCTGTGTAACCTGCAAATTTGAAATTCTTACATAAAACACATTTTGAGTAATTGGCTCTGTATCGTTTTTTAGTTATCACCCTGTACAATTTTGGCTCGCGTTGCAAGGGGCGGCTCCAAGGGGCTGCTATCATTATACGGGAATCTAATGTAAAAGTAATTGGTTTCGTGACTACTTTTACCGTCACGGACAAGCTTTGACCAAAATTGCCTTGAAAATTCAGTTGGGGGATGTGAAAGCCCTTTCTTGAATAATTTATAACTTGTACGTGTTGCTTTTCTTGCAAATATTTAAGCATTTTCGCGCACAACCCGTCATCAGCGCCACCTTTAGTTTGAAATTTCAAATATAATCGCAATCGTCTCGTTTGAGTTTGATTCTAATTATTTTTAACCCCAGGAAATAAATATTTTAAACCCCTTAAAGAAATATTTTTAACGCCTTAAATAAATACTTTTAACGCCTTAAAGAAATATTTTTAACGCCTTAAAGAAATATTTTTAACGCCTTAAAGAAATACTTTTAACGCCTTAAATAAATACTTTTAACGCCTTAAATAAATACTTTTAACGCCTTAAATAAATACTTTCACGCCTTAAATAAATACTTTTAACGCCTTAAATAAATACTTTTAACGCCTTAAATAAATACTTTCACGCCTTAAATAAATACTTTTAACGCCTTAAATAAATACTTCTAACGCCTTAAATAAATACTTTCACGCCTTAAATAAATACTTTTAACGCCTTAAATAAATACTTCTAACGCCTTAAATAAATACTTCTAACGCCTTAAATAAATACTTCTAACGCCTTAAATAAATACTTTCACGCCTTAAATAAATACTTTTAACGCCTTAAATAAATACTTTTAACGCCTTAAATAAATAGTTTAAACCCCTTAAAGAAATATTTTTAACACGTTAAATAAATACTTTTAACGCCTTAAATAAATACTTCTAACGCCTTAAATAAATACTTTTAACGCCTTAAATAAATACTTTTAACGCCTTAAATAAATACTTTTAATGCCTTAAATAAATACTTCTAACGCCTTAAATAAATACTTCTAACGCCTTAAATAAATACTTCTAACGCCTTAAATAAATACTTCTAACGCCTTAAATAAATACTTTCACGCCTTAAATAAATACTTTTAACGCCTTAAATAAATACTTCTAACGCCTTAAATAAATACTTTCACGCCTTAAATAAATACTTTTAACGCCTTAAATAAATACTTCTAACGCCTTAAATAAATACTTTCACGCCTTAAATAAATACTTTTAACGCCTTAAATAAATACTTCTAACGCCTTAAATAAATACTTCTAACGCCTTAAATAAATACTTCTAACGCCTTAAATAAATACTTTCACGCCTTAAATAAATACTTTTAACGCCTTAAATAAATACTTTTAACGCCTTAAATAAATAGTTTAAACCCCTTAAAGAAATATTTTTAACACGTTAAATAAATACTTTTAACGCCTTAAATAAATACTTCTAACGCCTTAAATAAATACTTTTAACGCCTTAAATAAATACTTTTAACGCCATAAATAAATACTTTTAACGCCTTAAATAAAAACTTTTAACGCCTTAAATAAATACTTTTAACGCCTTAAATAAATACTTTTAACGCCTTAAATAAATAACTTTTAACGCCTTAAATAAATACTTTTAACGCCTTAAATAAATATTTTTAACGCCCTAAAGAAATATTTTTAAAACCTTAAAGAAATATTCTTAAAACTATAAAATAAATATTTAACGCTTTATTAAAAAATGTTACATAATAAGCAAATATCCTTTACCAGACGTTAATCACAATAGAAGTTAAATACTTCTATCTTGATGATTTCCTTCCTTTAAAAGTGTTCGTCAGTCTTGTTCTAAAAGTATTCCTCCGGCGGCAGTTGATATTTGGTAGCGGTAACCCAATAACGGTACCTCTGCTGCCGAAGGACATTTCCAACGAAACGACAGCGTCGGGACAGATAGAGAAACTACGACTCTTTTGGGAAGACCGCAACAAGCCGTCCAAAAGGCAAAGTTTAGTCCGGTGCTCATATCGCCAACTACATCCGTGAAAGCGAACATTTGGCGTGTAAAGCAAAATGATCACATTTTAATTTTCATTTCATTCTTAATTTCAATTCAATATTCGTTTCATTCTTAATTTCAATTTAATATTCGTTTCATTCTTAATTTCAATTTAATATTCGTTTCATTCTTAATTTCAATTTAATATTCATTTCATTCTTAATTTCAATTTAATATTCATTTCATTCTAAAATTCAATTTAATATTCATTTCATTCTAAAATTCAATTTCAATATTTTATAGTCATTTCATTCTAAAATTCAATTTCAATATTTTATAATCATTTCATTCTAAAATTCAATTTCAATATTTTATAGTCATTTCATTCTAAAATTCAATTTCAATATTTTATAATCATTTCATTCTAAAATTCAATTTCAATATTTTATAATCATTTCATTCTAAAATTCAATTTCAATATTTTATAATCATTTCAATTTTTCCTAAATTCAATTTAAATATTTAATATTCATTTAATTGTTGATTTAAATTAATTTTAATTTCATTCTTTAATTCAATTTCAATATTTTATAGTCATTTCATTCTTAAATTCAATTTAAATATTTCATATTCATTTAATTGTGGATTTCCATTTAATTTTCATTTCATTCTTTAATTCAATTTAAATATTTAATATTCATTTAATTGTGGATTTCCATTTAATTTTCATTTCATTCTTTAATTCAATTTAAATATTTAATATTCATTTAATTGTGGATTTCCATTTAATTTTCATTTCATTCTTTAATTCAATTTAAATATTTAATATTCATTTAATTGTGGATAGATAGAAGACTCTCAATTCCTAGAACAGACAGCGACGAAGCCCTTTATATACTCTCCCTATCTACCCTGACTGCCAGTTTGCAGATACCCTATGACAGCTTAACATTTTACAATGGTGCCAACTAAAATGAAAGAAAAGAAAAATATCCCTATTATCAGAGTATAATTCTGGCGGCATCTACGAGGCGCCGTGCTTAAAAAAGGGAGCCATGCGGAGAAGAAAGATTTCGATTTTGTTCCCGAATCTCGACCGACGAAGCGATGATTTCCTCCGAAGGTTTTTTTTTTGCAGGTTTGAAGAACCGTTAGCAGCGAGAAAAGGCAAAGTGAAAAAGAGGTGTACTGGCGGGCCAAGGAGGGGCTAAATGGATTGTTAATGGCAGCAAGTCTTTCCCCTTTCGGTTTCGGGCTTCTCAAAATCTAATTGCGCCATCCTTATTGCGACGTTAATATCGAAAGACGCCTATCCGCTGCCTCCCATCGCGTTCAAATGATGCCGAAAAAAAAGATATCATTGAGAAACCCACTTTTTTTAAATGCAAGAATTCGTATTTCCTACTAGGAATAATTATTAGGGGATATTTTATTTAATGGATAGATTAAATAAATAGGGTTTGGAAGTTTGAACGACAGTGCTACGTCGAACGTCACGTGACTTTTGGAGGATATTATTTATCATAATGGAGAGAAACGGGCCCGAAGAGAGAGGGGGAAGCTGGTATTAATTCCCAGGGCCCGTACAGTCCCGATCAAAAGTTTCTGGCCGTTTTCTCTTGGTAGCCATTTTATTTCTATTTTAGGTAGAGAGCCGAATGAGGGCTTCTATGAAAGAATACCCTCACGAAAATAATATGCAGCGCCCTACCACAATTAGGGTGCGAGCAAAGCCGGAAATAGACAAACCCCTCCAAAATGACATCATGAAAAAATAAATATAATTTGTCGTGTCTACGCATGTCACAATATTCGGAAACCAAATCTGCTTTCATTTTTCAAATCGGATTTGTGGTTGTAAAGTTATTGAAGAAATAGTGATGACGGAAAACATGAAAATTAACCCTAATTTAATTTTTTAAGAGAAACAAAGCACTTAAAAATTAAATAACTATTTCTTCAATAACTTTACAACTACAAATCCGATTTGAAAAATGAAACCAGATTTGGTTTCCGAATATTATGACGCGTCGAACGGGCGTAGACACGACAAATTATATTTAATTTTCATGACGTCATTTTGGATGGGTTTGGCTATTTCCGGCTTTGCTCGTGTCCTAATTGTTGTAGGGCATTAAATTTCACTGCATATTATTTTCATGAGAATATTCTTTCATAGAAGCCCTTATTTGACTCTCTACCTAAAATAGAAATAAAATGGCTGACAAGAGAAAACGGCCAGAAACTTTTGATCGGGACTGTACATCTTGGCGGAACCTGGTTTTTCCATGAAAATGTTTAGTGATTTCCAGTAAGAATGGCTCTCTTTGGACTTAGAATTGTAGTTTTAACCGGGCCCTGGAGTGTCCTTGAAACATGTGGCTTCGCAAGTTCAATATTGTAAAATTTCCCGAGGAAGCTTCTAAAATGTATCGCGTGTATTTCAGGGTTGGCTGGATTAAACCACACTGGTTTAAACTAAGTGGTTTTTTAATCCTTTGTTTTTTAACTTTGCTACTATTCAGTTCACTATAAATTATTCGCAATTATTTGTACATTTTCTTACCAAAGCACTACGAAACTAAAACTAGATCGTCTTCTTGGCCAAAATATTTGTACGTAATCGAAACTAAAACTAAAACGTCGTTTCTAGCGAGACTTTTGTAATAATCGACTAGGCACAGAGAAAGTATCTAAACTTGTGTGTTTTGTATAGTTCCAGGAAATAAAAAAGTTAATTTTTTTTATCTGTGCATATAATTTTGGTACTTCAATTGTTTTGACTCAAATAAAATTTTAGTTAATTAAGAACAGAATTTACAGTTAAGAATTAACAAAAGCGAAAAAATAGTTTAAAAGTAATAAAAATAAGTGTTTTTATAAAACCTGGTTAAAACAAAAAAAAAAACGGTTATTTTGGTTTAAAAAAACTTTTTTTTAACCCTGGTGTTTTACCGACAACGTTTTTGTTTCTTCGTGATTGAAGAACACGCCGGTTTCATAATTCTAGTTAGATTTTTTAACGAATTCTAACAATTGTCTTAATACGCAAGTACCCCTTTAATAATATTTTAGATTAAGTTTAATCATTAATTTATAATTTTCCTATTTAATAATTGTGAAAAGTTGCTTAAACATTTAACTCTCACTATTTTGCAAAACGTATTTTGTTACACTTTTTCTATTTGAGTATCGTTTTTCGATTTGGTTAAACAGCAAACATTAAAACAATAGAAAATTATATTGGCTCACCTTAAATAAAGTTTTATCGTCGGTCAATTTATCAAAACAATTCCCCCACAAATTCTCAACACAATAAAATTTAATAAATTTCCCTTTTTGCCAAAATAATAACTACTTTTCCCAATACTTTATCGTGAAAAACACGTTAACTATGCTCTTATGAAAGCATTTCGTTATTCCAAATTCGTTTGAACTTTCCAAACTAAACGTTAAACAGGATAGCGATTTTTCTACGACGAATTTGGGCAAAGAGAATTTAAATCAATAATCTTTGCGTTTCGCGTCGCTCGATCCCAGCTCATGGCCAACTCCACATTATTTATAACCATTCTGAAATACAACTGGATATCCCTTTCTCCAGAATTCATTGGCGAATAATTGCCAGCGATCACGAAAGTCTGTTCCGAAGTATTTTCTTTTCTTCGGGCGCGAGCACCCCGGGTCGGTTCTCGCGCGCGCCGGCCAGCGAGAGAATCTCGGGGAGGATGAACCCTATTAATAGAAGAGCCGGAGTATCTCGCGTCATACTTGGCATGCGCTACGCTGTTCCTCTCCGTTTCTGTTCCCCACCCGCAACGGCGATCTCGAGCTTCCGAAGCGCCGAGAAGCTGACCCGAGTTTCAGAATGTTCCTTTTTGCAAGGTTAGTTCCGCTACTACTCTTGTAAAATTGCGTCGACGATTTCATTCGGGGCATCTTGACCGTTAGAGTGAACTCATGTTTGACCCAGTAGAGCGTTAATCTACTTTCTAGGACGAGATCGAAATACTCGACGTAAGATTCGATGGAACGCGAAAATCCTTAAGCCTTGATTGGTTAAATATTCAACGAACTTTCGACGAAATTCGTCTCCGTAAAACGTGTGGGAGGAAAAAAAATTGTAACATTTAAGGAAAATCAAGATACGCTGATTTGTTTTGAATACTCGGAGGTACGTACTATTGCTGGTTTGGTTGGTGTGAAGATAAGATTAAATTAGGGTTGGTTAACGGTTATCAGACTTATCTATTATAGTGCGTTTGTTTCTTTAATCAGTTTTATCGCGATAATTTATAATTCAGTTTCGCGTTAAGTCGCTAACGCGTTAATTTGCGTTATTATCGTGCTTATACGCCTCTCATCAATATCGTGACTCAAAGAGACGGTTGAAACTGTGTCCCGAAACAAAATCCATAAGTGGGTCACTGTGCTCGTGCGGAATTCATCAACCTAAAATAATAAGTGCATTGATTCGATAATTCGTAGATTGTGTTCGAATCAACAAGTACTCGTGTCATGGAGGTAGTCCTTTGTTCCGACTCGAACCCTCGCCAGCTCGAAAGAAAGCGGAACTTCCTGAACTCTTAATACCGTCAAATGTACCCCGACAAGAAGCAACGAACGTAGTAGGACTAGTGACTCTTTAAAAGCGCGATATATTTAGTGCAGTAAATAAAACGACGCGGCCCATTGTCAACGATGCCCGGTCTGTCGCATCCCGGCGAGACACTTCCCCATGCGTAAGCTGAGAGTGCTTTACGAAAAGATGGGTGTGTCGGAGTACGAGTCGCCGATCAGCGCCAGGAAGAGGTCCTCCAGCTGCGGACGCTGGAGCCCGAGAGCGTCCATCGCGCTGCTAGGTGACCACAACTCTTTGCATTTCGACCACGGAGGTCTCCGTTACAAGACCAAGTCCGAGGAGAGGTGAGAGAGCCCACCTAATCGATTCGTTGTCTCAGGATTGCACGCTTTCACCGCGAGCCGTTTTAATCACGTTTGCCATTATGATTAAAATTAGAAGCCGGGAGTGGCCGTGGTTGCTTTTTCAAGGTCGTATCGTAGGTACCGTTTGTCCACTCAAGTGGAATGTGTTTGCCCTACGACTGCCGGATCCCTGATCTGTCAAAGGGTTGAATTTTCCCACACACCGCCGTTTTAATTTAACCAGTTATCTTGATTCCAGAATATGATTCGTTGTATCTGCTATCACGTGGTAAATCTGGGTCTATTTTTTCAAACGCTGTCGTGGCCCTTTAATATTTTTTGGGTGCTCGAATTTGGGTATTTGGGGCGCCTCATGGTCGTAGAGTGCTTTGGCGCCACCTTGTTGTCGTGAATTCTACTCTAAATTAATCAAACTAGTATGTCTGGGACTTTAAGACGACTAAACCTTTAATATTGCTTTTGAGGACGAGTAGAAAGGGTAATCCAAATCCCTGTGGTTTCTGGATAGTAGTATATGTAATATATATGATTTTTCCTCAATGAAACCTTGTTGTAAATTACGGAAACATTCCTCGCGCGTTTGTGCCTTCAATAATCTGGTGTCTCTCGATCACGATAAGTTGTTTCCATAGTAACCTTTTCAATAGCAAAAAGAATATCTGAAACGAGGTCTCATTGATTTTTTTTTCTATGGAAATGTTATACAGAGGTACACTTATGAGGATTATGGTAATTTTTACTGTGTAATAACATATGAACAGTAAAAAATGCACACTTTTAGATTAATACATCCAATACCCTTTATTACATATCGTAAAATATTACGGCGTACGCAGAATGCTTTATGATCGTCTCCTGAGTCTATAAAATTACGTTAAATGCAAAGATGACCTTATTAAAATCCGTTGCTACGACCTTCTCTTTGATGTAAGAGTCAAAATAACGGTACACGTATTGATAACAGATCTTAGAAATCTTCAAATCACGGAAATATTACGTAAAACTAAGGTTAGCAAACCTCAAAAATCATGTCAACAAACTTAATCATTGACAAATCTTATTCTAAACAGAGTCGAAATCCTGTTTCCAAATCACGAAATCAACGTCATATTTTCGAAATATTTTTGTTATAATAACATTCCTCTTCGCCAAGAACGCATCGAAGCTTCTGAGAACAAATAAATCTAGCATCGAGAAAGCTCTAGTAACAGGATCGGACTTAAATCAGACTCCACCTACTTCATATTTTCTTGAAACGAATCGTATTAAAAAACTAATTAATTAATATTAAGTTATTAATTTTATTTAGTAATAACAAAATGTGATTATTTTTATATATTAATTACTAGAATTTCTTTTTTATTTGTTACTAGATTTACTTTATATTTGTTAATAGAATTACTTTATATTTGTTACTAGAATAACTTTATATTTGTTACTAGAATAGCTTTATATTTGTTACCAGAATAACTTTATATTTGTTACTAGAATAACTATATATGTTACTAGAATAACTTTATATTAATTACTATAATTTATATGAATTACTAGAATTATTATATTAATTACTAGAATTACTATATTATATACTAGAATTACTATATCAACGACTGTATTAAATACTAGAATTACTATATGAACGACTATATTAATTACTAGAATTATTTTAAATTAATTACTAGATTTATATTATATTAGTTACTAGAATTATTTTATATTACTAGAATTATTTTATATTAGTTACTAGAATTATTTTATATTAGTTTCTAGAATTACTGTATATTAGATACTAGAATTACTGTATATTAGTTACTAGAATTACTGTATATTAGTTACTAGAATTACTGTATATTAGTTTCTAGAATTACTGTATATTAAATACAAGAATTACCATATATTAGTTACAAGAGTTACTTTATATTACTTACTAGAATTACTTTATATTAATTACTACAATTACTTTATATTAATTACTATAATATCTTTATATTAATTACTAGAATTACTTTATATTAATTACTAGAATTACTTTATATTAATTACTAGAATTACTTTATATTAATTACTAGTATTACTTTATATTATTTACTAGAATTACTTTATATTAATTACTAGAATTACTTTATATTAATTACTAGAATTACTTTATATTAATTACTAGAATTACTTTATATTATTTACTAGAATTACTTTATATTAATTACTAGAATTACTTTATATTAATTACTAAAGTTACTTAATATTAGTTACTAGAATTACTTTATATTAATTACTAAATTTACTTAATATTAATTACTAGAATTACTTAATATTAATTACTAAAATTACTTTATTATAGTTATTATATTAATTACTAAAATTACTTTATCATAGTGATTATATTAATTACTAGAATTAATAATTGGATAATTATAAATAAATTTTTTTATGAATTTCTATTTTCAATATTGTTATAATTAATTGTTTAGCTATGCTATACTTATATATAATACCATATGACTTTAATAGGAGTCGCGAATGTGGCTTACCCATGATTGTTGCTGCGCCCCAAAAAAAATTGAAAAAGAGTAGATCATGGAAAACCAGGGATATCAGTTTTCTTGTTCTCAGTTTCCTCAATCCGTGCAGATTTTCGCAGAATAGAGAGACGTAACACATATGGAATGTAAACAATGTCTTAAAAATTCCATCACACTACTTTTATTTCAAATTGTCGGCACATGAAAGAAAAAGTACAGATACAAATATTCGGATGATATTCTATGAATTTTATCTCTTAATAAAATGGTTAAGTAATACGTAGTGTTACCAAAAGTCCACCTTTTTTGTAAGAGCTCTTGTCAGTGGCAAATAGTGTTAAATAGTGTCTAATAATTGGCAATAGTGTACAATAGTAGGCAATAGTGTCAAATAGTGTCTTATGGTGGAAAATAGTGTCTTATATTGGGGAATAGTGACTAAGAGTGGAAGAGTGGAAAATAGTGACTAAGAGTGGAAAATAGTGTCTTATATTTGGGAATAGTGACTAAGAGTGGAAGAGTGGAAAATAGTGACTAAGAGTGGAAAATAGTGTCTTATATTGGGGAATAGTGAATAAGAGTGGAAGAGTGGAAAATAGTGAATAAGAGTGGAAAATAGTGAATAAGAGTGGAAAATAGTGAATAAGAGTGGAAGAGTGGAAAATAGTGACTATGAGTGGAAAATAGTGACTATGAGTGGAAATAGTGACTAAGAGTGGAAAATAGTGTCTAATAGTGGGCAATAGTGAATAATAGTGGAAAATAGTGTCTAATAGTGGGCAATAGTGACTATATAATAGTGAATAATAGTGGAAAATAGTGTCTAATAGTGGGAAATAGTGACTATATAATAGTGTCTAATAGTGGAAAATAGTGTCTAATAGTGGAAAATAGTGTCTTATAGTGGGCAATAATGTCTAATAGTGGGCAATAGTGTCTAATATTAGGGAATAGTGACTAAGAGTGGAAAATAGTGTCTAATATTGGGGAATAGTGACTAAGAGTGGAAAATAGTGTCTAATATTGGGGAATAGTGACTATACGAGTGGAAAATAGTGACTAAGAGTGGAAGAGTGGAAAATAGTGACTAAGAGTGGGAAATAGTATCTAAGAGTGTCTAATAGTGTCTAAAAGTGGCCAATAGTGTCTAATAGTGTATTAGTGAAAAATAGTGGACAATAGTGTAATAGTGAAAAATAGTGGGCAAAAGTGTCTAATAGTGGGCAATAGCGTCTAATAGTGTCTTATACTGGAAAAAGTGTCTAATTGTGGAAAAGAATGTCTAATAGTGGAAAATAGTGTCTAATAAATAAATATTGCACGAAAAAAAGTTAAAAACCCCTAGTTTGATTAAAATTAAATTTATTCATTTTAGCGTAGTAACTTTATACTTCAGTTTGCAAGACTACAACAAAAGTTATCAAAAACATACCTTTGAATACTTAGTTTATTACGAGAATCTACTTTTTTTATAATCCAATTACGAATTTTTTAAGTAAAAATATAGTGCGCACTGCAGTATTTGCTACATCGACCAGTAAACTGTTTTTGTCCATGCTGGAAATTTCCACTATTTTTATTCTATTAGCCGGCTTTATTTTACCACTGAATGTTACGAATGAAAGATAAACAAAAGTTAAGTTTTTAAAATAAATTATAGTTGCTATTGACATTTAATGAGATAAATGTTAATTATATGAATATTTAATATAAGATATATTCGCTTAATTAATTTCATTTATTGGAAAAGAGTTTGAGATAATAATTTAGAACGAAATTTTCGGATTAAAATTAGCCGAGTCTTTTTCTCCATCGCTAAAATGAATCCAAAGGTGACCAATTGTTTGTTGGGATAAAAAAACGTATTTTTTGGTACACTGACCAAAACGAGTCTAGGTGGCGTAACGGGGCTAGCTTCTCCGAGGTATCGCCCATGATCTAGCGTCTGCTACAGACAAATTTTAGAAAATCATAGGAACGTTTTTCTTAAATACACTTATCAAAATATAAGCAAACGATGCAAAAATTATATTAAAATGTGAGTATCATTATTTATATAGTCAAATTTACGAATAACGGAGAGGAAAAACTAATAGCGTCTACTTTAGCCGCTAGCTAACTAGGTTTCAATGGCCCACCAAAGGGGGCGTAGCGATAGTTTTAGGTCTCGAATAGCTCTAGCAGAAAAGGTCAAGCTTCAGTCATTACTCACTGGTGTCGCGACAGTCTAGAACGTTGGCCAAAATACTGCCTTGAGCGTATATTTCCCAAAGATTCTTCTATACAGGCGATGGGATATTGCAATTTTCTACTACGTTCTAGATTGTGAGTTAGTTAGTATCGAAGCAACCTTGACTTGCCCTTCGACGGTTATACATTTTTGTTTGGGAAGAATGCCTATGTATATTTTCCCTCTGCTGGAGGCCAGATTTCTCGGGGTCCGGTTAAAAACCAACAGCAATCACGCTTTTTAGGGGCCCACTACGAAAGAGGCCCAGCCAGCCGCCCCCTTGGGAAAGTGCCCGTGACAACGTCATTTGCCCCGGGGTTTCAATGGCGAACCAAAGGCGGCGTAGCGATAGTTTTCGGTCGCGAGTACACCTATATTAAAAGGTGTGTAAAAATCTCGACCCTCCCAGCAAAATTTGGTTTGGCGCTTGTTGCAGCCTACTTTCAGGGGCTAGTAGGCCACACTTTGAAGCTCTCTGGCGCTCTTTTAACTCATCGTAGAAAAAAACAGGCATACTTCTCAACTCACCCCCTACAACTCCTTAAAAATTTTGCACAACCCATTGAAACATCCTGTATACATATTCTTGGTTAAATTCATTGAGTTGGGAATATTAATCTAGAGGTCCAATCAAAACGTCGGATAAGAATACTGCCGTCTGCTCGCAAATGACGAGAAAACTTTATCATTCTACCCGTGGCGCCGTCTATCTCTCAATGGTTCGTTCAAATAAGACGCGTTTTCCGGCAAAAATATTTTTTTTCCAAAAATAATGGATGGCGCCACGGGTCATATGATATCGTTTTCTCGTTATTTTAGAGGAGACGGCAATTCGTAATTTTCAAAAACTTGTTTCGCGGGGAGCAGATTTGATTGGATCTCTAGATTAATACTCCCCACTCAATGGTTAAATTATATATCCAAATTGTGTAGATATTAAATAAATAATGATTGAACTTAACAAGGTCAAAGAGGTCAAATAGGTCCAATAATCGAGAGTTCCCATTTTCGATGAATGGCGTATCGATCGAAGAAGATCCATCCAGAAAGAAGTTCTACTACGCTGAACTTTTCGGATGGATGCCTTCTTTGTTCTTTTTATCGTGTCGTGACTCGTGTCGGTCTTGATGAGAGCTTGGACGTAACGAACACCTTGGGCTTCGATCCGTTCTTTGTTTTATGGTTCACCAATATATCCCTACTACGCCACCAACCCGAGCGTTTCTTCTTTGTAACTTGTGGCGGTCATTGGCAGTTGTCCTTCCAGCCCAGAGTACTTAGCGAAGGCACCTAATATATCGCGTGTCTCACCGAAATATGAAGATTGAGGTTCATGGTGCAGTGACTGAAATAACGGCCCAAACAGTAAGTTGGTTTCTGTGTCCACAACCAAAATAACGACAACGACACATAAGGGATTAAGGGTTATAAATGGATATGGCTGGAGGGGAGTGGCTTGAAGAATTTAGTTACGTCACTGCGAGGGGGAAATAACTCGCTGGAAATTTGTACACCAGATTACATATTTCAAGAGATTACTTTAAAAAATTACAGATTACCAAAAATTACGCGGGATTACTTATTTCGAGTTAACGAAATAATATTATTATGAGATTACGCGAGATTACACGAGATTACTGGAGATTACTGATATTACGCGAGATTCATTAATATTTCTGATATTACGTGTCATTTGGTCGTCACATACCTATTTTACCCCCAATACTTCAATTTCCTTCGAAATATTAGGAATACTTACCACATTTGATTGTTCAAGGCAGAATTGGTTCCACCAAAAGGCAGCGAAATTACGGATATTACTTGAGATTATTTTAGAATTACGGATATTATTTGAAATTATTTTAGAATTACGGATATTATTTGAAATTTAATTTGAAACTACGGATATTATTTGAAATTTATTTTGAAACTACGGATATTATTTGAAATTTATTTTAGAATTACGGATATTATTTGAAATTTAATTTGAAACTACGGATATTATTTGAAATTTATTTTGAAACTACGGATATTACTTGAAATTATTTTGAAACTACGGATATTACTTGAAATTATTTTAGAATTACGGATATTACTTGAAATTAATTTGGAATTACGGATATTACTTGGAATTATTTTGGAATTACGGATATTGCTTGAAATTATTTTGGAATTACGGATATTACTTGAAATTATTTTGGAATTATTTTTATTACTTGAGATTATTTTGGAATTATTTTTATTACTTGAGATTATTTTGGAATTATTTTTATTACTTGAGATTATTTTGGAATTATTTTTATTACTTGAGATTATTTTGGAATTACGGATATTACTTGAGATTATACTTAATTACCTGGGATTACTATTTTATCCTGGGATTACCCAAGGGATTACCTAACGAGTGTACACCAGATTACTCAAGTTATTTCCCCCTCGCGTCCCAGATTTCTACACGTAGACCTTTTTCATTTAAAGACATGACGCGATTCGTAATACCATAAGACACAAGTATGACAATGAACGTGATATGGAAAAACCAATTATAAAATGTTTTTGAAGGATAAAAAAAATAAAGATACGTATAGGTTTTTTTATAGAAAAATAAAAAAAACTTTCGGCAGCGGGATCAAAATTTATCAGCGGCGGCGGCGCGCCAAAGTAAATGACTCGGCGACGGCGGTTCGGCGGTAGAGAAAATGGATCAAAATATTAGTCGACTCGACTACTCGATGAAAAATATAAAAATACTCGTAACCCGACTCGATTGCGTAAAACCACTATTACTAAACACGTTCTGTACTTTATGGATGGAAAAGATTATGAATTCAGAATACGATGTAGTCTTGGAGGTGGCGGAGTGCATGGTTAGCGCTTTCGCCTCGCAGCAAGAGGAGCTGGGTTCGATCCCAGCTTGTGGCACTGGGTGCAAAACTCGAAACTACTCCTTCCGCGTTGAGTTTGCAAGTTCTTTACCTACTGATTAAAGCGGTTTTCCATAAAAACTTGTAGAGGTTATCAGCTAGGAGCAACAAACACAAGGAGAACGCAGCTAGCCTTTAAACACGCTAACGAAGGGTTGTGTACGAATTTCATTGGACGAGCGTTACGAGCCTTTACGCTGAATGTTTTACGGGCGGGGGAAGACAATTTCCGAATTTTCCCCTTCCGTCTAGCCAATGAAAAACGTACACAAGAAAATCCACGACTTTTGACGGGTTGCGTTCTCCTTGTGTGGGGTGTTTTGTTTGTTGCTCCTGGTTATCAGTAATAGTGAGTGTAGGGAGCTGTTGGCTCGCGTGGCATGAAGGGATTGCCACCACCCTCCTTCGCATTGCAACCCGGCCACCTGTTTAAAGGCATTATAAGCCGCTAGATGACTTGAACCTAAGGATGTGCCTCGCGTAATAGCCTAGCTGATTATTATTAATAATAGTATTATTATTATTTATCCAAGATGTAGCGCTTACAATAATGCGCAATTGGCCAAATAAACAACCGCTTGAATTGAAAAGACCTTTTAATTATTCCTCCAAGAAACTGCGGAATTCATCGGATCCTAGATAAGACAGTGTTCGCGAAATAGGCGACATCAGACTAGAGACAGTTCGGTTGCCAAGAATTTTGAAGAAGCTATTTCCTCCGTCACCATCTGCGTTCTTTTCAAAATTACTATTTTAACAAAGTTGATATAGCGCGCGCATCTGTTGCCAAAGACGTTGAGCTTCGTACTAGAATAAATTTAACGCCCAAACAAATAAATAGTTTAGCCGAGGTATTATACCGTTGTTTGTTAAATTTCCTTAGAAGTTATATACGTACACGTTTTATCCTACAATGGCTGAGTAAGTTTAGATTTTTTTAAATTTCCTTAGAAGTTATATACGTACACGTTTTATCCTACAAAGGCTGAGTAAGTTTAGATTTTTTTAAATTTCCTTAGAAGTTATATACGTACACGTTTTATCCTACAATGGCTGAGTAAGTTTAGATTTTTTTAAATTTCCTTAGAAGTTATATACGTACACGTTTTATCCTACAATGGCTGAGGAAGTTCCGATTTTTTTAAATTTCCTTAGAAGTTATATACGTACACGTTTTATCCTACAATGGCTGAGTAAGTTTAGATTTTTTTAAATTTCCTTAGAAGTTATATACGTACACGTTTTATCCTACAATGGCTGAGTAAGTTTAGATTTTTTTAAATTTCCTTAGAAGTTATATACGTACACGTTTTATCCTACAATGGCTGAGTAAGTTCCGATTTTTTTAAATTTCCTTAGAAGTTATATACGTACACGTTTTATCCTACAATGGCTGAGTAAGTTCCGATTTTTTTAAATTTCCTTAGAAGTTATATACGTACACGTTTATCCTACAATGGCTGAGTAAGTTTAGATTTTTTTAAATTTCCTTAGAAGTTATATACGTACACGTTTTATCCTACAATGGCTGAGGAAGTTCCGATTTTTTTAAATTTCCTTAGAAGTTATATACGTACACGTTTTATCCTACAATGGCTGAGTAAGTTTAGATTTTTTTAAATTTCCTTAGAAGTTATATACGTACACGTTTTATCCTACAATGGCTGAGTAAGTTTAGATTTTTTTAAATTTCCTTAGAAGTTATATACGTACACGTTTTATCCTACAATGGCTGAGTAAGTTCCGATTTTTTTAAATTTCCTTAGAAGTTATATACGTACACGTTTATCCTACAATGGCTGAGTAAGTTTAGATTTTTTTAAATTTCCTTAGAAGTTATATACGTACACGTTTTATCCTACAATGGCTGAGGAAGTTTAGATTTTTTTAAATTTCCTTAGAAGTTATATACGTACACGTTTATCCTACAATGGCTTAGTAAGTTTAGATTTTTTTAAATTTCCTTAGAAGTTATATACGTACACGTTTTATCCTACAATGGCTGAGTAAGTTCCGATTTTTTCCCAAGTATTTCTATTGGGTTCCGAGAATTTGCAAACTCTATAAATAATATTGACTTAAAGGTTTTTAGTCTCGAAACAAACATGAAAGTGCTGCGAAAACTATTGATTTCGTTGCGAGATAGGGTCCCGGGCTGTCAAAACTACACGGTTACCCGTGAGCCGATAATCGATTTATATTAATATATGTATGAAAGGAAAGCCTTTTCCAGGCGTGTGATCTGTTGGTCCGTACTGATACCTTCTCGACCTGAATATTAAAATAATAAAAATCTTTAAGAATTCCATCAACTTTCTGGGATCCTGGAATATTGAGTTATATTCCACTACTTTCTATGAGCTATTTTCATCAACTATTTTATTAATATTTTTAGCTATTTTCATTTAGCTCACTCGGTACCAAAATAATAAAATATGGTTGGTTGGTTATTTAAAAATATTGAATCTTTGAAATTTGGATTTGGAAATATTTAATTTTAAATAGGAAATATTTTGATATTTATATTTAATTTCTCGATACAAAAATTATAAAATATCTTTAGTTGGTGACTCAAATATATTGGCTTTGATAAATTTGTAGTTGGAGATATTTATTTTTAATCGATAAAAATACTTAGATCTAAATTTAGCTGGTTTGGTTTTAAAAACAATAATATAGTTTGTTTGTTACCGAAAAATATTGTGTTTAATCGGGAAATATGCCTATATTTAAATTTGGCTTCCTCAGTACAAATATAATAATATATTTTTAGTTGGTTACTTAAAAATATTGGATTTGATAAACTTTTATTTGGAGGTATTTAATTTTAATTGGGAAATCTTCTTAATTATTTTGTATTAAATTAGGGTAGCTTAGAATTTAAAATTTTACCAAAAAATTATTTTGTTAAAGTCTTATTGTAACTTAAATTTAAAATTATTTACAGTTGAAATAAAAATTTTACACTATAAAAGCATTGTTACATATTAACTTCGTTTCTGTAACTTGAATCTCCAAGATTGTCAATAGTAATAGTTCATGATTCTACTATAAATCTTAAAATTTAACAAAAATGTGTCAAAATATTTTCTGTAGAACTTCTACCTAACGTCAAAAGTGACATAATTACCAAAAGTGTGTCAATCGGACCTATTTCTTAATGAATGTTACCAGCGAAATACAAGTTGGGAGGGGAGAAGGCAAAGTACGCCTTGGGGAGGGAAGGAAGTTAAAACCAACAAATAACGCCTAGTAGTGAGGAACGGAGGAACTAAGTAGCACTGGTCAAAGTTAGTGTATTTTTTGATTTTTCGTCGTTCTGTGGAAATGCTATCGCCATCTACCTACGACTAAAAAAAGATCCAGAAAGTTGACAATAAATAGTCTTTTATGTGGTCGATCTCGAGTCGAGCATTCATTAAACCTTTAGCATACGAAACTACAGGTATTGTCACACATTTGGTAATTATGTCACTATTGCTAACGTCTTATCGGAATTCCTTGGAATTTGGGTAATTTTTCAACAGCCATTGATAAAAAAAAATTATAAATATATCTAAATTATAGAAAACCATTATCTTTTTAAAATTTGATAAAAGTCAATATAACATTCCACTACCTTAGTTCCAAAAACAGGTGCCTCAAAAAAATAAATTTGAGTAAAAATTACCTAATTATTAAAAACTACTATTTCGAAATGTGTGTTTTTTTTTTCAAATATTTTGTCGCTATTTTTCATATTTTTATTATAAAATAAATGTTGAAAATTTATTTCAAAAAACGCAAATTCGAGTAAGTCAAGTTATCTGATTTTAATTAAAGTTTTAAGAAAAAGTTCTGATACTTCATCTGATTTTGTTTTGACTTTTTTCGGTGGAGTCAAAGACGAAACCAAATATAAAAGGTGTTGCTGAAAAGAATAGATTTTGATTATGGAAAACATGCAACGCACGTTAGAAAAAAGATGATCTGAATAATTTTAGATTTTATTTCACGTCCGAAACAACAGGATATGCTAATTTTGGCCGAGGAAAACTTGTCTTACAATTTTCTTTTGGAAACCCCCCAGACAGCGTGTTTGACCTTCCAGGTCCCAATTGGCCCATCAAAACCCTTCTAAGAAATATAAATCCCAGGGTCTTAGAAAAAGAAAAAGATGAGAGGTCACCATTGATCCAAAGTAGGGGAACTTCACAGACCCGAAATCTCGAAAGGGGTCATTCACAAATTCGTCAGGTATTGAAGGGAAGAGGGGTGGTCGTACTAAATGTGACATGCGGAGACTGGCTTTCGAAATGGTATTTAACAGGTGGTAAATTGTGTGCTAAAGAATAGTTAAATAAAGTTATGCTATATAATGGGAAAAGTGGAAAATAAGGGTAAATAACGTTATGGCATAAAATGTTCAAATTATTAAATTCTGATAAAAGTTAAATATACAGTTCAAAATTGGCTAATTTTGGCCATAAAAAGTCACGGAAAATCTTTTAAAATGGTCAGGGAATAGTCGGGGAATTTGAATCTGAAAATTTTGTGGACACCCTGTAGTAATTTAATACTTGTTTTTTTCTTGTCATAATATAATAGAATGAAAAATATACTTAATTTTGAATTTATTTATGTTTAATATTTTGAAGGTTTATTGTGCTATTTTAATTTAATTTGGACGATTCCCGAAACCAAAAGTGTTTTTTTCTATCCACTTTTGCCGAAACTAAGTGATTAACTTTCTCTACGTCATAACGTTGTCTGTTCGGTCGTCTTCCGAAACCGGTCTACCGTTGGAATTTCTGGCTATTTTATTTATTTTTAATTTAGTTTATTACTCGAAGATCTATTTGATCCGAGTTTCGCGTTTTTTGTTTGCTCGAAGACCTATTGGTACGAGCAATTTTAATTAATTTCTTCAAATTTGTTTAGGATTTAGCTATATTAACCCTTTTAATTATGGACTAATCTACTTTTTCGCGTATTTTATCGTCTTCCATTAGGATTAGGATAGTTGGAGGCAAGACGATGGAGCAGACGACGTTATATCGTAGGGAACTGTGAACAGGCCCAAGGGCGTATCCAGGATTTTATTTCAGGGGGGGTTTTTGAGGGAAAATTTCAAGGGGGGGTGCTGACGGAAGTTTCACTGATTTTTATTAGGCACCCCCCCAGTCAGCAGCATTTCGGGGGGGGGTTTGAACCCCCAAAACCCCCCCTTAAATACGCCCTTGAACAGGAACGAAAATAAGGATTATTTTTAATGTACTCCTAGTAGTCTATTGCGTCAATTTATGAAGGGGTCTTAGGTGAAACTAAACCTTGGCCTATTTTTTTTGCTGGATGTCCCATGCTTAAATGTTTATTTCTTGATTTAGGGCTAGATTACTAACTGATTTGTTTATATTTTAAGATCTGGGAAATTGTTTGTAACTGCTTTTATTGATGAGTGCTAGAAACAAGAATTTTTAAAGTGCTCCCATTTCACTTTTTATTTAAATTCAGAATGAATAAAGTAGTCCCTGAGACCACTTATCTTAGGTTTTTGAATAAATAATGTGGTACAAGCAATTAATAAAGTGGATTTGGACTACTAGACCACCCGAACCGGGTAGGGAAGTAACTCTTCACAAGATAAGGGAAAGGGTGTTTTCACCCACTTACTTTCCGAATTGACCAATTAATTTTAAAGTTAATTGCGGTATTATAATTGAGAAGAGAGTCAGAGTATTTGTTACGTAATTTACGAGATGGGTCTTTCCAATTTCTTCTCTTTGTTACGAGAAGCGACGGTAGAGTCGAAAAGTCGATTTTGTTCGCGTTAGGTAATTTATGAACGTCCCCAAACCTCATTTGCATATTCTTTCAGAAATCCAAAAGCTAGTGCCATAAAACGAGCCCTATATCGAATGAACGGGTCCACGCCGCTAATATATTAGCGGGAACCCTCGATTCTGCTTAAGCCTTGTCCGACGGCCGGCATTCCAAATTAGTTTTTATCGTATATTTGGTATTCTTGCCGCGCCATTGTTACTTAATTGCCTTTTTGGCTTCGGCGCTCAAGCCTAAAATGGAATGGCGACATTTTTGCTTCAGATAATGTCGCGAAAGATTTTACCCGCTACTTTATTTTTACCCATTTATACGCAACCTTATAGAGAGGGAAACAGTGAAGTACAATTTAAGTTAAGTTATCAAGCAAGAATATATTTATTTATTCGTAGGGAAAATAAGATCAATTCGGTATCTCATTGCAGGGTGACCACACTTTTATATATATATATATATATATATATATATATATATATATATATATATATATATATATAAAAACCACACTTTTATATATATATATATATATAGGAAAATGATAAAATACATGAAAATTATAATATATATATATATATATATATATATATATATATATTATAATTTTCATGTATTTTATCATTTTCCTATATTTTATCGATTCATATATTTTATCATTTTCATATATTTTGTCATTTTCCGAAATTTTATCATTTTCCTATATTTTATATTTTTAATATATTTTATATATTTTCCTTTATTTTAAAATTTTCCTTTATTTTATAATTTTTCTTTATTTTATAATTTTCCTTTATTTTATAATTTTTCTATATTTCATATTTTCCTATATTTCATATTTTCCTATATTTCATATTTTCCTATATTTAATAATTGTCTTATATTTTTCAATTTTCCTATATTTTACAATTTTCCTATATTTTACAATTTTCCTATATTTTACAATTTTCCTATATTTTACAATTTTCCTATATTTTACAATTTTCCTATATTTTACAATTTTCCTATATTTTACAATTTTCCTATATTTTATAATTTTCCTATGTTATATAACTTTCCAATATTTTATAACTTTCCTATATTTTATAATTTTCCTATATTTTAAAATTTTCCCAGATTTTATAATTTTCCTATATTTTTATTGTTTTCCTATAACTTATAATTTGCCAGTTTTCCTTTATTTTACTATTTTTCATACTTCGCGCTTTGCTTTCAATTTAATTTTAAAGTTTTAAACGCCCAAAAACCGGAAACCTTTTATTAAAGCACTAAATTCATTGGCTTTTACGGCTGGCTGCGGTTTTAGAATGAAAATGTAATATTACCTTAATACATATATCTAATCACAAAGTCTGTGATGTTTTCATAATAAATGTAATATTATTATTAAACCAAAGTTGCTTTAAAAGCATTTGTTTTATCTTAATTAAAATTATTCCTATAATTTCTTATAAATTCACCTGAACGTTCCTATAATTTCCTATATTTACCTAAAATTAATCGTATAATTTCCTATATTTACCAAAAAATTAATCGTATAATTTCCTATATTTACCAAAAAATTAATCGTATAATTTCCTATATTTACCTAAAAATTACTCATAAAATTTACTATATTTACCTAAAAAGTGACTATGAATTTGCTATTTTTCCCGAGGGGTCGGACATTCCCAAAAAAAGCGCACGGGATTTCGAAATCTCTGTGATTTCGCGATTTCGTCAAAGATTTCGCGATTTCGTCAAAGATTTCGTGATTTCGTCAGATTTCGCGATTTCGTCAAAGATTTCGCGATTTCGTCAAAGATTTTTCGCGATTTCGTCAAAGATTTCGCGATTTCGTCAAAGATTTCGCGATTTCGTCGAAGATTTCGCGATTTCGTCGAAGATTTCGCGATGTCGTCGGAGATTTCGCGATTTCGTCAGAGATTTTGCGATTTCATCAGATTTCGCGATTTCGTCAGATTTCGCGATTTCGTCAGATTTCGCGATTTCGTCAGATTTCGCGATTTCGTCAGATTTCGCGATTTCGTCAAAGATTTCGTGATTTCGTCAGATTTCGCGATTTCGTCAAAGATTTCGCGATTTCGTCAAAGATTTTTCGCGATTTCGTCAAAGATTTCGCGATTTCGTCAAAGATTTCGCGATTTCGTCGAAGATTTCGCGATTTCGTCGAAGATTTCGCGATGTCGTCGGAGATTTCGCGATTTCGTCAGAGATTTTGCGATTTCATCAGATTTCGCGATTTCGTCAGATTTCGCGATTTCGTCAGATTTCGCGATTTCGTCAGATTTCGCGATTTCGTCAGATTTCGCGATTTCATCAGATTTCGCGATTTCGTCAGATTTCGCGATTTCATCAGATTTCGCGATTTCGTCAAAGATTTCGCGATTTCGTCCAAGATTTCGCGATTTTATTAGGATTTCGCGATTTCGTCAAAGATTTCGCGATTTTATAAGATTTTGCGATTTCGTCAAAGATTTCGCGATTTCGTCTGAGATTTCACGATTTCGTCAAAGATTTCGCGATTTCGTCTGAGATTTCACGATTTCGTCAAAGATTTCGCGATTTCATCAGAGATTTCGAGATTTCGTCAAAGATTTCGCGATTTCGTCAGAGATTTCGCGATTTCGTCAAAGATTTCGGGATTTCATAAGATTTTGCGATTTCGTCAGAGATTTTGAAATTTGGTCAGAGATTTTGCGATTTCGTCAGGGATTTCGCGATTTCGTCGGAGATTTCTTGTGAAGTGTACGGGATTTTGTACAAATGTCTGACCCCTCGATTTTTCCTATCTTCTCATAGTCATTCTTCCTAAGTTTAAATAAATACATACCTTTTTAAAATTTATTTAAATAAAAATACCGAAATAATTTAATCTCCGATTTTATAGCACATTTATAAAATTTAATATGATAATATTCCAAATTGAATTCCAAATTTTTATTTAATAATTATTATAAATTCATTCTAGTAATTAATATAAATAAATATAATGAACACTATTTGCTACAATTGGCTTATTCAGTGTTTCGGAAAATGTAGTTCATATTTGAATAATATTAATAATAATAATCAGCTAGGCTTAATACCCTTGGCACCACCATAGAGACAGGCCTGCTAGCGACTTTTAATGCCATTAATTCTGGTCACCGTCTGAAGTAGAACACTCTACTGACGCGAAAAGCAGTGGGGTGCTAAGGGTAGGCTACTCAGACTGTAGCCTACTTTCCATATTTGCTGACGGCCCGCAAATCGATATTAAGGGACCCACGAAGAACCGCCTCAAGTTCATTTGAGGGGCCCAAAGCGAGGTCATTTATCTTCTGTAAATAAAAGGGGAAAATATGAGCCTACGTCTCATAAAATCCTGGCTTGTTTCCCAGAAACTTCCCTGCAATTATAACCAAGGCTTAACTTTTGCGAAGATCTATATCTGAAGTAGCGTAATAAACGAAGAATTAACGATATTTTTTGCCTTTTAATTCTCATTAAAAGAAGCAACTAATGTAAACAAATAGCTTGCAATTCTTTTGTATGATTTGTTTAATTGTATTTCTTGTCTAAATAGTTAGTAGCTTATTGTATCTGCAATCGTAATTTCAGTGAGAATGGCGAACAAAGGAACTTAAAAGGAATGATCTATAATAGTGAACCAGAAAATTTACGTATTAGTCTCCACAGAGTTGTGATTTTGTTAACTATGTCTAAACTATATTGTATCTAAATAAAATAATTTTTGTTAACAAATCCGTAAAATCCGTGAAAAATCTAAATTCATCGAAAAAATCTAAAAATACATAGAAAGTTTCCCAATAGGCGAAAAAAATCCCTATATTAATGATTTGGTATTTTCCAAAAAAAACACAAATTATTGAAAAATTCCACAAATCAACCAAATCCAAGAGTAATATTTACAAATCCCCAAGTCCATCCAAAATACAGTAGAATTTGGGAAAAATTACCAAGTCCATCCAAAATACAGTCGAATTTTGGAAAAATCCCCAAGTCCATCCAAAATACAGTAGAATTTGGGAAAAAGCCCCAAGTCCATCCAAAATACAGCAGAATTTGGGAAAAATCCCCAGATCCATCCAAAATACAGTAGAATTTGGGAAAAATCCCCAAGTCCATCCAAAATACAGTCGAATTTGGGAAAAATCCCCAAGTCCATCCAAAATACAATCGAATTTTGGAAAAATCCCCAAATCCATCCAAAATACAGTAGAATTTGGGAAAAATCCCCAAGTCCGTCCAAAATACAGTAGAATTTGGGAAAAATCCCCAAGTCCATCCAAAATATAGTAGAATTTGGGAAAAATCCCCAAGTCCATCCAAAATACAGTAGAATTTGGGAAAAATCCCCAAGTCCGTCCAAAATACAGTAGAATTTGGGAAAAATCCCCAAATCCATCCAAAATACAGTAGAATTTGGGAAAAATCCCCAAATCCGTCCAAAATACAGTAGAATTTGGGAAAAATCCCCAAGTCCATCCAAAATACAGTAGAATTTTCGAAAATCCCCAAGTCCATCCAAAATACAGCAGAATTTGGGAAAAATCCCCAGCTCCATCCAAAATATAGTAGAATTTGGGAAAAATCCCCAAGTCCATCCAAAATACAGCAGAATTTGGGAAAAATCACCAGATCCATCCAAAATACAGTAGAACTTGGGAAAAATCCCCAAGTCCATCCAAAATACAGTAGAATTTGGGAAAAATCCCCAAGTCCGTCCAAAATACAGTAGAATTTGGGAAAAATCCCCAGCTCCATCCAAAATATAGTAGAATTTGGGAAAAATCCCCAAGTCCATCCAAAATACAGTAGAATTTGGGAAAAATCCCCAAATCCATCCAAAATACAGTAGAATTTGGGAAAAATCCCCAAATCCTTCCAAAATACAGTAGAATTTGGGAAAAATCCCCAAGTCCATCCAAAATACAGTAGAATTTTTGAATAATCCCCAAGTCCATCCAAAATACAGCAGAATTTGGGAAAAATCCCCAGCTCCATCCAAAATATAGTAGAATTTGGGAAAAATCCCCAAGTCCATCCAAAATACAGTAGAATTTGGGAAAAATCCCCAGCTCCATCCAAAATATAGTAGAATTTGGGAAAAATCCCCAAGTCCATCCAAAATATAGTAGAATTTGGGAAAAATCTCCAAGTCCATCCAAAATACAGCAGAATTTGGGAAAAATCCCCAGATCCATCCAAAATACAGTAGAATTTGGGAAAAATCCCCAAGTCCATCCAAAATACAGCAGAATTTGGGAAAAATCACCAGATCCATCCAAAATACAGTAGAACTTGGGAAAAATCCCCAAGTCCATCCAAAATACAGTCGAATTTGGGAAAAATCCCCAAGTCCATCCAAAATACAATCGAATTTTGGAAAAATCCCCAAATCCATCCAAAATACAGTAGAATTTGGGAAAAATCCCCAAGTCCGTCCAAAATACAGTAGAATTTGGGAAAAATCCCCAAGTCCATCCAAAATATAGTAGAATTTGGGAAAAATCCCCAAGTCCATCCAAAATACAGTAGAATTTGGGAAAAACCCCCAAGTCCGTCCAAAATACAGTAGAATTTGGGAAAAATCCCCAAGTCCGTCCAAAATACAGTAGAATTTGGGAAAAATCCCCAGCTCCATCCAAAATATAGTAGAATTTGGGAAAAATCCCCAAATCCATCCAAAATACAGTAGAATTTGGGAAAAATCCCCAAATCCGTCCAAAATACAGTAGAATTTGGGAAAAATCCCCAAGTCCATCCAAAATACAGTAGAATTTTCGAAAATCCCCAAGTCCATCCAAAATACAGCAGAATTTGGGAAAAATCCCCAGCTCCATCCAAAATATAGTAGAATTTGGGAAAAATCCCCAAGTCCATCCAAAATACAGCAGAATTTGGGAAAAATCACCAGATCCATCCAAAATACAGTAGAACTTGGGAAAAATCCCCAAGTCCATCCAAAATACAGTAGAATTTGGGAAAAATCCCCAAGTCCGTCCAAAATACAGTAGAATTTGGGAAAAATCCCCAGCTCCATCCAAAATATAGTAGAATTTGGGAAAAATCCCCAAGTCCATCCAAAATACAGTAGAATTTGGGAAAAATCCCCAAATCCATCCAAAATACAGTAGAATTTGGGAAAAATCCCCAAATCCTTCCAAAATACAGTAGAATTTGGGAAAAATCCCCAAGTCCATCCAAAATACAGTAGAATTTTTGAATAATCCCCAAGTCCATCCAAAATACAGCAGAATTTGGGAAAAATCCCCAGCTCCATCCAAAATATAGTAGAATTTGGGAAAAATCCCCAAGTCCATCCAAAATACAGTAGAATTTGGGAAAAATCCCCAGCTCCATCCAAAATATAGTAGAATTTGGGAAAAATCCCCAAGTCCATCCAAAATATAGTAGAATTTGGGAAAAATCTCCAAGTCCATCCAAAATACAGCAGAATTTGGGAAAAATCCCCAGATCCATCCAAAATACAGTAGAACTTGGGAAAAATCCCCAAGTCCATCCAAAATACAGTAGAATTTTTGAAAAATCCCCAAGTCCATCCAAAATACAGCAGAATTTGGGAAAAATCCCCAGCTCCATCCAAAATATAGTAGAATTTGGGAAAAATCCCCAAGTCCATCCAAAATACAGTAGAATTTTTGAAAAATCCCCAAGTCCATCCAAAATATAGTAGAATTTGGGAAAAATCCCCAGATCCATCCAAAATACAGTAGAACTTGGGAAAAATCCCCAAGTCCATCCAAAATACAGTCGAATTTTGGAAAAATCCCCAAGTCCATCCAAAATACAGCAGAATTTTTGGAAATTTCACAAATCAAAAAAACGGAGATAAAAGTCCAAATAATTCAAAACCTTGGATTTAAAAAATACCCTAACATTTTTGTAAATTCAACAAATCCCGTAATAAATCCGTAAAATCCAATGGATTTGCAATGTCCGACTTCAACACAACTATGTTACTTATGACGTGACGTTTTAGTTTTTTTCTGACTATGGTTATTCTAAAGCTTATTTGATGTTTGACCTGATTTATCTTGGCCATTACCGTCATTTGAGATATAATGGGCTCGTTTTCAGCCGGACACCTTTCGACTAATTAAGCCCAGGTAGATGTATCCATTATTTAACGCCCTCTCGCGAACAAACTAGGAAGGGTGTGATTTTAATGCCAAACGTTCCCTGAAGATGACGCCGCTGACCGTTGCTGTTATGACTTTTACCGCCGAAATCAATAATATCAAATAGGTTCATAATCGTATACCGTTCAATTTCCGAGCCGAAACCTAATTTAGACTAGAACGCATCTCGGATGGAAATGCACTGACAGCTGAATTTGTCTTTGGCAGCTTTGATTATATGCCTAATTGTCTATTTCGGTTGCCAGTGAATAGAAAGTAGCCCTGTAGTTTTACCCGAGTTAGTTCATTCTTTGCGAATGAGTTTTCTCGGAAAGAGCAGGTGATTTCTCTTATCTTTCCGAGTACGACCAAGTTATCCTTTTCTTTGACGATTTATTGATGTTGCCATGGTTACTATTTAGCTTCAATGGCATCGTCTGCTATCAAAGGCCTAAGACAGACAAAGCGCGTAATATATCGCGTGTATTTCGTTAATTAGCGGTGATCATTAAGCGCTAAGAAGAGATTAAAACAACCGCAAATTTCGTTCAGTCTTTAGTTGGCCGTTGTGGAAATAAAATTCGCTCCAGTATCTGTCATCTTACGTCGTTAGTAATGACCAAAAAGTGTTATTATCGATAAAAGGCTAATCATTTTAAAAGGGTATTATCGTCAGTAATTTAATCCCTTAATAAAATTGTCTAGTGTTAAAAATCCTTTTTTTGGCACGTATATTTTACAAGAATTTATGACTATGCTTAAACGATTTTTAGCGTTGCTTCCAATCCGAATCATGCTCGAACAGTAAGCTCCTCCCCCTAAATAATATCAAATCAGTTCGGTTCCTCTATGATTGGAGTACGCGTCGGTGACGTGTTTTGTTCCCCCTCTCGTGCTAGGGGAAAATTCGGGCATGATGCCCATCGATCATATCCTATCAAGTACTTATTTTTGGAATTTAGAAACCTGTTCGTATTATCTGAATTAGCCTTTTGAGTTTACATAAGCCAGGGTCACACTAGAGCTTAAAACCCAGTTTAGGTCGGTTTGAAAGCCAGTTTAGACCATCGACGATAATTCGTGGTTCACGCGTGCGAAATCGCTTCACCCCGGCTCGCTTATAGCCAAGACTTAGCGCCATTTCAAATTATGACCAGAATTTTGAAAATAATGATATTTATGCCAAAACAATTAGTTAATAATGTTTACTATACATACAGTAATATTATTTGACATTATTTAGAATTGTATTCCCATTATTTTTGAAAATACGAGCAATTTTACTTCCCCGCCTTGTCGTTTTGAAAGCGATTCTAAGCTTCCCCAACCAACACGAAGCGATTTATCACGCTGGTTTTGAAAACTAGTTATCTAAAACGAAGCGATTTTAGGGGTAAGTGTGAACCTGGCTATAGAGCCACGTAGCGGACAACGCGATAAATAAACTGCTTATTTTCGGAGACGAAAATCCAACATTCTATGAGTTTCTGGCGTTGGCCACTACCTGGCTCTTATGTAAATTCAAAAGGGTGATTCGGATAAATTAAGTTAACTGCTTTTTATTTAAAAGGGGTTAAGCTTCCGAAAATACTCACTGCTGGCGTGACAGTCTACAAGGTTGCCACGGTACCTGGTAAAATAGAATTCCTGGAAAAGACAGGGAATTTGAATATGGGTCTAAAAATCCGGGATATGTCAGGGAATTTTAAAAATTAGTCTAAAAATCAGGGAAATCTCAGGGATTTTTAAAAATTAGTCCAAAAATCAGGAAATTGTGAGGGAATTTTAAAAATTAGTCTTAAATATCAGGGAATTTAATTTCTGTTGCAAATAGCAAACCTTTACTAAAATATAGGTTAAAAAATACCAAATTGTGACACAAAAAAGGCAGGGAAAGTCTCAAGAAAAACCTGGAAAAGTCAGGGAATTTAAATCGGTAAAAACTGTGGCAACACTGGTCTATAACTTACTTGTTAGTAGAGAATGCTAAAAAGTATAAATAAATTATTGACTTTTGTAAGCAAAGCTAATCGTTATGATGAAGGTCCCGTGCATTTAAGCGATACAGTAAAAGCCCGTTAAAGAAAGGATGTACAAATACGAAAGTTTGACGTTGCTTAAGAAAGGTAAAACACACAATTAATCTAGGTGACACATGAAAAAAATGATCGATCATGGAGCTAAAACGTACGCTGCGAGCGAACTTGGCGCTGTGGGTCCTGGTTACGACGTTGAGAAATCTCTTTTAGGTTGATTCCAATTTTTATTAAAAATTAAAGCACTTTTAAAGGTTTACTTAGCCGAAATAATGACCTATTATTTAATCGGAAATTATTAATTATTATCAAAAGTGTATAAATTATATCTTACGAACTATAATTCATCTAGCTATCCTGCTAAACTAGAGGTCGGGGATGGTTAACTTTTATTCAATAGATAAAGCTCTTAAAATTATTCGTAAAACGTTTTGATCAAGTAATTTATATTTCTGTATTATCCGATTAATTTTTTGATAAATTTGTAAAATTAATCGGAAAAACGACGTTTTTTTCGATAAAAACCTCCAATTTTCCGAATAATACATGTTTTTTAATCATTTTCCGAAATATTAACCGGTAAATTTCTTTGTTTACATTTTCCCCCCGAAAAAAATCAATTTAATCATGGATAATAATTAACCATTCCCGACCTCTATGCTAAACACGTAATTACGCAGACTCTCGTTGATATTTCATAAAACGGTTGAAAAGAGAAAATAGTTCGGAGCGAAGACTGTCATATATTGGTTTTCTAAATCTATTACATCGCGAAAATAGAGTTTATCAATATAAATATCCCCTAGGAGTGCAGTTTTTACCTCTCCGAGGGTACTATGTAGGGGGTTTTACAATCACCGTGTCTGTGGGTGGGGTGTGTGTCTGTGGGTCTGTCTGGCCTGCGAACGCGTACGCATTTTCGGATCAAAGTGTAATCACCGCGTTCGCAGTTTCTGGGAATTAGGGAAAAGCTTTTTGTCATTGGGTGTAGTATAGTTTTTTTTTCAATTTGCGTTATAGTGAGTTGCAGGCTAAGAAAGACAAAATATATAGTACAGTCGGCGCAAGGATACCTCAGACCATTTCCGGCCAGTCGACCGCGCGTAATTTAAATTTGACTACTTTACAGTTAATTTCAAATTTCGTGAGTTTCATCGTTTTTTCGCGCCATCTAGGAAACGAAATTGGAATCTTATTTTTTAATTTCATGTTGTCATGAGTTTAATTACTGAATGCAGCTAAAGAAGGTTCGATAATTGAAGCTCCAAATATTTTAAATAGCCCAAGAGGTTACTATAAAAAGCATGATAAAGGTTTATTGTTAACAAGTAAAGAGAAAAATATAATTTTAAACGTCTATAGCTCATTAAGACAACGTTACCCCCAAGAAAGCGTGGTAACTATTTTAAAAGAAACTGCCGATTTAACTAGTAAGACGTAGAAATAAATTTACAAAAATAAATAATTATACATACTATTTTATATTTAAGAATGATAGGAATGCCTTATTTTATAAATTTGCTTGCCACCACAATTATGAAATTAAAAAATAAAGATTCCAATTTCGGTCTCTAGATGGCGCTAAAAGACGACAAAAAGAGCAAAATTTTAATTTGACCGTAAAATGGCCAAAATTCAAATTTCGCGCGGTGGAATGACCGGAAACGATCTGAGGCATCCTTGCGCCGATTGTACTATATATTTTGTCTTTCTTAGCCTGCAACTCACTATAGTATCGGGTGGTATTTGAACCCGAGCCCTCCTGCACGACAGGTGAGCGTTCTACCACAGATCCACGGATGCATGTTACGCTTCGCTGAAAAATAGAAACTCTTCCGATTAGAGGACCCTATATTTTGGCTTGCCAACTTGTTACATTTTACATTTTCCGGGAAATTCTCCCACAACGGAATTTGTTTGTAGACGAAGTTATCAACGCTTTTTGAAATTTCCCCCCAAAAAACAACTAATAACATCCAGAATTCTTCTTTCCATAAAATCCTTTCGTACTGCCTTGTCCCCCTGCTGAACATTGCTGCCAGAACTTTGTCAACAGCTATACGGCAGTATAAATAACAAGATGTCACGGACATTTAAATACACACAATCCCCCGATGTATTAAATATATTTAAAATATTAAATTTAAATTTAAACCGACTTTAAAGCATCTTGTACATTAACCCTAGAAGAATTTGATCGAAAAGGAATTTTTCGAGTTACCTGGTTTTGGAAATAAGGCAGCGAAACGCGAACGAGTTAGATGGCGTCTGTATCAATTGGCACGAAATTCAAATATGATAATAGTGCGTACGTGGGTTAGGAGTTCCCAAGAGTTGGAAAAAAATTTCACTTAAAATTAAAATTCCATAATGCAACCGAAAACTTAGTTCAGAAATGATCAGTACTAACTCAAAATATAATTTTCAACCAAATCGCTCTTATTTTAAAAAAAATGTAGACTTAAAGCCAAAAATCGCCATATAACAGTAAAATGGTAACCGATCTCCAAAAGTCATAGCGGGCTACCAAGGGCATGATATTTCCTTTCGATTCAGAAATCCATGGCCGTTCTAAACCTTGTTTTCCACTGGGACGCGCAACGACGCGTTTCTCAGCTTTGAAACGTTCAAACGTTTTTATGCACGTAAAGAAAATAACATTATGACGCGCGCTAGTGGAAAACAAGCTTAAAGGCCTAGGTTTTCTTCTTAAATAAGACCAACATGTTCAGCGGTTGGCCTACCACCAGGGTATTTGTGCTCCACTAAGTTAATTTAAAGGGGGACAAGCAGAAAAAAACCTAGGCCTTTAAGACGAATTCTTGGAGAGCTATGTGAAATACGGCAGCATCGGCATCGGTAGTGAGCCCAGGTAAATACCGGTTGTAAGTCCAGTTGCAGTCGCGCAAATTCTGAATTTGACTTTGATGGGGATTTTATGGAAACATCTCTGTGAAAACTCGGAACCACTCCTTTCGGGGTAGGTACATTTGTTCGAATTTCAATCGTCCGAACGGTGGAACAAATGTTCGAATTTCATTCGTCCGAACCGCCGAAATAACAAATGTTTCAATTGTTCGAATTGGACAATTGTTTCATTCGTCCAAATCGTTAGCATCACTTGTCCGAATTCTGTCGCTAAATTAGTATTTCTTATTGCCAGGGTTGGCTGATTTAAATCAACTTGATTTAATTCGCGATTTAAATCAAGGATTTTTTTTAAAAAATCGTTGATTTAAATCAATTTTTATATAGTATTTTTTAAAAAGAAAAACCTGGCCAATTGCTATAATTTAGGTTTAAATATAATCTTTCTTGTACTTCCCCCAGAATGGTGTTGGTCCATTTGATCGAAAAATATGTGATCGACAGTCGATCATTATACGTTGCAATTGATCGAAATTCCATTTGATCGAATCCCATTTGTCATTTGTTTCATAAGATCGAACCTTCAAAAGATCGAATACTATTTGATCGAATTCCAAAGTATTTATAGTACCAGTTGGTATGTTTTTATTTTACCGAATGTCAATATGAAGTGCAGAAGGAATAATGATGGAATAATTAATTGCTTTAACTGTATTAAGCCACAAAGATGAAGAGATTTCTACTTTATACACTATATGATGGAATTTTTTATGACATCGACGATAACGGCTCGTTGTTTTTGATATATATAAATAGGGTCAGGTTAGGTTAGGTTAGGTTAGGTTGATGTACGCGCGCCGTAGGCGCGTATGCACCGTTGTATACGAGGGGTCTGACCACGTTCACGGCCCTTCTATTGCTAAAAATTAGGTACAGAGTTCGTTTTTTTAATAGGTCTTTCTATTAATTATGTCCGAGAGAATATTTTGTTTTCTACGTCACTGCGCTCAGGTTTTTTTCTGTATATTATTTTTCTTTAGTACAGTTTAAAGAAATAATTATTATTCATAGAGTCTACTGTATCTCATTCTGACTAGATGTTGCCTTTTCGATTTACTCCCAAAAACTAGTAGTTTTACCCTACAGTAGATTTCGATCAAATTTCGTTCGATCAAATGCCATTCGATCAAATGGGACGCGTTCGATCATTTGGGAATCGACCAAATAGACTCAAACCTTCAAAACCGCACTCGAGCAGCTTGGCGGGCCCAGGTTCAGACCAACTAAGTACTCTTCTCCAGCGTTTATCCAGAATAAAGTACTAAAATAGGTTTTAAAAAATAAAAACTTATATATGATTATTAGCTTAAATTTAATAAATTCATTATACATATATATAGATTAAGTCTTTAAAAATTAAAACATAGTGGTTTTAGGTAAAATTCTGATACTTAATTATATAAAACTTTAAAATTTTAATTAAAATCAAAAAATCAAAAAAATCAATAAAAATTTGATTTAAATAAAAAAATCGATTTATTTGATTTTTTTAAATAAAAAAATGTCAACCCTGCTTATTGCTGTTTTATTGGTTAAATTCAAAATAAAATGAAATGTAAAATATTTTGACAATAATAAACGGATATAAGCATTATAATGGCTAATAATTTTATCCTATTATGTCCATTTTTCCTTTGGCCGATATAGTAAGTGGGAATTGCGTTGAATGTTGGGGATATTTTAGGTTAGGTTAGGTTCACGTTAATGTTACTATTTTCTTATATTAACAATATTTAAAAAAACAACCAATGCCTAATGTTCGAAAAAACGGACAAACGATTATTCGAACAAATGAAATTCGCCAGTAAAGTTAACATAAATTGAACGACTAAATCACCAACAAAAGTTGTGATAAATTTTCCGGGCAAACGAAATACGTTTTCGGACATACAATCCTGTTTTCCGGCATTCGGACAAATGATCATTCGGACATTTGTACCACCGTTCGGACGAATGAAATTCGAGCAAATGTACCCAAATCCTCCTTTCGCGTTGATTTTGTAAATTATCTCCCTGCTGGTTTGGGGGTTTTTCCCCGAGTTCTTCGGTTTTCCCATTCCGTAATAGCTTGGTGAGGCTAACGCTAATAGTACGTATTGGTTCGCTTGGCTTTAAGGGCTTGCCACCACCTTCCTACGCAATTTAACCCGGCCACCAGTTATATTGGCTTCGCGAGTCCAATTGACTTATAGGTCTGCGTGGTTCCTTGGGTATTAGCTTAGTTGATTATTATCTACTGAATCAACAAGATTTATTACCCATTGTCATTACTTTTTCTCTTTAATCAGCCTTGGCAATTTTCATAGAGCCACCTAGCGGCTAACGCGAAAAGTGCACTTGCTGGATTTCCCTCTGCTAACACCAAAGCGTCTGCTTTGTTAATGGAATATCAACCAAAATGGTCGATCTTAAAAAGCAAAATGGTCGGTCTCAAAACCAAAATGGTTGCTTTTAAAACAAAATTTTATTAATGAAATCCGCGTAGTCTAAATTCAATATAAAACTTGACTGATTGAGAACCAAAATTTGTCGCTACAACTTTCACACTGAATAGATGAATATAAAATCTAATATTAAGTGCGTGGTCTTATAACCAAATTTTATTCGTGTAATTCGCTACGTCTTCCATTAAATTAACAAAATTCACGAAAGACGTTGAGATTGCATTTTCGCTCTAGATTTTAGTCCTAAAACTCCCGATTGTATAACTATTTGAAGCGTAAATGCTCAATATATCTACGATCTTGAAACTTAATATCAGAAAATCTTCCAAAAATGCATTCCATTTAAATTGAATCGTGGAAATGCGAGCGGGAATTTCCGATGGAAATCGAATACGTTCTAACAGCGGTTCCAGTCGCGTCGCTTTAATTAGGGAACATTTAATCGAACTTTCGACAAAAAGCAACGACCAAATAACCATATTGAGCCGCTAATGAAAGCCTTCAGCTTCTAATTAAATTGGCGGTAAAAAGTCTTCGACCTTTCTCGTTCATTCCACCAGGTGGCGCTGTTTAACTAAGGTTTTGGGGAAAACGCTAAGCCTAATTGCTAGGTTTTTACCCATTCACGATCGTCGAAACCTTTCTACTTTAATACGAGGGGTCGGACATTCAGAAACAAAATGGATGGCCACGGAATTTTTTGCGTTTTTACTTGGATTTGCGAATTTTTATTTTCTTGGTGTATTGGTGGACTTTTCTTTAGAAATTTATAGATTTTGGTGGTTTTTGGGAAATCCAACTGTATTTTTTAAAAATCCAATAATTTAATTTTTTTGCTGGATTTTTAGAATTTTTACTTGGATTGGCGAATTTAAAATTTTTTGGTGTATTGGTGGATTTTTCTCTAGAATTTTATAGATTTTGAGGATTTTTCTCTTGGAATTTGTAGATTTTTCTTTAGGAATTGGTGGATGTTTATTTTGGAATTTGTAGATTTTTATCTGGGAATTTTTAGGTTTTTATCTTGGAATTTGTAGATTTTTCTCTTGGAATTTGTGGATTTTTCTCTTGGAATTTGTGGATTTTTATTTTGGAATTTGTAGATTTTTCTTTAGGAATTGGTGGATGTTTATTTTGGAATTTGTAGATTTTTATCTGGGAATTTTTAGGTTTTTATCTTGGAATTTGTAGATTTTTCTCTTTGAATTTGTGGATTTTTCTCTTTGAATTTGTAGATGTTTATCTTGGAATTTGTAGATTGTTCTCTTGGAATTTGTGGATTTTTCTCTTTGAATTTGTAGATGTTTATCTTGGAATTTGTAGATTGTTCTCTTGGAATTTGTGGATTTTTCTCTTCGATATTTTGGATTTATTTCTTGGTTTGTGTGGATTTTTCTCTTGGATTTTATGGATTTTATAGATATTTATCTTGGATTTTATGAATCTGTCGATAATTTTTCTTAATTTTTTCTGTGGATTTTCCGAAAATTTTAAAGATTCAAAAGCTTTGCTATATTTATTCGTGGATTTTGTATTTTGCGGTGAATTTTATTAATGATATTTCTGAAGGTTTGACCCCTTTCTTGAAGGTCATAGCCGGAGAAAGAACCATCCCAAAAGCCTATTTAACAAAACGCTTTTTAGTTTCTACAACAAAAGAGCTTATCGCCCTCTAGTGGCAAATTTTTCTAATAATGGGAGAGAACGCTTGAGCGACGGCTAATATCGGGTTTATTCAAACTTTATGAGGTTGGATTACGGAAGGTTTCGGATGGCGTCAATAAGTCAATTTACCAACCTTTTACGGTTATTTAAACGAAGCGCCATCTAGGTCAGGCGTTTATTAACTTTTCTAATTAAATTGAGTAAAGATAGCCATAATTTTAAAATAATATATACTGAAAATATTTATCTATTTTTTAAGTGATAAATAAATTTTATGAAAATAAAAATATTGAGTAAAAATATAATTTTCAATTAATATTTACGGACATTTTTTAACTATTCAATAAATTATATTTAATTATATTCATAATTATTTAACCCCATCATTGTTGTTGTTCACTAATCAACATAAATCCCCACCTTGGGTGAAGTCTGACTTATTGTGGAACACGCGTAGAGTGTCGTAACCAAACCTCCTAAAATTTCAATAACTCTGCTTTTATCATAATTATATTATATATTTTTGAAAGAGTAGAATGTAGATAAGTCTTGTTCTGATATTGCTGATTGCTACAATGCTGCCAGACATTCCTGTTGTTTGGTGTAGTCTAAATATCGTAATTTCATAAAGTATTTACGTGCTAAATTACATTCCAGAATATTAAAATTACATTCCAGAAGCTTACAATTACATTCCAGGAGCTTAAAATTACCTTCCAGAAGCTCAAAATTACATTCCAGAAGCTCAAAATTACATTTAAGAAGCTTAAAATTACATTCTAGAAGCTTACAATTACTTTCCATAAACTTAAAATTACATTCTAAATGTAAACTCGCCTCGCTCCCCACCAAGATTCAAAATTCAAAAGAATTAACTGAAGAGGGGGAACGGTACAATTACCGGGGCCCGGGTAACTTGGAAAGGGCCCTTAGAAGCCCGGAGAGGACCCGGGAAACTTGGAAAGGGCCCTTAGAAGCCCGGAGAGGACCCGGGAAACTTGGAAAGGGCACTTAGAAGCCTGGAGAGGACCCGGGAAACTTGGAAAGGGCCCTTAGAAGCCCGGAGAGGACCCGGGAAACTTGGAAAGGGCCCTTAGAAGCCTGGAGAGGACCCGGGAAACTTGGAAAGGGCCCTTAGAAGCCCGGAGAGGACCCGGGAAACTTGGAAAGGGCCCTTAGAAGCCTGGAGAGGACCCGGGAAACTTGGAAAGGGCCCTTAGAAGCCCGGAGAGGACCTGGGAAACTTGGAAAGGGCCCGGAGAAGCCTTTAGAGGACCCGGGAAACTTCGAAAGGGCCCTTAGATGCCTCGAGAGGACCCGGGAAACTTGGAAAGGGCCCTTAGAAGTCTGGAGAGGACCCGGGAAACTTCGAAAGGGCCCTAAGAAGCCTGGAGAGGATCCGGGAAACTTGGAAAGGGCCCGGTTAGCTTGAAGATGGTCCGTGTTTGGACAAAGTGATAGTTTCATGTACCTTCTTCCCGGGCTATTACCAGTAATATCGGCTTTCGTAGGGCAAAGAAATGTTGTTTTACCAGGGCCCCGGGCCCGTCGAGAACGGACCCGCATTTAACGTAGAGAGAGAGAGTACTTCATACATTATTCTTCGATTTCCCAGAGTTATCTTTAACGGCAAATGCACTAAAAAGTGGTGTTCGTGCTTGTATACGACGGACAGATAAAAAATTTAGGGTTTCGGTTACCAAGGCTTAGGATATTTATTTTTGGGTCTCTATAAAAAGTGGCGGAAAGGTTCGGAGTGCTGCCATCTGGTGTTTATGTTTTCGATATCCGGGAATTTCGGGCCGCGTACCGTCTGCTTTGGGAATTTCAATTGATATTTTCTTTCATTCAAATGGAAGGTGAATTTCTCAGTCCTTTCGGGGAAGATATCTTTGTTACTTCCCGCCGTTATCGCTTGGCGGCGCTGCGGGTTAGGTTAGTGGATATTGAGGGCGTGTGGTTTATCACGGATTCGCCAATCCTCTTTTTCGATTTTTTTAAAGGTTTTTCTGTATAGTCCTACTATACCCAATATAGTGTCTTTGATGAAGGTATTCAAGTCTTGATAGTTGTAAGTTTCAAACCGAAATTTACGGTCAGCTGTGAATTTTCTTTCGACGTTGTTAGAATTCTAAATCTTCATTTTGAGAGCCGCTTCAAGGCGAACCATTTTAAAACTTATTTTAATCATATTTTCAATTATTAAATTTTATTTTATTTAAATAAATTAATATTTAATTTATTTTATTTAAATAAATTCAAATCCAAATTTAATGTAGAATCATAGCAACGTTGAGAATTACCGGCTCATTTGCATTTAAAAATCCACATTTGTGTTATTTAACAAAATCTTGTTAAGGTTAACGGTAATAGTTAGTGTAGGTTGGCTCGAACGCGTGGCATGCAGGGCTTGCCACCACCCTCCTACGCATTGTAACCCGGCCACCTGAATTAAAGGCTTTAAAAGTCGCTCGATGACTTAGGCCTAAGGTGGTGCCTTGGGTATTAGCCTAGCTGATTATTATTATTATTATTATTAACGATCCAAATTTGCCATTTCATTGGCATTCGAAATTATTACTTGCGATACACATTGAAAATTAATATTTTAAATCTACGTTCGAAATTCATATTTGCAATTCACATGAACCGCATTTTGTTTGGAATTCACAATTTGAATTTAAATTATACGACCCACATTTGAAATTAACATTAAACTGAATTTTGGCGATTCACATTCACTAAAATACGTTAAGCCTTGGCTATAACTACATTACATGTATTTAAAAAAATCTAGGGTGCACTACACTGGAAAATGTAGACTAAATATTTCGATTCACTGAAAAAAACAATAATTTCCACTTAGCCTTTTTCACGAAATTGTCCGAAGTAAGAAACAATTTTGGTACATTTCTGTTTAACCTCGAATATTTGTGAAGTAGGTCATCCTAGAGTTTTTACAAAACTTGAGTCAAGACCCAGCTTAAACGTATATCCTTATAAAAACCGTGTCTCGAACATTGTTACTGATGTCGCCGTCTCAATCGATTTCTCCCGCCGACAAAACGAAGTAATATCTTGTTTTGAAATTCCATTCGTGCGACGACGACTTCTTGCTTCTCTACTTTCTTTACTCCGGCGATCCATAGATGGCGCCAGAATCATAACTCTGGTAAAGGGAGGACCAATTTCATAAATTTCAATTTGGTTGTCACCATTGTCAAATCTAGGGCGGTTATTTATATGTCAGCGAACTGGCTGTCCAAGTATAATAGTAATAATTACTATCAGCTAGGCTAATACCCAAGGCACTACCGTAGGCCCAAGTCATCTAGTGACTTTTAATGCCTTAAACAGGTGGCCGGGTATTAAGGGCTTCGTCGCTGTCTGTTCTGATGGGGCTGCAGGTTAAACTTAAAAGCGTAATTTTAGAATTTAATAAATATTCAACTTAAGTTTATCTTATAATTATAAGATAATTATTATTATATTATTGACTAGCTGAGGAAGGACCGCGGTCCGAAAGCTTCAAATTGTAACTAAAATGTTTTTAATTCCATGAAGTATCAGTCTTTTATAAAACTTTTAATTATTAAGTTTATCTTAATTGTTTCTAATTTTATTTTATTATTGCAGAAGACACAGCGTCCATTAAGTTTTTACAATTTGTATTTCCTGTACCATAAACGCCTATTATGGTACTATTAAGGTTATTAAATTTAGAAATTATATAATTTAAACTAGAAATTATTAAATTAAAATTAGAAATGGTTAAATTAAAATTAGCAATTAATAAATTAAAATTAGAAATTATTAAATTAAAATTATAAATAATTAAATTAGAAAATTATAAATTCTTAAATTAAAATTAAAAGCAATTAAATTAAAATTAAAAATAATTAAATTAAAATGATTAATTATTAAATTAAAATTATAAATAATTAAATTAAAATGATTAATTATTAAATTAAAATTGTAAATTATTAAATTAAAATTATAAATAATTAAATTAAAATGATTAATTATTAAATTAAAATTGTAAATTATTAAATTGAAATTGTTAATTATTAATTTAAAATTTTAAATTATTAAATTAAAATTGTAAATTACTAATTTAAAATTGTAAATTATTAATTTAAAATTGTAAATTATTAATTTAAAATTATAAATGATTAAAATAAAATAATAAATGTTTAAATTTAAATGGATAACGGATGTAGATGGCAACAAAAGTGCCGGACTAATATATGGCCTTTGGTCCAACTTGTTTATATATTGACTGTGAAAAAGTCAGTAAATTTTCGCGTCAACATTTCGAGGCCAACTGAAGTCGTCCATTTCCGATATTTTCCTCCACACTCAGACTGCCCCGCCGAAATTGAATGCGGTCCGATGGGAAATACTATAGGCGTTCGACGCGGAAACGAAAAAACACTTCTTTATATAGAGGAAACGAAAACCATAATGCAGTTTTTAGGACCTCTTTTGAGGGGTTTGGTCAAGGAGTATGTCGAGGACTGTCTTCGCGTATTTTCGGTTAAATTTTATTTTTGGGCGCTCAAAATTGCGTTTACCAAATTCCATCGTAGTCATTTTTACGTCATTTCAAATGTTCTTCCATTTCCACCCCCTTACGACCTCCGACCTTTGGCAGTATTCATCCCCCTCGCTATCCCCCCCGCCCCCAGTGGACGCGAAAGAAATGCTCCTTCGTCTTTAGATGAAAAGTTAACTTTGTTTTGATTCTATTCCTTTGGATAGATGTTGGACATCGTTACTTTGTTTATCGCTTATAGTCCTTTCCATAAAGTAACATTGACCTTCTTGTTTTAATGACGTTTACTACGAAAAACCCTAGACATAAGTGTAAATTCGACGAGGTACCCTCTGCCGTGCAAAGCACAAAAGCATTAAGGACCAAAACCAAAATATGGAGAAAACAGTAACTTGCAGGTCCTGCCTCTTGGAAATATTCCATCTTGGCAATTTCCTTGAAGATGTTTTATTGAAGCGTCTATTACGTTCTTATAAGGGGCTGTTCATAAATTATGTTATACAAAAAAATCGACTTTTTCAACGTCCAACCTGCACCTTCGTAACGAAACAGTAATTCCCTGAATTGTTTAAACCTTAAAATTATTAATTAATTAATTAAATTAATTATTAGTTAATTAAAATTCTTTAAAAAGTAAGCCTATTTATTTATAGTTTTAAATGAGAAAAACTATTACTATATTGCAATTTCAAGTTAAATTTATTATTTAATAAAACTATATAGCTGGAGCAGACGTGTAAAGGATTGGATGAAGGCAATTTCGTCCAATCCAGGCACTGACCACATGGAAAAAAATTTCGTTTTCAAAACATTCTTTAAAGGGAAACCAGCTAGATTACCTGCCTTTTAGATTTTTAATATTTACTGGAGGTAAGACTAAGAAATATATAATCGAATTTGTTCAGAGCAATTTTTTTATATAATATATAATTATTAAACCGAATTAGTGAAAAATCCGCTGGTCTGCTTAGTAGACGAAAAACCAGCAGTTAACGTACTTCTCAGGCTGGCCGCTACGTGGTCTATGTAAACTGAAAAGGCTAATTCAATCTTTATAAATAAATAATCAGCTAGACTAATAACTAAGGCACCACCTGGCACCACCATAGGACCATGTCAGCTTGCGGCTTTTAATACTATTAATTCAGGAGACCGGGTTACAATGCGTAGGAGGGTGGTGGCCAGCCCTTCATGCCACGCGAGTCAACAGCTCCCTACACTTACTATTAATGTTAACCTCAACAAGTTTTTATGGAAAGGGGAAACCGAAGAACTAGGTGGAAAACCCATTTAAACCAGTTGGAAGAGAGCTTGTAAACCCAACGCAGGAGTTGTTGCTAGTTTTCACACAGTGCTATGAGACAAGGACTTACTAGATGGTTTATTTTCGCTTGTTCCGGGATTTCAGGTAGGGTAAGAAGAGTACGGCTATGACGTCATTTTACTCCGATTCTGTGGTGGCGAATAGTTTGAGTCGGAGTAAAAACTTTTTCCAAAATGGCTGCCTGTGGCCTTTTTAGCGGATAAATTCTGGCTAACAGACGACCAAATCATATTTACTCTCTTGACACCTCCTTTTCAGAATGAGTAAAAAGAGTATCCCTAATACTCCGGAACAAGCGAATAGTTTCTGAGTAATTCTCATCCCCGGAACAGGCGAGGCGAATAAAACGTTTTAGGGTAAAAAGAGTACACTTTTAGTCCGAGAACAGGCGAAAGGAAACCACCTACATGTACTTTAGAACCACGATCTACGTTCTTAGTTACCTGAATAGTTTCTCTTAAACTCTACATTCTGGCATTTTCAGCGAAACTGCATCTATTGCACAGGACTAGTCTGAAACATATGCACTTTAGCCCGGGGGAGGGTGGCAAAATATTTGATATTGGTGAACTTTTTATTCTGGTTCTTGTATAAACTCTTCCACTTCTCTTCGTACCACTGCCATCAACCTTGGTCCTTTCCAGATCTTTTTCCACCAGAGTGGATTTCCTCTTTAGGTCCTTTGTATAAACAGGAATTTGGAGGGGGGGGAGCTGCCGTATTGGAATCGTTGTCTCCCCCCCAGTTCGATCCGAGCCAGGGTTTCCGGAATAAATTTGAAGCTTAATTTCGGTTTGAAATCTATACTTTTATTTGGTCCGCGGAGTCCCTGTAGACGAAACGGGAGCGCTTCGAACTTTGGGACCTTCGAGATGCTGGCCCACTCGAGCTCCTTCAGCGCTTCGGGGGGAGGTATATTTGAATGTCAAGTTTCCCAAATGTCAAACGTCCATCTTTGTACGCTTATAATATCGATTGCTTCTATTTTTTTTGACGACTTTGCAAATATTGTATTTTGAACAACAAGGTTTTTCTCATTTTTTCGACCTTCAACTTTGTGTGTTTATGTATGACTGGGGGAATTATTTTTGAAACATTATTTTAAACTTTTTAAATGTGTTGAGCTTTTATGAAAAGTTTTAAGGTTATGCTTATTTTAAATAGGCATAAATAGGCTTAAGTTTATGATTATTTCAAATAGTCTTAAGGTGTTGATTATTTCAAATAGGCTTAAGGTGATGATTATTTCAAATAGGCTAAAGGCCCATTTTCATGCTCGCTGGTAGCGGATAAAAATTGTAAAAATTCGCATCCGCCACTCGCTAGCGTGAAAATAAAGCTAAAATATTTGTTTGAATCAGATCGACGCGGAAAGTGAAAAGTGTGTAGCGGAAGCGGATTTTGTCGATTTTTACCCGCTACCAGCGAGCATGAAAATGGGGCTTTAAGTTTATGATTATTTCAAATAGGCTCAACTTTATGATTATTTCAAATAGGCTTAAGGTTATGATTATTTCAAATAGGCTCAACTTTATGATTATTTTAAATAGGCTTATGGTGATGGTTATTTTAAATAGGCTCAAGGTTGAGCGAGTTTGTTACGTTCTATTAAAAAGTGGGTCGAATTTTGATACAATTTAATAGCACTTAAAATACCACTTAATTTAATTTTAAATAATAATATGATAAAATAAAACCCACTATCTAGTAGTAGTGTAACTATCATCGTGCGATCCAAACGTGTTGCGAAGTTATTTGTTGTAAACCTGGTTCCTTTCACTCGGGTTCTCAAAAGCCAGGTTCACACTTACCCCTAAAATCGCTTCATATTACATAACTAGTTTTCAAAACCAACGTGAGAAATCGCTTCGTGTTGGTTCGGGAAGCAACTCGTCCAGTCGGTTCGGGAAGCAACTCGTCCAGTCGGTTCGCTTAGAATCGCTTTCAAAACGACAAGGCGGGGAAGTAAAATTGCTCGTATTTTCAAAAATAATGGCAATAAAATTGTTAATAATGTAAAATAATATTACTATATGCATAGTAAACATGATTAACTAATTGTTTTGGGATATATTTTAGTTTTTTCAAAATTCTGGTCATAATTTGAAATGACGTTAAGCCTTGGCTATAAGCGAACAACAGAGTTCAAGCGACTTCGCACGTGTGAACCAAGAATTATAGTCGGCGTTCAAACCGACCTAATCTTGGTTTTAAGCTCTAGTGTGACCGTGATGGATATAGCTCTCGCTTGCTGGCTTTTGTGGTAAGCCGGAACACGCGAAGAAATAAATAAATAAATAAAATGTTTGAATGATATTTCAGCAATGGCATAAAGCTCAATTTTACTATTTTGTTGTTCTGTAGCATGCTTTGTTAATAAAACTTATCAGACCATACTAACGAATACTAGTTGTTGTTTAAAGGGAATATAACCTCCGTTCTTTATAGGAATACATCAATAATTTTTTGGGGTTACCTCCGCAACTTAACACCAAGCTAAAGAAGGGAGTGGCCAATGTGGGAATTCTTGTAGGAGGAGATGTGACTGAAATATCAAAAGGCATATTCCCTTTAAGGCTCGTGTAAAGTATTTTAAATAAATTACAATTAAAATCATCTTCAATAGCTAGTTAAAGATGCTATCTAGTTCCACAATTTAATTTAGCCATACCATTTTATTATCAATTTTAATGTCAATAAACTAAATAATGCTTTAGTATATCTTAACAGGGTGACTATTCTTCCTTTATTTTATAATGTTTCCTATAATTTAACCATTTTTCCTATATTTTCCTATAATTTAATCATTTTTCCTATATTTTCCTATAATTTAACCATTTTTCCTATATTTTCCTATAATTTAACCATTTTTCCTATATTTTCCTATAATTTAACCATTTTTCCTATATTTTCCTATAATTTAACCATTTTTCCTATATTTTCCTATAATTTAATCATTTTTCCTATATTTTCCTATAATTAGATATTTTGTATTTCGCGCGGTTTTTCCGAATTTCCCGCGTGCCTAGTTCGCTTTTCGTAATACAGATGGCGCTCAATGTACTAAATCACTTTGATAAAAAGTAAACTGCTTCTCTAAAGAACTGCACTGAACGGAATTAGGAATATCGTCGTCTGCTTTAAAGAAGTTACTTTTATATTTTAACAAATTTAAATTTTATTTATGCAAATTTTCCTATATGTTCCTATATTATCAAAGATAATACTCCTATATTCTCCTATATCATCAAAGATAATACTCGTATATTCTCCTATATCATCAAAGATAATACTCGTATATTCTCCTATATCATCAAAGATAATACTCCTTTATTCTCCTATATTATCAAAGATAATACTCCTATATTTTCCTATATTATCAAAGATAATACTCCTATATTCTCCTATATTATCAAAGATAATACTCCTATATTCTCCTATATTATCAAAGATAATACTCCTATATTATCCTATATTATCAAAGATAATACTCCTATATTCCCCTATATTATCAAAGATAATACTCCTATATTCCCCTATATTATCAAAGATAATACTCCTATATTATCCTATATTATCAAAGATAATACTCCTATATTTTCCTATATTATAAATATAATACTCCTATATTCTCCTATATTATCAAAGATAATACTCCTATATTCTCCTATATTATCAAAGATAATACTCCTATATTATTCTATATTATCAAAGATAATACTCCTATATTCCCCTATATTATCAAAGATAATACTCCTATATTCCCCTATATTATCAAAGATAATACTCCTATATTATCCTATATTATCAAAGATAATACTCCTATATTTTCCTATATTATAAATATAATACTCCTATATTATCAAAGATAATACTCCTATATTATCCTATATTATCAAAGATAATACTCCTATATTATCCTATAAATCGACTATAAATTCTTTGGGGCTGTCTTAATTATTCGTCTCCTTTTTAAAACGTAATCTAACGAAATCTACATCAAAACACTCTGTTTCTATTGTCCAAAGTCTTAGCTAAAACGAAACAAAATTTCGTAATTTATAATTCAATTTTTGAGGTTAATGTACGCCTGGTTTTTTTAATCTCCACAAACTCAAAAATAAAACCCTGAAATTGCAAACAAGAGGACGCGACTTTGGCGTTGTTAAACATTATAGAGCCATTTCGCCCGTCTAGCTACGAAAATTCCCATATTTTAGTCGCTTTAAACCCTGTAATAATAAACGTTAAACCTCCAACGTTGAGTAATAAATTATCAGACGAGCCAACTTGTAAGCCTTTCGAGCCCAGAAGGAACTAAAAATTGGACAGGGACTTGGTCGGAATTTCGGAAAAGGGCTGTTTTGTTATTTAAATGAGACGCTATTTCCGTATTATTTAAATTATTTTGGAAAAGTGGTCTCTTTTTATTGTCTTTTGCATAATCGTCCCGAAAGTTGACTTAAATGTCAAAGGAACCTGGACTAAATCTCTCAGCAATTTTGTACGTTATCCTTCTGACTTCAACTTTTAAGTCATTTTCTTTAACTTCTCTCGATAGCATTGCGTTACGTATAATCAAATGTTTGTAAAATTATGTCTTTACGGAAGAAGTATTTAGCTAGACCATAGAAATGGAACAGGCATGATGCATCTTCGCAGGCTTGACGTTGATTTCTTTGGTTGCAAATTTCCGTGGATGTGTGCTCCGCATCAAAATTTACCGGGTGTAAACACTAGAGCTCGGCGTTTGGATAAGAATTAATCACTTTATTTATTTTTATCCAAAACACACAATTATCCACAATTTATCCGAAAAAATCTATTATTTTTACATGTTAAATTGCATTTTAGTCTGGATAATATCCACGAATAAACAGTTAATCGTAATTTTTATGGTTAATCGAAATTTTTGCGGTTAATTTATCCGTTTCGCCGAGCTCTAGTAAACACTTCGTAGATATATTTACTTAATTTATAAACCATAATTAATAGTTATGAAAAACTCAACACTATATTACTGGGTTACCTTCATCGGTCGCAAGTATGTTTTTTGATATCAAAATCTACAAAGTGAAAAATAATTTTAGAAATATTCCCTCGCTTAATCCAAATTCCCTCATAAAACCATGAATTATTCACTTCATAAGTTCTTAAAACCCATTTTTCCTATAATTTTAACAGAATTTATCCTATATTTTCTTTCATTTTGCATAAATGATCTCCTATAAAATCCTATAAATCGACTACAAAATCATGTTTTGCGGAGAGCATAAATGCCAGGAGAAACATCGTGGGTGACAGGCAGAAGAAAACCTAGGCCTTTAAAGATTTTTTTTTTTTGAGTTTTCTGTGGTCACCCTGAAATTACAAGTGAACATCAGAATATTAGATACTTCTGGCATTACAAATACACGAATGGGAGATGTGTCGGCCACTCTCTTAAAACTTCAGCTCACTTCTGGCATTACAAATACACGAATGGGAGATGTGTCGGCCACTCTCTTAAAACTTCGGCTCATCCCACAGTGCAATTACAACTACCTTCTACTTGGAATGCTTATCCTGCCGTATCGCGTATCGTAAGATAACTTTGACGGCTTTGACCCCGTCTACGAGATAATAAATCCCCTCTGCGCGCGCTCCCCTCTCACGTTGTTGTTTGTTAAGTTAACATAGTGACGTCAAAAAACCCGTCAGCCACACCGAGACGAAAATCTGCCGCGATAAGCATTCCAAGTAGAGGTATGGATTCCTGCCTTGTATTATATAGTTCTGATAATAAATTACTTGAACCACAAACCTGAAGATTTGCCATAACTTTTCTACATGTAGGTATAAAAAACATTTATAATATTTAAAAATATACTGACGTATTAACAAAGCAATGTTATTTAATTTGTTGGTCTATTTCTCTTGAGTAGGTCAGTTAGGTTATGGTCTAGCTTGAAAAATTGAAGGGATTCATAAGAAAAATTCAAATTAAATCGCTTTAAAATTCTACTGAAATTTATTACCAGTAAAATATACATCAAAAATTTGAGGATAAATCACCAAATGATGTAGGAAATGAAAAGGGCTCCCTAAAATCCTTCCAAGAGGGCTGTTAAGTTTGCAATTTCTAAGGGGTCCCAATAATACCTCTAAGGAGGCCCAGTAATCCTTGTAAGCGGGTCCAGTAGTCATAAGGGGCCCCTTAAAACTTCTAAGGTTGTAACCAAAATCTTTCTAAGGGTTCCACCAAAAACCCTTCTAAGTGGACCCCAGTAACCCTTCTAAGGGTTACCAATAATCCTTCCAAGGGTTCCCCATTAATCTTTCTAAGGGCCCCCAATAATCCTTCCAAGCTAGGAACTCCAATAATCCTTCCAATGGGCCCCCAATAATCCTTCTAATGGGTAGAGTTCTTAAATTTCGGTAATTTAGGAAATCAGTAAATTACGCGGTAATTTACCGTGTTGCGGTAAATTACAGTAATTTTCTTTTTTTTTAAAAAAAGGTTTTTTAAATTAAAACAAGGAATAAAAAGAAGAAACCGTTTGTTGCTCAAAATATTTCTGAATAACTAGGTCTACTTTCTTTTTTACGCATTTTTACCAAATAAAACTTTATTTATTTATTTAAATGATATGAAATTATAGAAATAATACTATATTCTTTCGCTAGACTACTTCGAAGTAACGCTAAACCAACGCAGATGCTCGGAATAACCAAGTGAAAATAAAACTAACATTTTAGCAGACGACAGATGAATCATGAATGTGATTTTTCTTAAACAGGGCTAGAAATAGGTATTCTTCCTATTAAACGTATCAAACTATTCTAACACGGCCTTCGACTCCTTGGAAATTCGCAACCAAAACGAATCTAGGTGGCGCAGCGGTGCCTAGCTCTTCGAGTTAGTGCGTTACGCCTATGACCTAGTGTTTGCTGGAGTTAAATTACATTATTAAACGATGCAAAAATACACTAAAACGCGAATAACGTTAGGTTTTGAGTTTTGTAATCTTGTGCCACGTATTTTAGGTACATTTTAGCCCGAAAGATCAAAGAAAATTGAGAAAGTGAAACAAGAGTACGATGGTAAATTACCATGGTAATTTACCACAGTAAATTACCCTGGTAATTACCAGAGTAATTACCATTTTCGTAATTTACCTGAGAAAATTGTAAATTACTGTTACCCTGGTAATTTACGCGGTAAATTACCCTGGTAACAGTAATTTACAATTTTCTCAGGTAAATTACGAAAATGGTAATTACTCTGGTAATTACCCAGTAATCCTTGTAAGCGGGTCCAGTAGTCATAAGGGGCCCCTTAAAACTTCTAAGGTTGTAACCAAAATCTTTCTAAGGGTTCCACCAAAAACCCTTCTAAGTGGACCCCAGTAACCCTTCTAAGGGTTACCAATAATCCTTCCAAGGGTTCCCCATTAATCTTTCTAAGGGCCCCCAATAATCCTTCCAAGCTAGGAACTCCAATAATCCTTCCAATGGGCCCCCAATAATCCTTCTAATGGGTAGAGTTCTTAAATTTCGGTAATTTAGGAAATCAGTAAATTACGCGGTAATTTACCGTGTTGCGGTAAATTACAGTAATTTTCTTTTTTTTTTAAAAAAGGTTTTTTAAATTAAAACAAGGAATAAAAAGAAGAAACCGTTTGTTGCTCAAAATATTTCTGAATAACTAGGTCTACTTTCTTTTTTACGCATTTTTACCAAATAAAACTTTATTTATTTATTTAAATGATATGAAATTATAGAAATAATACTATATTCTTTCGCTAGACTACTTCGAAGTAACGCTAAACCAACGCAGATGCTCGGAATAACCAAGTGAAAATAAAACTAACATTTTAGCAGACGACAGATGAATCATGAATGTGATTTTTCTTAAACAGGGCTAGAAATAGGTATTCTTCCTATTAAACGTATCAAACTATTCTAACACGGCCTTCGACTCCTTGGAAATTCGCAACCAAAACGAATCTAGGTGGCGCAGCGGTGCCTAGCTCTTCGAGTTAGTGCGTTACGCCTATGACCTAGTGTTTGCTGGAGTTAAATTACATTATTAAACGATGCAAAAATACACTAAAACGCGAATAACGTTAGGTTTTGAGTTTTGTAATCTTGTGCCACGTATTTTAGGTACATTTTAGCCCGAAAGATCAAAGAAAATTGAGAAAGTGAAACAAGAGTACGATGGTAAATTACCATGGTAATTTACCACAGTAAATTACCCTGGTAATTACCAGAGTAATTACCATTTTCGTAATTTACCTGAGAAAATTGTAAATTACTGTTACCAGGGTAATTTACCGCGTAAATTACCAGGGTAAATTACCGATTCGTATCTCTACTAATGGGCCACCAATAATCCTTCCAAGGGTTCCCCATTAATCTTTCTAAGGGCCCCCAATATACCTTCCAAGGGGTCTCCAATAACCCTTCTAAATTTGTACGCTCGCATAATCTTTGCGAAAATTGTTCTCCAATGTCACTTTCGTTACCGGATTTACCGTCAAAAAATAAGTTAAAACTATCAGGTGAAATTCCACTCAGAATTCGTGTCAGCTTTTGTTAACTTCCGTCGAGGAAATAACATTTCTTGGCCAGCGGCTACTTAAGATAGCTTATCAACACTTTAAAACTGGCTTAAACGCGTTTAACTGACGATGCCCAGAATATTAAAACGATGTTTCGTTGGGCGCCGTGTTCCTTATCTTCCCGTAACGGCCTTTCGAGAGTGTGAAAAGGTGATAGAAGTCTGACAAATGGTTTCCTTTTCAATTGTCGGCTTGTCACGAAACTATAAAATGATGGCGCCTGAGAAGCTAAAGCACGCGAAGTACCTTTTCTTCGTGACGAGAAGAGCTAACAACTGCTAACAAAATCTATTGACTCCTATTTAAATAGTTGGGGTTCCGCTTAATACTTCATTAGGTTTTTATTGAATGAAAGTCAATGAAATTGTCAACTATTTGGTTGAATTTGGGCTATTTTCGGATAAGTATCCATAATTTTTATTACTACGGCTTTAACAATTAAATTAACCAGTCGCGGCGCCAGGATTTTTGGTGAGGTAGGCCAACCATTTGGAGCCCCCCCCCCCTCCAGAAAATTATGTAGGCCTCCCACCACAATAAACTACTGTCTAAGAAAAGTTACTCGTGCCTTTGAAAGGAATAAAAACAGCAGTGTCGTTAAGCGAATCACTTGCATTGAATATTCAAAAATTAATAAATAAATAAATTATTTCGCAAACAAATTACAGAATTTTCGGATATTAAATCATTTGGAGGCCCATATATTAAATTTTGGAGGCCCCTTAAGACGACTTTTGGAGGCCCATATATTAAATTTTGGAGGCCCCTTAAGACGACTTTTGGAGGCCCCTACCAAAATTTCAAGTGGGCCCAGGCCTACCCCGGCCTGTTGCTGGCGCCGCTACTGACAATAACCTCGTTTGTAGAAGATAGGTGTGACACGTAGAATTAGAACGACATCTCATGTGCTCGATTCGGATTTGCAGTTTTCTAGTTATACGTGTTACAAAAATGGCCGCCATTTTCCAAGATGGCGGGCAATCCTACAAGAATTGGATCATGTGCACTAATTTTTCGTATACCTAAATGGACCTTTTGACGTGCCAAAAGACAATCTGAGGGGACATCGAAGTAGCCATAGTTATTTAAGATATTTTTTTTTATTTTGGTTAACATTTTTTAATACGGTAATTCGCTACCAGAGAGCAAAAATCTAGCCGCTAATTATGAAATACAGGTTCTGGTTTTTAATATTCAATTAACACGAAAAAGTGGTTAAAAAATTAAGTATTCATTTGTATATATCTAATCCAGTAAGTGTACGATTCACATATGTATTTAAATTTACTACTAACTCGAAAACTTCAAAATTGGCGTTTACTATGTTTTGCATTTGAACAGGCGAGATGAATGAATTTATTGACCCTTTGAAATACAAATCCCTTTTGGATCAGGGATAAAACCATTATCTGGATTCCCCAACACACACTTTTCAAAAGAGAGATAAGATTACGTCATTGGATAATGATTTTTAATTACCCAGAGTCTTACCAGATGGTGCCAATAGTCCGAAATATTGAAGTTTTAAATTACATTCAAACCGCGAAAAATAGTTTTTTAATTGTCGTCTGAAACAGAATCTCTAAACGACATAATTTCCATCACACAACAGACTCACTGGAAATTATTACATAAAAAAAACCCATAAATTATCGCCCCCTATCGGTGGAGCAGCGATTAATATTTCAATATAATCAGCCGTGGTCTCTAACAGTATTTCCTTCTGAAATAAAATCAGCTCGGCATCTCATTGGTTCCCTAAAATGACGTCTTCCGTCTCGATTGAAGCACACGCTGGTGACGGATTTCTCCCCCCCCCCCCCTCGTGCCAGGATGAAATTTGACCATGATGCCCTCGGGTGTTAAAGGGGAAAGGTCAAGCTTTAACCAGTTAGATAGCCATATAGCCCATTAAAAACTAAAAAATCCGCATCAAACAATATTGAGTGGTTAATTTTTAATAAAATAAAGACATTTCGGGAAATCGAAAAGCGCGCGTCCACCGCGGCACCTGGTGAGAAGTCGGTGAGACAGAAAAACAACGTAAAAGCGCGCGCTGCTGAAGACGTGAAAAATATGTTTTGCACGCGCGGCGCGTTCCAGTTATAAGAGACCTAAGCCTAAATTGGGCGATTTTAAAAGTTAGGATAGTTCGCAAATCGCTCATACGGGGTTAGGGGCGCTGGCGGCAGCCCCTAAGATGGCGGCGAAAATTCAAACCCAAACACCTGGCGTTATTTTTCGTTTCAACTTTTTGGGCCAAAAGCTATTTTTTCAGGACAAAAAAGGTAAGTGTTAGTATATTGAACGTCTTGTTAATCTTTTGATACGGAAATAAGGCCATATTTGGAAAAGCTTGGCCGTTCCCCTTTAATCATTCTCCTTAAGTATAAATTAGGGACGCACCCATACATCGGCCTATTTTTCTAATATCGATACCGATATTAGAAAAATATTTTCAGAAAACCGTTTAAAAATAAGAAAATTATCGTCTAACTAATGATAATATTTGATTTGATTGGCCGCGCCGCGTACGCCAGGCTTCAGAAGCTAGATCATACCTTTTTAAACAGGGGGCTACGAGTGTACACAAATAAAAAACAATGATATCAATTTGTGATAGCAAATATGTATCACGTAAAATGAAAAGAAACATTCGGATATGCTCTTACAAACTTTTTTCATGAAAAATTAGAATAAAATGGTATGACAGTATACTGAACCGTCTTTTACAATGATTTTATCATATACACTACTGTTATGAGCGATAACTTTGTTAATATCGGCCGGTATGTTGTCCGATTTTTTGGCTGTATCAAGAATGTATTGATGTTACTAAGAATATTTCAGCATAGAATTAACCCCTGGTACCATCCTCACAGCTTTGTGGAGAAAGTTCGTCTGCATTTAAGGCGCATTCAAGGTCATACCATATAGCCAACTTGAATGGGAAAGCAGACGAATTTAAGGTACAAAGGCTGCGAGGATGGGAATCAGAATCCTGTAGTCCAATATTCTTAGTAACTTCAATACATTCTTGGCTGTACCCATAACCCATATCGGTGCACCCCTAGTAGAAATAATAAAATTCAAATTGCAAATATTAATATTTTACCTATTTGTTAATTAATAAAAATAGGTGATGTCTTTGACATAAGACGCCAAATGTGTTAAATAAGAGAACATGACCATAGCGCAGGATTTAAAGCGATATCGCGTACCCTATGGCAAATATACATAATTACGCAGATTTTATAAATTTCAAACAATGGTACCCAAGGACCAAGAATCTAAAATTAACCGTGATTTTCCTATTCCCATTTTCTTAAAATGGCTGCCAGTGGTCATCTTAGCAGCTTACTAAGTTCCTATCTTTACTCCTGCTTTTGAGTAGATAATAGTTTAATAGGCGATATCATAAATTGATTTCTTCTTAGCTAACTTGTTAAAATATTCCTGGAAATTCTTCATAGGGGCTGCGTCACTAAGCCTAGGTTAAAAACGTGTTCTAGTCTAAATCTTTAAATTTTTTACCTTTTTCTAGTCAGTCACCATAATAAAACTTATGTCCGAGTCATCGTTAAATTAAACTTAACAAATTAATCTTTTTTTTCTACTAAAAAGTAAAAATATTTAAAAACTTACCACAAAATTTTAAGTATGCTTTCTTTAAAAGTTAAACTTTCAAAGATTTATTTAATGAAACTGGAAGTCGCTGTTCAACGGGAAACTTTAAAGCAATTCTATAACCACGTGACTATTTTTTAAGGTTTCTACCGAAATAATTTTTTCTCAGTATACCTGGAAATTTATGCTATCGCCTATTTAGAGTACACCTTTTGTTTCAGAAGAATAATTTGAAAAATTCAGTACCAATTTTACGTAGTGTCTCCACTTCCGTGTCATGATATCAAATCCGACCACTCAAATTCGGGAGAGTAGCGGGGAAAACTAAGTAAATTTAAACAATTTGTTCTCCCTCGGAAATAAGGTCCAATTAGGTACAAATAATTCAATTTTAGTGCAAATGCAATCGGAAATGTCACCATCAACAGAACATCAGTATCGCGATTATTTTGCAACCATAACGTCACTATCGCAACGTGGAATTGTTCTTCAATGTTCAACCATTAG